>NC_059326.1:173176428-173509642 GCF_018350155.1 Leopardus geoffroyi | reverse complement strand
CACCTTGCTTGGCAGTGCCCATGAGCCAATGAGGACTGGAATCTCCTGCCAGGCCCTCCAGTTAATGCTGTTGGCATGCAGTCTCTCTCTCTGGCTGCCTGCCCAGGGCCCATCTCTGCCTGGCTGCTTCTTCCAGGGTCCCCAGCAGAGGCTGGCTGAAGCCCTTTGGGAACCTACAACCATGGAGAGCTTGGGCACCTGAGGATGGACTGATACCTATGCTGGGGACAAGGTTACCATCAGAAAACAGGCCTGCTTGGGTCTGTGCCAGGTTATCTGCCTCATGCAGAAAGTCTTCGGGGACTGGGATTAGCAAGGGGAAGCAAGGTTATGGAGTCTGCTTCCCCACTGTGGTTCTTAGGTGCTTTGAGCCCTTTCCAGTTCACCACGTAAGGGCTGTGTAGGCTCTGTTTTAGCACCACGGATAGCAGTCCCAGACGCGGAAAACGTTTTCAGCACCACGGGCAGCTCCATGAGGTGCCTTTGCCCCCTCTTCGGGCTGCTCTGCTGCCTACGTCTGCTAGCTCCTGCGGGGAGGTCCCCACCAGCTACAGAGAATTCATTTATCCATTCACCAAGATTGACTGAGCACCTACCTACTACGTGCCAGCCTCTGTTTTAGATGCTGGGAGCACATCACTGAAGGAAGCAGATACTTGCCCTGTGGAACCTCCATCCTTCCAGGTGTGGACTCCTGCCCCATAGGCTTCCACTGATGTTCCTAGAGTCTGCTCCAGGCAAGATGGTCCTGCATGCTTGTGGAAGGTGAACAGATTATGGCTTCTTACAAAGCTGGTTCTGCTGCTTAACTTGTGGGAGGGAGCTGAAGAGGTAGGGAGTAGGGATTGGTGAGGCCCAATTCAGATGGTATTTTAGGATTCTTGGAAGCCAGTGTGATCCAGTCACGCCTCTGCTGAAAAACCTTCCATGGTCCTCCAGTGTCTGTGGAAATAAATAGCGGTTCCCCAACCTGTCATTCAAGCCCCTGGTAAAGTGTTGCTGCTCCATCTTGCCAGTCTTCATGCCTCTCTTCTCATGTTTCCTACATTCCAGCCAAACTGGATTCTCAGTTAAATATCTTTTGGTTACCATATGACAGAAAACTGAACTCAAACAGACTTAAGCAGTAAATGGATGTTATTGACTCTTGTAACTGAAAAGCCCAAAGGTATGGCTGACTTTGGGCAAGGCTTGATCCACTGGCTCAAACCATGTCAATCTGCCACTACTCTCTCCGTTTTTCTGCTCTGTCTTCTGTGATGTTGGCTACATCCTTGGCTTCCTCAGGGCAGCCCCCAACAACTCCATACCATCCTTGTCTTGGTAATAAAATGACTGCAGCAGCCCAACCCCCACATCATCGCCCCCACATCATTCATTCATTAGCTCCCATACCTTTCCCAAACCAATTGCCAAAGCCAGAACAGGAAATACAAAGAAATACAATTGGTTTAAGCCACTCAGGACCCACTCCTGGAGCCGATGGGGGAGTCATTTCCACCTAAACCACACAGCTGAATACAGAACAGCAGGGGACTCCCTAAGAAATGGTTTGGGGGCAGGGGAGGATGGAGACTGGGGAGGAGTCAGCAGGTGTCCAGTCATTGAGCATGCTCTTTTCTGCTTCTCTGATTTTACACCTGCTGCTCCCCTGTTGTCCCACCTACTGATACCCTGTGCCACCTTCAAGGCTTTTCTCAAATGCTACTGCCTTCCTAACACCACTCCCAAAACACCCTTCAGGGAGTCATGTCTGCCTCCTCTGATCCCTCACTGCACTTCCAGCTTACTTCTCCCTTCTGTCTCCCCACCATTCCTTGATCCGCAGGCAGTGAGTAGAGTGGACATGCATCCCAGGGCACGTGTGCTGGATGGAACTGGGTGATGGATGGCCACTGTCACATTGGCTCAGTGGGATGGGATAATAGCATCGCTGAGCCACAGACAGGCCAGGAGGACTGGCTGGCTGGGCAGGCCCAGGGCTGTCCCTGATGGCTATGTCCACATGGCCTGGGCTGTCCCTTGCCATCACCCCTAGTGAAAGCTTGGACTGGCTCAGTCTGTGGGTAGAGTCTTTGCCCCTGAAACTATCCTGGCAGTGCCAGTCGAAATGTGACAGGAAAACACATGTGCGTGGAGAAGGTGGCCTAACCCAAAAGTGGAGGCACTTGGGGGAGGGTCAGTAGGCGTCCCAGGAGAGCAGACGTTAGGATCCAGGCAGCACCCTGGGTTCTTTCTCCTACCTTGGTTTCAATACCTCCTCTTTCTCCTCAAAGTGTTAACCTTTCTGCCTCTCTGCCACTGGCCAAGGGTGGGGGAGTTGGTGGAGAGGAAGGACTTGGGAGGAACCTGCTGGTCTAAGGGAGAGAAGACTGGAACTGTGTGTCGGAGGGAGGGGGAAGGGATGCAGCCATGCTGGGAGGAGGCAGATATGAGGTAGTGCAGTGACAGGGATTGGGCATTGAGCCTGGGGAGGGACCAGAGCCATGATTCATTTCCACCACCAAGCCTTACAGCTTCCCTCAATGAGGCAATACTCACACCGGCACTTTCCCCTTCAAGCTCTTGTTTTAATAACAAGTTGGGTTCAGCAAGGGGCTGACCACATCTCTTCATCTCTTTCTGTTTAATGGAAGACCTGACCTCGTCCAGGAGGCTCTGATCTGGAGCAGACCTCAGGGTGGCCAGGAGCTCATGTGAGGGACAAGTAGGGATTCTCTGTGAGGGAGCTGGTGGGCAGGCCAAAAGGGAGTTTTCTCTCCAGCCTGGCCCCAGACCTCCCTGACGACCCTCTTCTAAACCACTAAACAAGGGGATATATTATGTCTAAGCCAGCTTCGGAGAAATCTCATTCTGCACTGGGACAAATGGGACCAGATGACAAGGAGTCCTACCCAGGCAACCCCACGTCGACAGCCTTCTTGCAAAAAAGCAGGTGGGGGCAGGGTTGGTGACAGCTTCCTGCTTCCTCCACTCTCGCCCTCCTCATGGGTGTCCCCGGTCCTTGAGTGGCCAAGGTGGGAAGGTTGCTGCTCTCTGATTCCCTCTTTCTGGGTATTTGGGCATGGATTTCCTCACTGGAAAACTCCTCCACCAGAAAGAAGGTGCCTCAGTCCATTCGGGCTGCTATAACAAAAAATACCACAGACTGGGTGGCTTATAAACAGAAATCTATTTCTCAGTTCTGGAGGCTGAGGAGTCCAAGATGAAGGCACTGGCAGATTCGGTATTTGGTGAGGGCCTGCTTCCTGGTTCAGAGATGGCTGTCCTCTCCCTGTGTCCTCACATGGCAGCAGAAGAGGTAGGGAGCCCTGTAGGGTCTGGTTTATGAGGGCACTAATCCCATTCATGAGACCTTCTAATACCATTGGGGGCTAGCATTTCAACATATGGATTTGAGAGGGGGACACACGTATTTATTCTATAGCAGAGGGGGATGAATAACCAGGCATTGAATGCGTGCAGTGTGATTTGGTTGTGCATTGAACGCCATGGCAGGTAGTGGGAGTCTTCTTTCCTTTTCCACTAAACTTGTAAGGTCAGGAAGTCAGACAGCATGATAGTGGTCACAAAGCTAAAGTTGGAGGGGGTGTCAAACATCTGCTCCAATTTATTTTCTTCCAGCCACAGAGCTGCTCAGTGATACAGGCAGTTGTGGGTACCATTTGCAGACAGGGATGTGCCAGAGTTGAAGGGACTTGTGTAGGTCATACTGCTAGCCATAGATGAAGCTGGGACTCAAGACTCAGCCCTTCAGCTCTCAGATCAGAGTTTAGCCCCTATCCCAAGCCTCACCCAGGGATCAACGCTGGAATGCTGTGGGAAGCAGTATATTGGGGGGCCTTTGGATACACACCCCAGAGCCAGACTGCTGGCTCTGCCACTTCTAGCAGTGTGATCTTGGGAAAGTTACTTCACCATTCTGAGCCTCCGCTTGTCACCTATAAAATGGGAATAATGATGGTACCTAACTTATGAAGTTGTTGAGAGAATTCAGTGATATGTTATATATGAATGTATATGGTACATAAAACAAAGAATTTCTAATCCAGTTAAATACATGCTTACCATATGTCCTTGCAGTCCCACTCCCAAGAGAAATGAAGACCTGTCCACCAAAGGCCTATATGTGAATGTTCGCAGCAGCTATGTAATCACCAAAATCTAGAAATAGCACTGGTGAATGGATAAACAAGCTGTGGTACATTCATATAATGGAATACTGCTCAGCAATAAAAAGGAACCAACTACTGATTCAAGCAGCAACATCGATGAACCTCAAAAGCATTGTGCTAAGTGAAAGAAGCCAGGCACAAAAGGCTGCATACTGTCTAATTCCATTTCTGTGACATTCTAGAGGAGGCAAAACTCTAGTGACAGAAAGCAGATCAGTGGTTGCTGGGGTTGGGAGAAGGGATTGATAGTAAAGGGGCTAAACAAAACTATTCTCTGTCTTGATTGTGGTGGTGGATAGATAAATTTGTTAAACCTCATCAGACTATAAATTTAAAGGCGGTGGGGGGGTGCATTTTATACATCAAAAAAGACAACCTTGATGTTTTAAATATTTTTTTTACCATTTATTATTGAGAGACAGAGAGAGACACAGAGTGTGAGCAGGGGAGGGGCAGAGAGAGAGGGAGACACAGGATCCGAAGCAGGCTCCAGGCTCCCGAGTTGTCAGCACAGAGCCCAACGCAGGGCTCGAACTCACAGACTGCGAGATCATGACCTGAGCTGAAGTCGGACGCCTAACCGACTGAGCCGCCCAGGTGCCCCAAAGACAACCTCAATTTTTAAAAAGCAGAACCTGGGGTGTAGTAAACACTATGTAAGTGTTAGCTGCCATTATTAGTAGTAGTACCATTCAGATCATGATTAGCCTTGGAAGAGTCTCTGGGTTGGTGGTTCACATCCCAGACCCACCCTGGCTGTGCATCAGGGCCCACCCTCCTGCTCAGGCAGGCTGGGGAGGACACAATGGGGAGTCTCAGCCCACCCCACCCGCTCTGTGGTTGCAGACAGACAGGGAGAGGAGCACATGGGGAGGCGCTCAGCTGTTTCCTGAGTCTGGTTTCCCTCCTGCTGATCCTGTGAGGCGCTCAGCGACACGTTAGCAAGAAAGATGCCATGAGAAATAAAGTTTGTTATGAATTATTCTTCTTGGGGCTAATTATAGACACAGAGGATTATTTACAGAGGCAGGAGGCAACAGGGAGGGAGAGGGGCCTGGAAGCAAGGCGTGGAAACAAGGGATAGAGAGAGTTAAGCAAATGGGGCTGTGTTTGGGGGAGTAAAAGGCACTTTTTAAATAAAAGCCATAACTAACCTCAGGTCCACGCTGATGAAAGTGTCTCAACAGATATATCAGACATCCCGAGCTTTGTCATGTCCTTGAGATGGACTGGGATCCCATGGGGTGCCAGGGTTCTCTGGGTGGGGGGGTGGGGCAAACATGGGGTCCCTCTCCCCTGGAATCCCAGGGGGCATGTGGGCCCGTGTTTGCACCACTGCCCAGCCTCACTCTGTTCTCATGGGCTTTTCTTGTTCCTGTCCAGCAGGGGGTTATTTCCACCCACAGAGGTGGGAGCAGAGGCCAGATTGAGCCAAACGTGGGTGCCCACTGGTTCTAGCAGGCCAGTGAGAGAAGGTGCCAGAGAGGACGTGGGTGAACTGTGTCATGCCTGAAGAGTGTAGCCAATCATGGCTCAGGGGGTGTGGGCCTGGTGTGGCCCCAGCTCCCTTCTTCACAGTGTTTGCATGAAACCTCCTAGTTTTTAAATGTTGGTTTAAACCAATGAGACACATCTAGAGGCCTGTGGACCAGCATTTTGCAGCTTCTGAAAGCCAGCCTGGCCTCTTATTGTTCCAGTTAAGGATAGAGAACCCCGGCAGGACTGAGGCTCAGTGCCTTCCTGCCCCGCATCTCCCCAACCTGCCATACTCTACAACCCTCCCCTACCCAGAGCTTGACAGCTGCTACACACACACACACACACACACACACAGGTCTGCCACAGGGTGGGTCGATGGCTCTCTCAGCTTGCCAGAGGGCACTGATCTTGCCCTCCCCCAAGTGCGAGCAGTGGGCTTTTCCAGTTATTTATGCCTGGCTGCCTGGCCATCTATCCACTCAACCAGGCAGGAAATGACAGAGTCATCTTCTGCTCCCTGCTGCCTCCCTCCCGGTCAGGACGGTCATCTCCTTACCCTGCCCCCCAGATGCTTTTCACATCCGTTCCTCATTCCTCATTACCCGTCTCCAGCGGCCTGTTCCAGGTCAGGCTCCCTCTGCAGTGGTGACAGCCTCCACTCTCTTCCTCCTCACACAGCAGAGCTGTCTCTACAGCATTCTGATCCCACCGGCCCCGCTTTCCCATGCTCAGTGTCCCATGCTCAGTGTCCAACCGCGCTGCCACCAGATATGTCCTGACTCAGATTCTTTACTTCTGCTATTCCCTCGGACTAGAATACCCCTCTCCGCTGCCCCCTCCAGGCCCCTACCTTTCCCCCAAGGCAAGTGCATCCCACCCACCCCCCCTCCCGCCCCGTCCCCATCCCTGCAGCAGGGCACACCCACTGCCCCACTGCATTCCTCCCCTGCCCGATGGTGAACACCCCAGAAGCCCTCTCTTCAGCGGAGGGCTCAGTGCCCAGCACAAAGCAGGTCCTGCAGAAACTTACTCATCCCTTCGCTCAGAAAGAGGTAGTGAGGGCCTCTAGTGTTCAAGGCCCTGTTCCAGGTGAATGAGACAGCCAAGCTGTCCATTTCTTGAGCTGCACTTCTAGTTCCAGGCAGATGGACAACACACACGTCCAACAGGGAACCTATCCAAGAGTGCCAGGGGCACTATCAGAGATGGGGTGCTCAGGGAAAGCCTCTCTGAGGAAGTGACCTGAGCCGAGATCTGGACAATGAGGGTGAGCTACAGCATCAAGTAAGAACAGCATCCCGGGCAGAGGGAACAGCAGGTACAATGGTCCCAAAGCAGGACTGAGCTCAGAGTGCTGGGAGAACAGGTAAGCAGCCGGGTGTTAGATGGTGATTAGGGAGGACAGTGGCCCATGACATCTGAAGGGACAGGAGAAAAAGGAACAGGAGAGGCAGAGCCAGCAGCTTTCCAGACAGTGCTGTTTGCATGGGGAGCTGACTATTTGGAGTGGCCACTCTGGATGGCCAAGAGGAAACATCCTGCAGAGACAGGCCCGAAGGTCCTGCAGTGGGGATTTTGGAGTCTTCTGCCCTGAGGTCCTTATTGAAGCCTGCCATTCTCCAAGAGCAAGGAGAAAGCTGATCAGAGGGACAGGAGAAAGGGAAGATCTTCAGCAGAGCCCTAAAGGCGGAGGCCACGAAGAGCTCCTGAATCAGACAGAGGAGTCATTGGCAAATGGAGAAAGGGTTTCAGTGGAGAGGTGGAGGAAGAAGCCAGACTGTTGTGGCTGAGTCAGGAACAGGATGGAGGACAGAACTAGGCCCTGAGGGCAAGAGAGAGAAGAGACCTAGGCTGGAGAGGGGAAAAGAGTTAAACAAGAATTTTTCTTGTCCTTGAGGGAGGAGAGTTGAGCATCCTTGGAGACCCTTGGGCCTTCGAGGCATTTTACATAGCTCGGTAACCCTGCCTCCAGGAAGCCTTCCTGGATGCCTCAGATCAAGCCCTGGATACCTCAGATCAAGGTGTTCTCAGACCACCAGTGCTTCTCTGACAGAATTCTGACTATGGGTTATAATCATGGACTTACTGCTCTGACACCTAGCCAATGCCCGTCTCCCATAAGTGAGTGAGCTCCTGAGAGAGGGGCCTGGGTTTTTCCCTCCATGGTAAATTCAGACCATTACCCAGGACCAGGCAGGGCCTGAGGATGCCCGGGAGGGCAGCACATTCCTGGTGTGGAGGCCCCAGAGGGAGCCAAGACTGCTGGCTGGTGAATTGGCTCAGAAGGAGGTCATGCTGACCTTGAAGCCAGCAGGCCTGTGGGCTGTGAGCACATCTCAGCAGGGCCTGGAGGGGAAGCAGGGTGGATGCAAACGCTACACAAGTGCGCACCCCACTCCCACCTGCACCCCACCCACACCCAGCCCCGTGTCCCCTCCCGGCCCCCCATCCCCTCATGCTCCATTCATGCAGCTCAAATGGCAGCACCCGCATACAGGTTCAGGGGCAGATGAAGGTCTGCCTTGTGTACATCAAGCTGAAGTTGGGCTCTAAGCATGTGCACACAACAGAGGACCAAGCCCTGGTTGGGTCTTTGCTGGATGAAACCTCCCCAGCACCTTTCTCTGGGATGGGGTTTGGGAGAGAGGCACCGTGCACCCCAGGGACTGACCTGCTTGCTGTCCCAGCCGGTCCAAGCAGGAGAGCTGGTGTGTGTGGACCAGCATGCTGACCCATGAGTCTTCTTCCAGGGCCCCCCTTGGGTGCGGGCCCCCACCAGGGAACAGGAGCTGAGGTGGGAGACCCTCAGCAGCCTTTAGCTTCCCTCAATTCATTAAGACCTGTAAATTTCTCATTAATATACTTAAAGTTCGTTTTAAGGGGAACAAGCGCAGAGATAATTGATAATAAACCCTCAGTTAATGCCCTCGGTTTACTGTATGTAATTTATATCTGCAGATAGCGTCTCTCACTCCCAATTACCCATTTAGCTGTGGCGATAACAGCAGTTCAATCAGACCGATACCAACTTTTATATATTCCAGCCTGAGAGCAATAAATACCCACACAGGGAGACTCGCTGGGCCCACTGTATTTTTTTATTAAGATTTAAATATTCATGCAATTATTAGTGATTTATTAAGAGCTAATGACCCCTTCAAGAGGCTCTAAATCTTCACCCACAGAGGCCCCTGCCCTCCCCTCCCCCTTTGCCCCTATCTCTCCTTATTGCCCCCCCACCCCCAACCAGAGAAATGATGACGTCATAGCATCACCCATGTTTACATGGCTATGGCAGACAGGTGAGGTGGAGGCCAAGGACCAAGGTCAGGCCCAGGGAGGGGCTGGGCTTCATGAGGGTGGAGGCTTTCTCTCCCTTCCCAACGAGACCTGGAGGACTCGATGATGAGGAGGCTGCCCACGAGTCCCTCCACACACCCCCACTGACCTGCAGCCTCCTCCAGGCTGGTTTCCAGGAGCATGCCCTTCCCACCTCATTCTGGCATTAGTGTAGCTCCACCCACTCCCAACCCTCCCCCGTATCCCTCCTACCCTCACATTTGTCTGAGTCTTCCCATCCCTTTAGGGGAAAGAATAGGCCAGCTTCTCTCTCCCCTGCTGCCCTTCCCTTCCTATCTTTCATTTTTAAATGCTCCACCCTGATTGCATCGAGGACGAGAGAGTGTGCAGGGATCTGGGGTTTGGGGACGTGAGGCCCAGAGAGGGCAGTGGCTTGCCTCAGGCTGCACAGCAAGGCCCAGGCCACCAGTCTCTCCTTCCTCCATGTTCACTCATACCCTCTCCCCTATCTTCCTCTAGTCCTCGCTCCCTCCTCCCCCGAAAGACCTCATAGCCCATTAAAGGGGCAGGAAAGATAATGAACAAACCAGGAAAACATGAAATCAATATTAGGAGAAAAAAGTACGGCTGCCATTAAGTAAAATAAACAAGCTGGTAATTATTTGGACAGCGGGTAATTAAAATGGGGTGAGGGCTCATTACTGTCTCATCAGGGGTATGATGGGCGCAGCCAGACACCCTCTTCCCAGCTGGAAGTTCACAGCCAGGCTGGGCTCCTACCCACCCAGAATTGGGGGGGGTCGTCGCAGGGGGTTTCCTCTGTGGATGCCTGCCCCAGTTCTACCTGTGTCTCTGTCTTCAGCAGCCTTCTCTGGCTCTCCGGGGGTCAGGATCTGAGGACCAGACCCAAGGCAAGCAAGGCAGGGCAGCCCCTAACCTGCTGTTGGCCCCTCCTGACCCCCTCTGCTTTCCCAAGCAGAGAGCATCTCTCCGCCCTTTCTGCAACCCTCGGCCTCTAGGAAAGGGGCAGGGCCTGCAGGCCTCAAGCAAGGGAGGATGCTTGTGCCCACAATTAAATCCCAACCACCTGGGATGCTAGACAGATGACTCTTGCTGCCCAGAACTTGGGGGGACTTCCTTCAGGAGGCCATGATGAGGAGAGATCCTAGGGAGGAGGCAGGATGGTGGGGTGCCGGCAAGGGTGGGAAGAGTCAGGGAGGAGCAGGATACCAGAGGGGCAGAGCAGTGACTGGGGGGGGGCTCACCCTGCTGTGACGCCGGTTCTTAGATCTGTAAAGTTGGAGGAGACCTTGGACATCATCCAGTCTATCTTTGGCCGGCCAACTTGCTTGGCCCACAAGGTGTTTAAATGTTTAAATTAGTTGTCAATATTTTAAAACAGGAAATTTCACATAAAAATGGATTTCCAGCTTCTCTTCAAAGAAAGTGTAGTAGCAGCTGGCTGGGTTGCACTGACCCCTTGGATGGGCATCTTTACTGTTCACTTCTGGCTCCCACCCGGCCCCTGAAGACACCTGAGTTTGCCACCCGTGACCCTTCCAAGGCTCAGAGGGGCAGTGACCTGCCCAGGACTTCATAGCCTTGTTGAGGACTGGAGACCCAGTCTTTTGATGCCCAACTGAGGTCTCTGTGCCCTGCTCTCAGCAAGTATGTGCATTGGGCCGGTCACTGGCAGGGATATAAATGACATGGTTCCCAGCCCAGAGCTTGAAGTCAGTAAGGGGATGCTTCACCTCAACCCAGTTACTGACCCCCAGCTTGCCAGTCCCTGAGGTGGACACTACTGAGAAGAGGTGGCTCACATCTGTGCACGCACTTAAGGGTGCACGGTCCGATGGAAGAAGCAGCCGCTGTACAAGCAGCCTGTGTCAGTCGATAATGCTCTCCCAGCCAGGAAGCCAGAGGAGCAAGCCATGCATCTCCACCGCAGAGAGGAGCTTGGGGGGTGGGGGGTGTCAAGAGAAGGTGACACCTTCGAATTATGAATTGACAGGGCTGGTGAGCATTGCGAGTGAGTGGGGTGCCCTGCAGGTGCAGGGGGATGTCAGAGTGAGGGCAAGGGTCCAAGTGTGCGGTGAGAGGGGATTGTGGACTCACTGAGCTGGCTGCAGGGTGTGGGTTGGTGCCCAGGATGAGGCTGCTGCATTGGGTGGGGTGGGGTTATGACCTTTACCCTGTGGTCAGTGGGAACTATTTCAGGGGGTTGAAGTGTGGGATCAGATTTTCTTTCTAGAAATAGCACTGTGTGGTGTAGTTGAGGATGGCACCGAAGCCAGGAGGTGGTCATGGGAAGGCAAGTTTGGGGCACCCTCAGGGGGTGGGAGCCTGAGGAGTTGGGTAGCCATAAATGGAGAGAGGAAGGAGTGGGTGGAAGAAAGGCTGGGGTGGCACTCAGGGGGCTAGAAGAGGTCAGGGAGCAAGAGGGCCTGGTGGCTCTAAGACTCCTACCGAGGTTCCTTGGGGGTGTAGCCCTGCTGACTAAGAGCAATGCTTAAGGGCAGAAGGTTTGGAGGAGCCCCTGAGCCTGACTTGGGACATGCCTGGTGTGAGGTTCTGGGAGACATCCAGACACAGAGAAAGCTGTCAGCAGTGAGCAGGGCTAGGGAGCCTAGTTGGGGAGCCATGGTCAGGAGGCTGGTGGGAAGCCATGGGAGCAGAAGCCCCAAGAGAGGGCAAAGCACAGGTGGGCAAGCCACATGGATGGGGAGCAGAGGAGGAGCTGGGTTGGGGGCTCAGATACCACTGCTGCTGGGAGCAGCTGGATCTGGACTGGATTTTCCTGTGGGTCCCTTATGAAGAGAAGTCCAGATGGACTCAGCTGCTAAGAATGGGATCACAGGATGGCTGATGACCTGTGGCCACAGGGTTTTCATCCTGGTGACGGCATTGGCCACTGCAGCCAGATTTAGCCCGAGGGACGATAGGCAGTGCTGTTATACATGTGTGTGTACAAGGCTCGAATGCCAGAGCACGAGGCACGGCCAATATGATTCTGGAACACTGTGTGCCTAGGACTTCCTAGGTGGGGCTGTGGCCACTGGCCACTCCTTGGGTCAAGGACTCGAGTCTGTCTTGGGCACTACTGTGTGGCCTGTGCCTAACACGGTGCCTGGTGCATTGCGCCCGGCACATATTTGGTGAATGCACATGTCCTGATTAAGAGCTTAGGGTGCTACAGCCATCTGGCCTGGGTAGGAACCCATCACTCACTACTGACTTCACCTCTCTTTGCCTTGGTTTCATTGCCTGGAGGTTGGAGATTTAAAATAGTTCTTTGCCAGGGCGCCTGGGTGGCTCAGTTGGTTGAGGATCCAACTCTTGATCTCAGCTCAAGTCTTGATCTCAGAGTTATGAGTTCAAGCCCTGTGTTGGGCTCCATGCTGGGTGTAAAGCCTACTTAAAAATAAGTAAATAAATGAATAAAAATAGTTAATAGTCCTTTGCCTCCTAGAATTATCATGAGGATTAGATAAGAAAATCCATGTTGTGCTAACACTGTGTATGTGCATGTGTGAGTGTGTGCGCGCACGTGCACATGTGTGTGGGTGGGCATTTGTTGGCTGTGGTTGTGGGTAGTATCTCCCACTGGCCAAGGGCACTTCTCTGTGCGGCCATCCTCTGGTCTCTGAGCTCTGTCCAGGGGCTGAAATTGCCCTGCCCTGTCCGGTGCACACTATGCAGAGCCAGGCTAGGGAGCTAATTGCTGCTCCTGCACCACCCCTGGCCCCCACTCTGGCCAGGCTGGCATTAAACCAGTGAGATATGAAATGCCACCATATCTGGGACAGGGTCTTTAATTAAATTAATTGCCAGCAACATTGTAAAAATGCTGATGGGGTCATAAACGGCGCATCGCTGATGCCATTCATCATTTCCTCAGACTTGCTGGGGGCCTCACCTGGGCTGGGAGTGGGACTGGGCATGTGGGGCTGAGCCACTGGGAAGCTCTGCAGCCACCAGGGTCTCTGGCAGGTGGGCTGGCTGGTGGCAGGAAGACCAAGGGAGAGGGGAATGGAAGTGGGTGGGGCTCCTTGTTTTCAGTGTGGAATAATTGCACAATTCTTAACTGAGCCTGGATGGTTACCTGGAGAAGGGCATGGATGGAAATGGAGAATGGTGACTCAGGAGCTAGCTGGGGCCGGGGAGGGAGGGGAAAGGGGGGGCGGCATCCTTCAGCCTGCTGGCCAGAGTTATCCTAGATCCATGGGCAATGTGAGAATCTGACCCAGCCTGGCCACTGATAGCTGAGTGACCTTGAGCCAGTCCTTCCCCTCTCTGAGCCCCAGTTTCCTCATTGGGAAAACAGGTAAACCCCCATCCTGCCTGCCTGCTCAGACCCCTCCTGGACTCCCTCCCAGAGATCCCGTTATGCCAGGGATCCCGTTATGTCTCTTCTAGCTAGGGCCACCGTAGGCCCTGGTAGGGCTCAGAGCTTGTATGCTGACCTCCCGCTGAGCAGTGGTGAGGAGGCTGGGCCTGCGCCCACCACCCACCCCTGCCAAGTGAAAGGTGGAGGAGGCCTGCCACACACACACACACACACACACAACCACACACATACACATCCACCACCCAACCAGAAACACTCCCACAGCAACACACACTCCACCACCAGAAGATTCCATAGTAAGAGAAAGCCTTCCTTCCCTAGTTCTCTCTGGGCTGTGCGACCACATAATTACCCTGGATTCCATTCTATTTAATTGCAGCTTATTAAATTCTAACCAGCCAATTATCAGCCACAATTACAGCTTAATTCAGGGACACAATAGCTATTTTATCGTTTGTTAATCAAATGCTTATTTAGGCCTCAGCTTTATTAACTATTTCTCTAGCCCAAAGCAAGGCCCTGTGGCAGGAAGGGGCACTAGGAAGAGGCCCCTGGGAGCCTGTCCCCCCCATCACAGCACTCCCTCCCTTGGCATCCCAGTAGTTTCTAAGTCCCCTTCCTGGGTGTGTCTGGGGGACCTTAGTGATGGCAGCAGTGTGACACTAAGTGTGGGCACTGGATAGAGTTGGAAGACCTGAGTTTGTTCCTGAATTCAGCACATGTTTATCAAGCACCTACTATGTACTGGGCCCTCGGCTGCGTTCTGGTACTACAGCAGAGAACCTGACAAGTGTGGTCCCTGCTCTCATGAAACATTTCAGGGAAGGGGACATGAACAATAACCAGCAGGCAAGTTTACAAACAGGATGACTTCAGATAACAGTGAGCGCTGTGAGGGAAGTAGACTGGGAAAGAGATAGGAGGCTTGGAGGGGCTACTTCAGAAAGAGTAACTTGAAGGAGGTAACACTGGAGCTGAGACCTGAGGGATTCAAGGGGGCAGCTGTAGAAGAGCAAGGGGCAGTGTGTTGCAGGTGGAAGAAAGAACAAATGCAAAGGCCCTGTGGTGAGATAAGCTTGGAGGGTTTGAGAAACAGAGAGGGTCAGCATGGTCACAGAGCGAGTAGAGGATGTGAGGTGGACAGGGCCAGACCCTGGCCCAGTAAATGCCCAGAGCCCCTGCCCTGTGCCCGGCCTGGGCTGGGAGTTGTCGAGAACCCACACAGCCCTTTGTCGCTGGATGACTTTACAGAAGTCCTGAGCTCGCATTCCCTGTCTGTAAAATGAGGGGCCAGCAGCAAGCACCTGAGTACAGCCACCAGATGACAAGCCTGGTGTGCGGCAGCCGTGGACAGCGTGGCCTGGCCACACTAGGCATGAGTGTCCTCTGAACTGGTGAAGTGGCAACCGTCCCCCACTCCTACCTGCTTTGTTCTTTGCAGTTCAGCCCGTCTGCATGTCCTCCTTGTGGCGCCGGTGTCTGTCCTTGTGACCAGGCCCCTGGAGCCCGTTGGGGAAGAGGGTGACTTTCCTCCAATCTTGGGGAGGTGGCTGCTGCTTCTGTGGCACCTTCACGCATTCATTGCCATGGAAACTGGAGTGCCGCGCAAGCATGTGAGTGTGGGTTGGGGTAACAGCCCCCCACCCTGCTACTTCCACCTCGTGCACACTCCTAGACCGGAGAGACTGCAGCTGTGTCCTCCCCTGCTCACTGACCATGCACGCACTGGGGCAAAAGAGCCTGGCCCCAGACCTGTCTCTGCCCTCCAGGAAGTCCTTGCTATTGGGTGCGAGAAGCAGCAGCCAGGGGGACAGATGATTGAGGGATGGGCCAAGGGGCAGAAAAGGGAAAAAAGAGGGGCATGGGTGGGCACCTCAAGACCCCAGGCAGGGTGGTACTAACCCATCTCAACCTGGTGCAGGGTCAGCATGAAGTGGCCCAAATGAGGAAACTGAGGCTTAAGAAACAGCAGCAGGGAGGTCTGCAGCAGTCAAATGAGCCCCCAAAGCAGCTGACAGGCAGCACAGAGGTTTTTTACATGTTGGATTTGGAAGAATTCTGGGGCACATACCTCAGCTTGCTTTCGCCCTGTGGCACCCCATTGTCACCTCCAGGCAGGTCCGTGTGTCCGAGTTGCTGCCTGGAACCACAGGGCTCTTTGTGTGGCTCCCAGATCTGTCATCTCGGGGCCTCTGGCCCACCATTCCTCCATTCCCCCTACCTCCTGCAGCTGTCTCTGCATCTCTGACAGCAAGTGCAGTTTGGCCCTGCTTATCAGAGCCTCCTGGTGAAGCTCCCTCATCATAGAATTGCCTATGTTTAAAAAATAATAACTCACGAAGCAATCTCAGGCTGCGAAGGTACAAATGGGCAGGAGAGTAAAAATCCCCATTCCCCTGCACGTATGCACCCCTCAGTGCCCCACCGCTGTGGCCCTGGCCCCTGGCTCCCTGCCTTCCCTGGGTGCTGCCCATGTTCTCTGCCTCTCTGGGGTCCAGCACTCATGCTTCTGAAATCAAGTTCCCTTTCCATTCATTTCTTTGGTTGATTGATTGATTGATTGATTGATTGACTGGAGGGCAAGCAGAGCTGGCTTCCCATCAGATTTGAGTGTGTGTCCTCCACTTTCAGCCCTCCTTTCTGGGCTGTGGTCCCATTCAAGGGAATGATGTTCACCACACGTTCAACAAACACCTGCTGGGCACTTGCTATGTGTCAGATCCTGGCCGGCTCGGGGGATGTGCAAAGGATGTCACCATTCAGTCCCCGCCCTGAAGGTGCTGACATTGGAGAGACAGACTCACAAACGGTGACAATATGAGGTTTAAGATGGTGGGCAAGTTCAGCTGAGCTGTGGGAGGTCAGGGGAAGTGTGGCCCACTCTGTGTGAGTGTCAGAGAAAGCTTCCCAAGGGAGGAGGTTACTTGAACAGGCCTTGAAGGACGAGTAGAAGTCACCCGGGCATATAGACCTACAAAGCCTTCAGGACTGGCCCAGAAGAAAGAGAGGTTCTCTTTCTAGCAGTCCAATCCAAATCCCAGAGTCCCATCTGTTCAGGTGGGGTGATCTGCCCATCTGCGAACCAGGCAGCATCGTATGCCTATTTCTGGGGCCAGATAAGGGCTCAGCCTACCTGGACTGAATGAGCACATGGCCTGAGTGGGGTGGGGGGAGCATCCTCTACAGAAAATCAGGTACTCTTAGCCAGAAGGGGAGGGAGGCAGAGCCTGGAACACAATGTGCACAAGCCCTTGAGGGACTACAAACAGTCAAGATACCATCCCACGGAGCACACTTGGAGGGAGGCCCTAGAGGCAAGGCCAAGTGGGCAGCTCAGGCCCTGGGCCAACAGGGCCTCCAGTGCCAGGTGAAGGGCGTGGTGCGTTAGCCTGTGGCGCTCTCTTCTCTCCACCTGGGCCTATAGAGTGGGAACACCCAAGCCCCAGGGGGACCTACCAAATGCAAATCTCCAGGCAAGGCATTCTGAGAACACAAGCGCCCGGGCCCAGGCGTCAGGGGGCTCAATGCTGGGTGAATTGCCAGGAAAATTTCAGCCTGGAGAAAGAGAAAGCTGCCAGGCCCCAGCTCCTTCCTCTGCCCCATATCAAATCCAGAACATTTCTCAGAGTAGACAAAGCAGGGGCTTGTGGGTCTGACCACCAGGACTGTCAGGGAAAGCGTGCAAGGATGAAAGGAGCAGGTGGCAGCAGGGGCAAGGCTGCGTTTGGGACGTACTGCTCCCATCTCCCAGCTGAATGAGGCCAGGTGACACCCTGCCCCCTCCCCCCCTCCCCCCTCCCCAGGTACTGAGCCTTTGCTCAGAAAATCCAGTTCATTAATAGCTTGATTAATCACACCTCATATTTTCATGGTGCTTTTAAAAATAAAACATTTGAAAGCACTTTCACACCCACCCTGGGCCTCAGAGTTACACGGGCAGGTCTTATCATCCCAGACTGCAAGTGAGAAAGGGGGGCTCAGACTCTGAGTAGCAGCAAGTTGGCGTGTGGCCGTGCAGGAGCCCTCTCCCTGCCCACACCTCTGCCTGTGGGCCACTCTGCACAATATCTGGGTCTCCCTGCAGGACAAGAGTGAAGTGGCCACCCTTGGCAGGTCTTCTGAAATTCAAGGGGGAAGAAGGGGTAGTCATGCAGTCACTCAACAAATACTCCATCACTATGCTGGGCTCCTGCTCCAAGCAAACACATGGTGTGCCAACCATCCCGAATGTACCCTGGAGGGAGGCTCAGGGGACAGGGTGGGCACTTGGGCAAGTGACAAAGAGTATGGGTCTAGAAAGGTGTCCCAGCAGAAATGGCACATTTGCTGAAACTTGAAGACTGGGTAGGAGTTCCCAGATGCACCTCGTGAGGCAGGTCTACCATGCTCCACTCTATTGGACGCGTCCTCATCCATCTCCCCACTGCCACTCCTGCCTCCCTCCACCTGTTCATGCAGGAAGATCTCATCATTCCCTTGCACACAGAGCCCATTGGGGATCTGCCAGTAAGTGAAAGAGGTTTTCTTTTATGGTAATTTTTTTATTTTTATTTTTTATTCTTAAAAATTTACATCCAAATTAATTAGCATATAGTGAAACAATGATTTCAGGAGTAGACTCCTTAATGCCCCTTACCCATTTAGCCCATCCCCCCTCCCACGACCCCTTCAGTAACCCTCAGTTTGTTCTCCATATTGATGAGTCTCTTCTGTTTTGTCCCCCTCCCTGTTTTTGTATTATTTTTGTTTCCCTTCCCTTATGTTCATCTGTCTTGTCTCTTAAGAGTCCTCATATGAGTGAAGTCATATGATTTTTGTCTTTCTCTAATTTCACTTAGCATAATACCCTCCAGTTCCATCCACGTAGTTGCAAAGGGCAAGATTTCATTCTTTTTGATTGCCGAGTAATACTCCACTGTATATATATGCCACATCTTTATCCATTCATCCATCAAGGGACATTTGGGCTCTTTCCATACTTTGGCTGTTGTTGATAGTGCTGCTATAAACATGGGGGTGCGTGTGTCCCTTCAAAACAGCACACCTGTATCCCGTGGATAAATACCTAGTAGTGCAATGGCTAGGTCGTAGGGTAGTTCTATTTTCAGTTTTTTGAGGAACCTCCATACTGTTTTCCAGAGTGGCTGCACCAGCTTGCATTCCCAGTGAAAGGTTTGTTTTTTTTTTTTAAGTTTATTCATTTATTTTGAGAGAGAGAGAGAGGGAGGGAGGGAGGAAGAGAGAATGAGTGGGGGAGGGGCAGAGAGAGAAACACCCACACAGGCTCCACACTCCACACTGAGCCCAACGAGGGGCTCAGTCTCACAGATCATGAGATCATGACATGGGCCAAAATCAAGAGTCAGCCACTTAACTGAGCCACCCAGGCACCCCTGAAAGAGGTTTTCTAACTGGATTCCAGTAGGGCAGCTGGGTCATGTCCTCTGCAAGTAAGAGGTCCTTGGCTGGGGCACGGTAAACAGAGCCTCTGCAGAATTGAAGGCTTGGGTTCAGGGTATGCCAGGGCCATATAGTCAGTGGGACGTGCACCTGCCAGCCCCTCCTGCAGCCCCTGTGTGTCCATCCTGGCAGAGCCATTCATCCATGCTTATTGCTTCAACAGCCCCAAAGGAAGCAGCCAAAGGCACCCCACTCTGAGTCCCTAGTTGCTAATGCCTGCACTAGGCGCCTTGAGCTGAGCGGCAGGGATCAGGGATGGATAGGCTGGCTGAAGACAAAGGCCTTAGCCACCCACATGTTTCTCTTGCGGTAAGAGTTACAGCACCAGTGAGGACAGGCCATAGATGCAGAGAGGGCAAAATGATATTGTGGTTTCCTGGAAGAGTGAGGTGGGAACCCCTCTTTCCAGAGGAAGCGACAATGGAGCTGGGCCCTGAGGAGAAGGTAGGAAAGTGCTGGCAAAGGAGGGAGGAGGGGTGTTTGAGACAGAGAAGACTGTGGGCCGAGACCTGGAGGTGGTGAGGGAGGTGCCTAGGAGGGATCAATAGGTGTCTCTGCACAGAAAGGCTGGTGAGTTGTCTGTGCCAGAAGACTCAGGGATGTCAACCAAAAGCATTTGGCTTATCCTGAAACAGCTGTGGGAGCCAGGCACACAATAGAAACTAGAAGAGGCAGGCCTGGGCTAGAGCAATAGGGAGTGGCGGGGACTGGGGCAAACTAGAGAGCTTGTGCCCTGTGGAAAAGGTCGTAGATCATTTGGGCCTGAGCATGCACTGCTTGATGTTATTTTTCTTAGACAAGTACAGGATTCAGGTGAAAGAGAAAGTTGCTTACTCTAGTGGCCTGTGACATGGAGCGGGAGGGACCCAAGGCTCATGCGCTGCCTTAGTTCAGGCAAGAGGCCTAACTGGGACAGTGAGGGGTCAGGTAGATCACAGGTGCTGACCACAGGGTGGAGGGCACATGGTGAGCTTCAGGGCCAGAGGAGGGGAGGCCAGCTCTGGCCACCTAGGAAACATCTAGTAGCTCCAAGAGGACATCCAATGGGGCCTGAATTTACCCCTACCTATGGCCTTAAGAGTGTCCTTGATAGAGGGCATAGCTGCAGCCTGGAGGGTGCCCCCTGGGTCCACCTAGTAAATGCCTCCCCTCAGGGTGAGGAGGGGAGGCCGCACCAGCCTGGCGTGACGGAGGCCCTGGAGAAGTGAGCTATGTCCCTTATTGGTCACAGTACATTTATTTTTCATTAGCAGTTAAATGCAGACATGAGGGATTGTGCTGGGTTCAGCAGGCAGCTGACGTGAGCAGTGCTTGGTGCCACGATCAATAGGGAGGCTTGAGGGCCACTCACTGCCCATATCCTTGGCCGGGACCCCTGCCCACCCAGCCCCGAGCCAGTAGGCAGGCACGGGCCATTGCAGACCATTGCTTTGAGCCGCTGGGAGGTGATGCACAGGGAAGCCCTGAGCCTGCCACTGGGGGCTCCCATTCCCTGCTGGACCAGCCCCCTGTGGGCCCCACTCAGAGGTCAAGCTTGGCCATCCTCTGTGCAGCCCTGGGTCTGTGGAGATACTGTGTCTAGAGACGTCCCCGGGCCTACCAGCTCCCCATTCAGGCCCATACTCAGGAGCCCATGCTCTTCTTCAGAGTCCTAATCTTGGGAGGCCTGAGCCTGACTCAGTCCTGCCCTTGGCTGGGTAACAGTGAAGAGCAAGTGTAACAACAGAAGAGTCATGAGGTGGCCACCGGACATTTTGTGAATCCAGGGCCCGAGCCTGGGGGTCTGAAGTGAGTGACTTTCCCCTGGGACCCCAGATTCCCCATCTGTAAGATGTCTAGATGGCTCCTCCCCTCCACCCCTCCAGGTTCCTCAACCTCAAATAGACCCCCAGAGGGCACTGGCAGAGCCCTGAGGAGGTGTTGCAGGATGGGGCAGGATGGGGAAAGGTGAGCTTTGTTTTCCTTGCTGCAAGTGTGGTTCCGAGGCAGGTCGGCCTTCATCTTGGAGCTTGTACAGGGAAGTGCAAGGGCGGCTTCCAAAAAGAGTTCACAGCAGGAAGAGATAAGCTGATAAGCTGAGGAGAGGCCATGGTCTTGAGGGGGAGGTGGCAGATGATGGCCCTGCGGCACATGCTGTCTTGCTGAGCCAGCAATGCCCTCCACCTCCCTGTGTCCCTCCCACACAAGGGCATGACTCCCCGCCCCCATCCTGAGGGCAAGGCATCTGAGGCTCTGTGCCTCAGTTTCCTCATCAGCCTTCAACCACGAAGACATTGCTATGAGTGCCTTTTCTCATTTCATTCTCACAACAGCCTAGGAATGGTGTGACCCATCTGGCAGGCAGGGAGACAGGCTGAGAGTGGGCTGGCATGCCTGAAGAAGTCACACCAGGCTTCAGCCTCTCAACGGGCATTCCCGTTCCCAGCTCACCTGAGCTGGCCCAGGACACCTACAGGACCAGGCGTGGATCCCCTCCCCAAAATCAATCTTGGGGTGGAGGGCAGACTCCCACCTTGGAAAGAGAGGGACCTTGTGCTAAACAGCAGAGAAAGGGCACTGGATGCCCTCTGGGCAGAGAAGGATCAAGGCCCAAGGAGCCAGGCCTCCTTGTGTTAGAAGCCCTTTGTGAGTTTTGGAGTGCTCTCCAAAAGGGTAGACTAGACAGTAGAGAACCCAAGAGGTAGACCACATGAGGCCCTTCCAGACTCTCCCGAGGGGCAGACAGGACCTCAGTGTCACAGATGACAAAACGGCTATCTCACCCAAGGTCACCTCTAGCAAGGAGCAGAGCTGGTCTCTGAAGCCCATGTTCTTCCCTCTATGGCCAGAGGCCACTGTTGGTTGTCAGGGTGGCTTGTGGGGGAAATCATAGTAGCCCTGAGGGAAACCAGGCTGTCGAGTGCCTATTTGGCGGGCACCTGGCTGGAGGCGGAGGGCACCCCCACTCCATCCTCCCACTGCCTCCCAATTCACCCTTCTCCACCCTCCCAGGGTCCTGCTGGCCCAACAGACCGTCAGACTGCCTGGCGGAGGGCGGGGGGAAGGGTGGGGAGGTTACCTCCACCAAAGCCTCAGAGCCAATTACCTGTGTAATTAGCAACAAATGACTTGTGGGATGGTTGTGGTTTTCAGTTAAAATTAGAAGGAAGCCCAGATTCAGGTCTCCTTGAAGGGGTGGGACATGGCCTAGGTCCCTCAGGCTCCCAGACACACTCTCCTGACTCCCACCCTGCCTGGGCCCAGCCAGCAGTCCAGGCTCTCCCCCCACCCTGGGGCCTCTCCTGTCGCACTGCCACCAGCACCAGCACCAGCCCCCTCCGCCATGTCTCCCCTCATAGCTGCCCCCTCCCCTCCTTCATTCACATGCTATTTTCTGAGCGCCTCCTACTTACCAGAATGGAGATGAGCCCAGAAGTGGCCCTGGAGGCAGCTGGGGCAAGAGAGGAAGGGACCCTGCCCTCCCCCACCCTGGGCTGCCCACCTGCTCTGCCGGGGTCCTCTCCGTCCCTCTGGCTTTCTCTGGACCTCCGAGGGTGGTGGGCTGCCTCACCAGATCCCTGAACTTCTACCAGAGTAATAATGAGCCCTAACTGCTGTTCTGTGTGGAGGGCATCCTAAGGGCTGGGACTTCTGCCCTTGTCTCATTTCATCTCTCTATAGTCTTCAGAAGTGGGTGGGATTCCCCCATTTTACAGAGGGGACACTGAGGCTCAGGGGAGCATTCGGTAGCCTAGATTGCTGGGCTGGAAGTGGCAGCCTGGCCTCACTCTCCTCCCATCAGCCACACCCGCTGCCTTCCCATGGCCCAGCCTCAGCACCTATATGGGCACATAGCCCCCAAGGGCCCTGAAAGGCTGGCCCCGGCTCACCTTCCCTCTTTGCCCCTGCTGCAGGTGCCCAACAGAGTGCCACGGTGGCCAACCCAGTACCCGGCGCCAACCCAGACCTGCTTCCTCACTTCCTGGTGGAGCCCGAGGATGTATACATCGTCAAGAACAAGCCGGTGCTGCTGGTGTGCAAGGCCATGCCTGCCACGCAGATCTTCTTCAAGTGCAACGGGGAGTGGGTACGCCAGGTGGACCATGTGATAGAGCGCAGCACGGACGACAGCAGCGGTGAGGCCAGGCTGGGGGGCCAGGCAGGGCCAGTTAACGGGAAAGCGAGTCTCAGCCTCGGAAAAAATGGAGGCCCAGAATGGGGCTTGCAGTTACCCCTGGCTGCACACCTGTGAGCAGGAGGACAGGATATAACCAACTCTGGCCACCACCCCAAGCCCCCAGAAGAGGCAGGATTCCCATACCTCACACACCCTATATATACACCGAGGCCTTCTCCAGGAGACCCCACCCTCACCAGAACTCACCACCTGGGAAGTGGGTTAGTGAGTAAAAGGGAAGCCCCCTACAAATGCCCCAGGAGGCTATGGTTGGAGAGGCAGATGCCCACCACTGCATCTGAGCCTGGTCTGGGCCACGGGCAGCCTGGCGAGAAGTGCCAGCAAAGAGAGTTTGGAGGGAGTAGGTCCCAGATAATGAGGATGTGACACTCTGATCTCTGTGCCCCCATTTATTCTTCACACATTCCCTGAGCCCCCACTTTCATGCTGGGGACACAGCCACCACCTACAGAGAGCCCCAGCCCCTGCAGAGAGGTGGGCAGCATGGGGACCTCTCAGTGAGTTCTGGGGGCTATGGCAGCAAGAGGAAAGCATGACTGAGGCTTCTCAGGAGAGGTGACATGGAAACAAAAGGGTTGTGAGAGCTGGTCAGGGAAAGAACAGGGGAACAGCATTCTAGGAAAGGGGCTCAGCAGGAGCAAAGGCTTTGGGTCAGAGAGGTGGGCATACTGGTCAGGGTCAGGAGGGAGGGTATGAGGTGTGCATAGGTAACAGTGGTACCATCTGGGAGACTCACGTCTCGGGCTCTGGAGTGAGGTCACAGTCCTGTGGGATTTCAGAATGCCAAGTGAGGTGCCAGAGCTATGAGTGAAACTTGGGGCCCATGGGGGTGGGGGTGCTGATGGAAGGGGCAGACGCAGAGACGCTAAGAGACGCTAAGCACAACATAGGGTTGTGACTGCACTAGAACTCTGTGGAAAGTTGGTGCTGGGAAGAGGGAGACTAAAGGAAGGGGCCCTGCCTAGGAGAACTTGGAAGCTCTCACAATAATGGGTATGTGAGCAAATGAGCCCTGAGTTTTGGCAGAGGGTGATTTAGTCCTCAGAACCAACCTGTCGTGTTACAGATGGCTCTGACTCATCCAGGGCCCCAAAAGGGCTCCAACCAAGCATTCTGGTCCCTAGAAGCCACACCCGACTTTCCCCTACAAGACTCAGCAGGGGCTGGTCTCCTTTCCACCAAGCATCAGCTCCCCAGTCAATGATTCCTGCCCAGGCCCTTGAGCTCTGCAGTGCCCTGGCCTCCACACAGCTGCTGCCTGCAGCTGTTTTTCTTGCAGTCCTCAGAGGTTAACTGAGGACCTGCACTGTGCCAGGCCTAGGTTAGCCCCCAAGATGATCCCCCACCTTCAGACCCCAGCAGAGGTACCAGAAACCTCCCTGGCCCTGCAGCTTTAGGACCTGGTGGCAGTGACTGCCTCCCCTCACTGGGCCTCAGTTTCCTCATCTGTAAAATGGGGTAGGGGGGCTGGTAGGTTGGTGGGGGAGCCATGAGATCTCATGCATCCTGTATGAGCCCGGCTCCAGGCCTTTCCTCTCTCCCTACTCCACACCCAGGGCCCAGCACCATTTTGAGTCCTCCCACTGCTGTGGCAGATCCCCCAGGGAAAGGACAGGTGAGGAGGAGGAGGAAGCTACAGTCGGAGACCTGCCTTCCTGCATCGTTCAGGGCCTGTCTAGAACTCCTTAGAAGGCTCTAGGCCAGCCTCCTGCTGCTCCCAGCCTCTCCTTCCAGGTGTCCCCACACACCCCTCCTTGTCTCCTACCATCAGGAATTCTGGAATCCATGGCTTGGCTGAGACCCAGGTTAATGCCTGCATAGCAGTCATAGGCTGGGTCACACATGCCAAGAGCCTCCACCCCAGAGTCCCCAAGAGTCTGCTCTGGTCTTGCTCCCTTCAAACCAGGCAGAGAGCAGAGCTCATGGGGACATATTCGCCCATAATCACTGGGGCCCTCTCCTGCCCTGAGCATCCATACTCAAGCCTTCCATGGCCAGCATATCCAAATTTGTATCGATCTTGTTGATTTTTCAACCCAAAGTGATTGAGTGCTTTGAGAAGAGATAAGCTCACAAACAGATGTCACTGCAGTGGGCAGTGGTGTCATGCAGACACGGAGACCAAAGACCCTGCCCAGGAATGTTCTGTGGTCAGGCAGGTATGGTAGAGTCATAGGTCAGCACAGATCCTTAGCCCCACCCATTCCTGTGTGGGTAGCTGGGTGGACACCTCAGGAGACAGCACCCCTGTCTTCCCCTGACTTGTCCCCAGTTCCCATCCAGAAAGCCAGGAGGAGAGACCAAGCCTGAAAACCCTCAAACCCAAACCTGCTGATGCTATAAAAGCCCCAGATCTGTGAAGCCAAGCATTGTGCATTAAACAAGCTGGTTATTAGAAGCAGATTGGCGAGAACATGAGAACCTAAGCCCAAACTTGGCCTCAGAGCCCCAACCCCACCCCGCTAACCCTCCACCTCCCAAAAATACTCAGCATACCCACACTGGGGCCTCCCCATGTGCCCACAGCATTCACACACCCACTCACACCCCACACACTCTGGGGCCAGCAGGGACCATGCATCCTTTCTCTCCTGGCATCTGCTTGGTGACCTGCAGGGAGGAAGGCACTGTCTTCATATCCAGGACTAGCAGGACAGGGTCTGGGTCTGGATCTCCCCCTAGGTCCACCAGCTTCCTGGAGCATGTGGTGCTTGAGGCCACTGCCTGGATCTGGGACATCGTGGACAAACTTGGCCCTCCTTCATGGCAGCAGGAAGGAGATGAGGGGGTGGCAGTGGCAGGACAGAGAGGGGAGGAGATGGGGAGAAAGAAATAGGAGTGCTTAAATTTAGTGCCGTTCTCCCCAGACTGAGTTTCCTGAGCTCCCACCACCACCGTGGGGGATGGAACAGTCCATCCATCCATAGACCTGTCCACTCAGGAAATGTACCCAGTTCAGAATGTTCTGGAAGTCTCTCACCATTAACCCCCGAAGCTCAGAGCAGGAGGGCCCTGTCTCCACCCACAAGTGTATGCACAGCTCCTTCTCAGATGCCCCAAGACTCCAGTGTGCTTGACAGGTAGCTGGAGCCCAGGGTCCTTCTACTATACACACACCCTATGAGGGACCCCCAGTTCTCAGCCTCACCCTACCCCCAGAGAATGCACACATCCTTCGCCTTAGAGAGAAGGGGTGCCAGGCAGTGCCCAGAACAGAGGGAGCTCAGCCATGATGACCTTGGCCAGAGGTCTCCTGTGAGAACTTGCTAGGGGCAGGGGCAAGTGAGAAAAATCTGGGGGCCCAGTGTGGGAGCTGGAGAGACTCATGAGGAGGGGTGTGGGCAGAGGTCAGAGAAAGACATGTTAGAGAAATTAAGGGGGAAAACAGCTTCCCGGGCTGTCTGCTCAGCTGGGCTGCTGCTCTCCCTGCAATGCAGCCCTAATTGAATTTCTCTGTTAACAATGGAAACACGTTGGTTGCCCGGCCTCTCTCCCTCTTTCTGATAAGCCAATGACCCGAGGGAAATTGGGGTCAGGAGGAGGAGAAATTGGAAACAGTCTTTTTTCACTCCTGGGGACACTGGTTTTGGCCAAGGGCCAGGGGCCCAAAGGACGGCAGGCATTCCATCCCTTCTGGGTCCTCAGAGGATCTGCCCCCACCCCCTGGGGCGCCCAGGTGTGGCAGAGAACAGGGGGGCTGAGTCTGTCTTTGAGAGGGGTCTCTTCAGCCCAGCCCAGTTGGGGCAGAGAGGGCCCCAGATACTCATCACTAGCCAGCTTCACCTTTGCAGACTGCCCCCTCACCCTCACCAGCGTTTCTCTCTTGAGATGGGCAAGTCACTGCCTCTCTAAGCCTCTGTTTCCTTATCCATGGAGTGGGAGCAATGCCGACCAAGGGAGTAGATTGAAGAAAATAAGCTAGCATGTGGGAAACCCTGGCTAAGCCCCAGGGGTCTATTATCGTACTACATAATCGCTGTAATTATATTGTTAATAGCTGTTACTATATTATCACATGTCAGGATCTACCTGCTAACCCCAGGGAGGTGAACCAGATCCTTCTTCACCTTTTTTTTTTTTTTTTTTTTTTAAATACATAAAAGCCCCAGGGCTCTCCTATCTACCTCACCCTTTCTGCCTTGGGTCCTTGAAGGCCAGCCCCTGTAGCCCAAAGCTCCTCTGTGCTGTTGTCTCTGACACAACAGGAAGCCCATTTAGAGACATTTCTGTGACTCCAGGGAGACAGGCCTGGGGTAAAAAAGTATAATGAATGGAGGAGCGAAGGACTGGCTCCTGGCTTTCAGGAGATATAAATAGAGTACCCTCTGGGGCTCCCCCAGAGTTCCCTCCAGGCTGCTCCTTCTGAGCAGAGTGGCCATGGTGGTGTAGGGACCCCACACATCTGCACAGCAAGAACCGTGTGAGGCTTGGCATGACTAGGACCCTGGCTACCCACCTCTCCTGCCCCCCAGGGCTGCCCGCCATGGAGGTCCGCATCAATGTCTCGAGGCAGCAGGTGGAAAAGGTGTTTGGGCTGGAGGAGTACTGGTGCCAGTGTGTGGCGTGGAGCTCCTCGGGCACCACCAAGAGTCAGAAGGCCTACATCCGCATTGCCTGTGAGTCCAGAGCCTAGCCCTTGGTCAGGGGTGGCCAGAGGGTATCACTAGGGGGAAGAGTCTGGTCAGAAAAACCTCAGGGCCTGCCTTGATGGGTGGAGAAATTGCCTCTGCACACGGCCCAGCCACCCCCATGTTCCCCCTGGTCACTCGGCACTTTCTCCTGCCACGTGCCACAGCCCCTGCGGGACCAGGGTACAGGGCCAACCAGGCGAAGCTGTCATGAGGCACTCAGGCTGGAGGACACTCTTGTTCTTCTCCCAGATTTGCGCAAGAACTTCGAGCAGGAGCCGCTGGCCAAGGAGGTGTCCCTGGAGCAGGGCATCGTGCTACCCTGCCGCCCACCAGAGGGCATCCCCCCGGCTGAGGTGAGAGGGGCTCTGGTGCCCGCTCCGCAGGTGGGTAGGGCTCCCAGGTCTCAGGTCCTGCCTGCCCTGACGCCCCCAGGGGTTGCTCTCGCTCCAGGTAGGGCCAGCATGGGCGGGCAGTGCAGTGGCGTGGCTCCCTCCCCCAGGTGGAGTGGCTCCGGAATGAGGACCTGGTGGACCCGTCCCTGGACCCCAATGTGTACATCACAAGGGAGCACAGCCTGGTGGTGCGACAGGCCCGCCTGGCCGACACAGCCAACTACACCTGCGTGGCCAAGAACATCGTAGCGCGTCGCCGCAGCGCCTCGGCTGCTGTCATCGTCTACGGTGGGCCCCAGCGCTGGTGGGGCAGAGGGGCTCCCGGGCATAGGGATATGGGGTGACGACATGTTGGTGGCTCCCCATGGAGCCAGGGCCCAGTGGACCAGGCCATGGCCTCACTGGGAAGGACAGGGAGAGGGCTTGCTGTGGCTGTCTGGGAGCCGAGGGGCATGCCTGGGCAGAGGTGTGGGACAGGTGGTAGTCCTCTGTGGCTGGACCATCCCTTGGCTTACCTGTGGGCCAGGGACATCGTGCAGATGGAGATGAGGGCACAGGATGGGAGTCTAGAAAAAGTGACAGACTACAGCCCATGCTCCTGTGTCCCAGGTATGGGAAGTAGAATGTTCCAGGCACCCTAGGAGCAGACAGAAGGGGTGGGTGCAGGAATTGCCTGCATGAAAGACTGGGCCAGGGCTGGCCGCCCCGAGTGCTTGCAGAACCTGCTGGGAGAAGGGGCTGTGGAGAGGATACTGCCAGGCCCTGGGGGCCGGTGAGCACAAGCATGGGTTCCCCTCCAGGGCTTCTTCACCAGCACAGCCACAGTCCACCCATTTCCAGCTCACAGCCCCTCTGCCCTCCTGCCCTGGCCCCTGGGCCAGCGTGTCTGAGGAAACCCCCCCGCTCCCTGACCCCAGTCCTTCTCTGTCCGGCCAGTGAACGGTGGGTGGTCGACGTGGACCGAGTGGTCCGTCTGCAGCGCCAGCTGTGGGCGCGGCTGGCAGAAACGGAGCCGGAGCTGCACCAACCCGGCGCCTCTCAACGGGGGTGCCTTCTGTGAGGGGCAGAATGTCCAGAAAACAGCCTGCGCCACCCTGTGCCCAGGTACCAGCGGCCGCCACCTCCCGCATCGCTCCTCACCACGCCATCTCCGTGCCCTGGCTCCATTGTGCCCACCAGCCTGCCCCCCATGGCTCCATCCCACCCGCCCACACGCAAGGCCAGGCTCAGTCCAAGGCTGGGATGGGGTTTAGTGTGATCAGAAGCAGGGCTTGGTCTGTGTCCAGACTAGGCCTTGGCAGAGGGGCTGAGTCACAGAGGCTGAGGTACGATCAGGACAGGTACAGACAGTGTGGGGCAGGGGCAGGGCACCGCCTGAGGCTACAGAACCACCTATGCCTGGAATCAGAGGGTCATCGTGGGACCAAGTACCCTTGCTGCCCCAGGGCCAGGACGGCCCCATAGTGTGGATAGAGCAAAGCAGGCCCGGCATCATCGTGCCTCCTGTCATTAGCATGCGTCATCCAGGCCAGCTGGACACCAGAGGGTGTGCTCCTTACCACAGCATCGCACCTAGGTCTGGATGCCCAGCAGGGCTGCACTGGCAAACTGCCCAGGCTGGCTGTCCAGGCTAACTGCACCATCTCCTCTGTGTTCGTGTCTGTCTCTCATCTAGTCGATGGCAGCTGGAGCCCGTGGAGCAAGTGGTCAGCCTGTGGGCTCGACTGCACCCACTGGCGGAGTCGTGAGTGTTCTGACCCAGCTCCCCGCAATGGAGGCGAGGAGTGCCGGGGCGCTGACCTGGACACCCGAAATTGTACCAGCGACCTCTGCGTGCACAGTGAGTCCTCTCTGCCCCAGGAGTCCTCTTGAGTTTGCCAGGATTGGCCCTGATCAGCCCCCCTGCCACAGGCTGTATCCTCTTCTCCAAAGTTTAGGACCCTCGGGAACTCCCCATCCCTAACACACCCTAATACCTCTCTCACCTCTCATGAAACATGCATACGTGTGAACTTTAACATGTACACCATGCCCCTGGATCCCCCTCCTCTCCTGCAGCTTCACCTCCACATGGTTCCCCAAGTGCACACAGAAGTCCTTTGGGGACACCAGGCTTGTGAGGCCTGTTAATTACAAGGCCATAACTAACAATTAAAGATCTCTGTTGGATTTTTTTCTCTAGAACACACCCTCCCCCATTCTTTCAATTAAAAACCTAATTATCTGTGTCAATTCCTTTCTGATGGACATTTCTTCTATTATGCAAAGCCCTTCTAAAATCAATATAAGCTTCCTCCAGGCAGTCAATCACCCCCTCCCCAGCCCTGCCTCAGGCCTGGGGAGGCAGACAAGAAGAAGAGCCCCAGCACCACTGCTTCTGGCCCAGGAACATGGCTAGGAACCAGATTGGCAGACGGCCCCCCCCCCAAGAAGCAGATCCCCTACTTCGGGGATCCCAGGAGCTTCCGTTCAGCCCAGCAGCCCATTGGGGCTGTCCAGGGAAGTATCTTTTCCCCTCCTCCATCCTTCAGTAGCAGCAACCTCAGACCGAATGGAGCAGTGAGAGATGTGATTTGCCCAGAGTGACAGAGCATGGTGGTGGCAGGCAGATGCAGGACTGAGATGCACACATGCTGACTCCATGCTCCCTGCCACCCGTATCCCCAGCCCCACTAGTGCTGATGCCCAAGGAGTGAGCGCCTCATCCTCCTGGGGTGTAGACCACTGACCTCTCCTTCCCGGCCTGCTACACCCTGCCCCTCCCAAGGCCACACTCTTTCCCGCAGCTGCTTCCGGGCCCGAGGACGTGGCCCTCTACGTGGGCCTAATTGCTGTGGCTGTGTGCCTCCTCCTGCTGCTGCTCGTCCTCATCCTTGTTTATTGCCGCAAGAAGGAAGGGCTAGACTCAGATGTGGCTGACTCGTCCATACTCACCTCAGGCTTCCAGCCTGTCAGCATCAAGCCCAGCAAAGCAGGTGGGGTGCCCCTCGCCCCTACTCCTGCCAGGCCCCCACACCAAGAGCTGCCCAAGAGATCACCTCAGTGCCACTCACTGAGTCTGTCTTTACCCTTGCAGACAATCCCCACCTGCTCACCATCCAGCCAGACCTCAGCACCACCACCACAACCTGCCAGGGCAGTCTGTGTCCCCGGCAGGACGGGCCAAGCCCCAAGTTCCAGCTCGCCAATGGGCACCTGCTCAGCCCGCTGGGTGGTGGGCGCCACACGCTGCACCACAGCTCACCCACCTCTGAGGCCGAGGACTTCGTCTCCCGCCTCTCTACCCAGAACTACTTCCGCTCCCTGCCCCGCGGCACCAGCAACATGACCTACGGGACCTTCAACTTCCTCGGGGGACGGCTGATGATCCCTAATACAGGTGGGAAGGACCCCAGAGTGCCCCGGGGAACTCTAAAAGGCAAGACTAGCCTTTGTGTCTCTCCTGGAGGAGGATGGGACAGCTCTGATGTTCTTCCTGTGCTGCTCAGCCTCATCCCAAGTGCTGAGCCAGGCCAGCAAGGAAAGGGGATAGAGTTTTGGAGAGGATCCAGTCGCGGCTGGCAGTAGGGCCGACACTGAGGCCATGGCCTGAGTGTCTCCCTTCTGTTACCTAAGGGACAGGACTTCTGTCCATTCATTTCCACAGTCAGCCAGCCTGTGTGTGCTGGACTCTACGTTGGACCCTGGGCCCAGAGGTAGGACAGGTGCCAGCCCCAAGGAGCTGGCAAACTAGTGGAGAGATGGCAGACCACAAACACCTGAACATGGCATCCCCCACCCACCACCTCGCGGAAACCCCTCCTGATAGAGAATCCACAGATCCCTTCCATAGTCATCCTTTTTTAAAGATTCTCAGTAATCTCTACTGAAGACCTTTTGAGGAAGCACAGCAGCCTCTGATGTTCCCACCTTGAAATTTTCTATCCCCTCAGCTGAGATGACCCCACATGCCCCTGATTTTCTTGCCCCTCTCCAGCTGCTCCTGGTGCCTGTTCCCTGAATGTAGGTGTTCCTGAGAGCTCCCTCCTGGCACCCTCTCGCCGAGCAGTTGCGCCTACTCCATGGCTTTAATCGCCATGTCTGTGCAGATCACTCCCACTCCTCCAGCCCCAGCCACATTTCTCCTGGGCGACAGAATCATACACCCAGCTGCCTCCTGGGCAGCTCCATCTGGATGTCTCACAGCACCTCAGATTCCTGATGCCTAAAACAGCACTGTCTCCCACCCTCCCCCAGAACTTCCTGCTTCCTGGCTTTCCCCACCTCAGGGACAGCAAAGTCAAGTGGCTCAAGCCAGAAACTGGAGGTCACCGTGACTTCCTGGTCTTTTTCACTTGTCCCCCCTCACATCCACAACAGCTTTAGTCAGTCACACACCAATTCCATCATTCTTCCTCCTCAAATGTTTCTGCATCCTGCTGGCTCTCCTCCCTACTGCCTTTTCGGGCTCAGGCCACCACACCTACCTCAAGCATTCACCCAATGACACCAGACTTAATCATGTCCCTCCCCTTCTCCAACTGCTTTGGGGGCTTCACAGTGCCCCCCACAAAGCCCACATGACACAGCCACAGTGTCCTGTCCCCTGCCAGCCAGCTACAGTGGCCCCTACCCTCCTATGCACTCTTTTCCTGCACGTGGTAGTCATGGTGGGCTCTCAGAACTCCAAGCACACCATGCTGCCCTTTGCACACACAGATCCCTCTGCCCCCGTTCACTGACTCATCTGCTACTTCTCATTCAGGTCTTGGCCTGGCAGCTCTCCCTCTCTGTGCCTCATGTCCTCCTCACGGGGCTGCTAGGATGATGAGGTGAGATGGTCCATGTCAAGCTCTTAGAAAGGATAGGCACAGTGGGCACTCAGTGACCATCAGCCTCTCATTTCCCCTGGGGCAGGGGGGCTGCTGCTCCTCCCTGCTCTCCCCTAGCACCCTTAACCACCATCCACTTGTGTTTCTACCCACGGGGCTGACGCCTCATGAGAGCAGGGCCCATGGTTTTCCCTCACTGCCTCAAGTACTCAACATTAGCATTCATTGAATGAGTGTGCAAGTGTGTATCTCTGCCACAGAGAGCATTCATATGTGGATCTCTGGAACTGCCACCAACACTGGCAGCCAGTAGCAGGAGGCAGCACAGAGCTGATGAAGGGAGCAGTAGCTGTAAATATGCCATCTCCTGGGCTTCAGTTTCTGGGAAGTAGTGATATTCCAAGTAGCCCATCTCAGAGTTACCCACTCGGAGCATAAATATAAGCTTTTGGACTTGGTGGGATAAAGTCGTAGAATTCCTTCTCTTCCCTGGTCACTAGCCTCTGAAGCCCCTTCTGATGTAGGGACTCCCTGCCATAAAAGAACAGGAAGGTGAAGTAGGACCACCCTTTGCCATCCTCCAGAGGAACTCTGCAGCTCCTGTCCCATTGTGCCTCCCCTGGAACCACTCCTCACTGAGCAGGCACTTTTGATGCTGCCCAACAAGACCCTGCTATGGAAGTGAATCAGCCAGACAGAAGGATGTGTGTGCAAAGGCTCCCAAACCAGGGAAGGCTACCTAAGGACCAAGTTGTTAAAGGCCCCAGCCCCATCTGCAGGGGCCACTGCCAAATGAGGAGCAAAGTCATGGTGGCCAAGAATGGCTATCCCCAAAGATGGCCAGGGCCGATGGAGAGGAGGAAAGATTGAGCAGAGCAGGAGGGCAGGGCATCTAGGCAGAGGAGTGCTCAGGAAAGTGGCTCCAGAATGGCCAAGTATATGGCACAGGCTGTGCTGAAGAAGCTGCTGGAAAGGCAATTGGGGTCATAGGTGAAGGGTCTTAAATGCCAGGTCAGGGAGCTGGACCTTATACTGGAGGCAGGGAAGGTTTTAAGCAGGGAGTGCCCTGGTCCCACCCAGTGCCTTTTGGGTGATGGGTCAGGTAGGTATAGCATACCTGACACATTTTGTTCCAGAGTTTTCTGTGCCCAGGCTAACTAAGCATGCTTGTCCCACCTGAGTTCTCTCAGCCTCTCTTGGGGCCACTAGGACTCATGGACAGCCTGGCAGTGCCTGTGTCACCTCTGTCCCCTAGGCCAGGCTGACACCAGTCAGTTCTCAAAGGGAGGCTCTGGTAGAGGCTGGCAGAGTGGGGTGTTTGGTGTCTTTGCAGCCCTGGTAAACCCCAGCCCTCCTCCCACTTTGTCACAGGGATCAGCCTCCTCATCCCCCCAGATGCCATACCCCGAGGAAAGATCTACGAGATCTACCTCACGCTGCACAAGCCGGAGGACGTGAGGTGTGGGCGCGGGCCCTGCTGCTGGGGCTGGGCGGGTTCTGCCCTCTGCCTTCAGTTACCATGACGCCCCTTGCCCACCCACTGTCAGACTTGGTCTGGCATAGCCATAGGGAGGGCAAGGAAGAACTGCCCATATAAGCTCCACCCAGCTCTGGGGCCACCAACCTGGGGTGCCGCTACCCTGCCCCAGCCAACGCCCAAGACAGCCCACTGATGCTTTTCCCTCCGCACCCATATTTCCCCACTTGAGGTTGCCCCTAGCTGGCTGCCAGACCCTGCTGAGTCCCATCGTTAGCTGCGGGCCCCCTGGAGTCCTGCTCACCCGGCCCGTCATCCTCGCCATGGACCACTGTGGGGAGCCCTGCCCGGAGAGCTGGAGCCTGCGCCTCAAAAAGCAGTCCTGTGAGGGCAGCTGGGAGGTGAGCAGGAACGGCCCTGAGCCCACCCACCTGAGCACGGGGCTCAGCGTGGAGCCTGGGCTTCCTATCTGGCCCTCGAGCCACCCTCTCCCCAGTCTGGCTGCTCCTCAGAGTTGTAGTTGGCCATGAGCTGACCCATCGGGCCCTGCCTGCAGGATGTGCTGCACCTGGGTGAGGAGGCACCCTCCCACCTCTACTACTGCCAGCTGGAGGCCGGCGCCTGCTATGTCTTCACCGAGCAGCTGGGCCGCTTTGCCCTGGTGGGAGAGGCCCTCAGCGTGGCCGCGACCAAGCGCCTCAAGCTGCTCCTGTTTGCCCCCGTGGCCTGCACCTCCCTTGAATACAACATCCGAGTCTACTGCCTACATGATACCCACGACGCACTCAAGGTACCGCGTGCCCCCACCCTGCCACGGGGAGGTCTTCTGGGAGGGGTGGCAGTGGGGAAGGTGCTCCGGGTCCCAGGCTCAGCTGACAACCTGGGGCACGCCGCAGGAGGTGGTACAGCTGGAGAAGCAGCTGGGAGGACAGCTGATCCAGGAACCTCGAGTCCTTCACTTCAAGGACAGTTACCACAACCTACGCTTGTCCATCCACGATGTGCCCAGCTCCCTGTGGAAGAGCAAGCTGCTCGTCAGCTACCAGGTGAGGGCGCTCAGGGTACCTGGAGTGGGCACACCCGATGCCGGGCACGCCTGACGCAGCCTGTCTCCTCAGGAGATCCCCTTCTATCACATCTGGAATGGCACGCAGCAGTACCTGCACTGCACCTTCACCTTGGAGCGCGTCAGCCCCAGCACCAGTGACCTGGCCTGCAAGGTGTGGGTGTGGCAGGTGGAAGGCGATGGGCAGAGCTTCAATATCAACTTCAACATCACCAAGGTGGGCAGAAGGGGGCGTCAGCACTGCTGAAATGTGCCCGCACCCCCACCCCCCTTCTCACTGGGCCTACCCTGCCACCAAGCCCACCTCCTCCTAGAAACTGCTTAGCAGCTTCCTCCAAGTCTCCAGGGAGAGAGGTGCAGATGCAGACGGACAGATGCAGACAGATGCAATCACAATCTGACATGGGGTAGAGATGGAAGAAGATGTGGGAGCAGCAGGAGGGATAGACAGAGCCACCTGGGGGCCCTGGGGCTTCCAGGAGGAGGAACTTTGTACAGTGCCTTGAAGGATGAGTAAGAGACAGGCAGCAATGAGTGAAAAGGGGCAGTGGGAACTGAGTGTGGAGGACAAAGGCAGTGAGAAGAGTTCAGTGAGTTCTGAGTGGTCAGTAGAGGTGACCTGGGGAGGAGTGATGGGGAGAGAGGAGGAGAATGAGGCTAGACAGCTCTCCTGCTTACTGGCTGTGTGACTTTGGATAGGTCACCATACCTCTGAGGCTTGGGACCCACTAAACTCTGGTGTGAGCAGGGCCCTGGCACACCAGGGGTGCCCAGGAAATTGCCCATGCTGCCCCTATGCTCTGAGGTGGTCTGGATACTCCCCCAGCTGGAGGTGGCAGTGGGCCTGGGCCATGAAAGTTCTAAGAGGCACCTCCATCCCTCCTTCCCCTAGGACACGAGATTTGCTGAGCTGCTGGCTCTGGAGAGTGAAGGGGGGGTCCCAGCCCTAGTGGGCCCCAGTGCCTTCAAGATCCCCTTCCTCATTCGGCAGAAGATCATTACCAGCCTTGACCCACCCTGTAGCCGTGGTGCCGACTGGCGGACTCTGGCGCAGAAACTCCACCTGGACAGGTGGGTGGGGGATGGGCAAGGAGGGGCTACAAAGGCCACCTGCAGTCCATCCTGGTGGGATAGGATGGGTGGGGTGGACAGGAAGCTCTGTGGGCCTTGCACCCCATCCACCAGCACCCAGGGTGGTCAGCGCACTTGGTCGAGGGGAGGTCCTGCCCTTGGGTGGGCTGAGGGACAGGAGGGTACAGCCTGGGGTAAGGCAGGGCGCTGACTGGCTCCTGTCCCCCCTCCCCACCCCCTCCACAGCCATCTCAGCTTCTTTGCCTCCAAGCCCAGCCCCACAGCCATGATCCTCAACCTGTGGGAGGCGCGGCACTTCCCCAACGGCAACCTCAGCCAGCTGGCTGCAGCAGTAGCCGGACTGGGCCAGCCAGACGCTGGCCTCTTCACGGTGTCAGAGGCGGAGTGCTGAGGCCAGCCAGGCCTACAACGCCTACACTCTCACCAGCTTTGGCACCCACCAGGGACGGACAGATGCCAGACGGGGCCCTTCCCCCATGCTCAGGGGGAGCTGTGTGGACAGGCCCCCTCCTGGCAGACACTGTCCCTTAACACTGGCCCTTCAGACCCTGCCTACACTTCTGCCCCTCCAAGGCCTGCCTGGCCATGCCCTGGCCTCTGGGGCCCACCCAGGGTGGACAGTGCCTAGAGCTCAAGCCAGGCCCAGCCCATCTGTGTGTGTGTATGTGCGTGTGATGCTACCTCTCCTCCTGCCCCTGGCCAGGAGGCCGCATACACACGGGCATGCGCGCACACGCTGGGCTCGGGACATGGCCCCCAGAGCTCCTGCCTGAGCTGGACCTTATGCAAACATTTCTGTGCCTGCCAGGTAGGGGCACATCTGAGGGGCCTGGCTTCAAGCCTGTTAGATTGAGGGCCACAGCTGGACAAGGGGCGGCCCCTGGGTTCAGGCACACGACCACCGCACGGGCATGTGCCCATGCATGTCTCGTGTTCTCATCTCACATACTCCCCCTCTCACACACACACACACACACACACACACACTCATCTCATGCTGTACACCTGGAGGCCACTCACGTCTCTCACACCCAGTATCAGTCCACATCTGCCTCTCACATGCTGCCCTTCTCCCACCCACCCAGGGACACCCAATGGCTCCTCCCTGATCCTCCCCCTACCCCCAGCCTGGAGGAGCCCTGCCCAACAGGGCATGTGAATATGCAATGGGAGTCCCGGGCTGGACAATGGCAAGTGTGCGTGCCGTGGCGTGCCCGCTCCTGGGGCTGGCCGGTTCCCCCATGCGGGGTCTGTTGTGTGAAGCTCGTGCCCTGACTCTGTCTTAAGTGCATTCGTGCACTTACACTTGGCCTTATGTACACAGCCTTGCCCGGCCGCCGGGGTGCGTAGGGATTTTAGCGGACGTGAATGTAAATAAATTATATATATATATTGCTAACCCAAGTGCTACTTCTCTCTGAGAAAGCCAGAGATCGAGGCTAGTGGCCACAGAATGGCCACATTTGGGCTATTCTGGGAGTCCTGGGTAGCTGGGGACAGGTAGGACCTGGGCCCTGGTCCAGCAAGGGTAGTTCCTGGAGACTTCTTCAAACATGGTCCATCTGGGCAAGGCGACAGGCAACCGCAGTGACCAGGGCTGCACCTTTGCCAGACCCATCTTCTGACTGCAGGAAGGTGACCACACAGCGAGGGGCTAGCTCCCTGACTGTGGCTGCCACCAGGCCGGAGAAGCTGTGAAGGAGAGGGGCTGAGGTAAGACCAGGCCAGCCAGACCCCAGCCAGCCATGCCTCCCTGCTCAGCCCAGCACCCAGACTCACTGGGGGTGCAGCTTGTAGAGGGTCCCATCCACCCCCACGGATACAGTCAACTCTTCTAGGCCCCGGTTCTCACGGATCTTCTCCACCACAGCAGCCACACCCGCCCCACAGAGCTGGGCAGCCCGCTGAGACACAGCCTGGCACACCTCCAGAACCATCAGGGCATCATCTGAGGTCAGGGGCAGTCCCAGATCCTCCAGGATGGCTCGGACCTGCCTCAGAGCCAGGCTGTCACTGAGGAAAGAAAGGAAGAAAGCACAGAGAGCCAGAGTCCTGCATTAGCTTTCCCACCTCATGACATCTCCATCCTCTGGAATGGACCTCCCACCAACCAAAATTTTACCCAAAGCGGATAGATTCCTTTGGGAGGTGGAAGGAGGCAATGCAGGCCTCAGGTACCTTTCAATCTCAGAGAGAAACTTGGTCTTGAAGATGTCCCTGGTCTGAAGGCGCTGGGTCTGCTGGCCCCGGAAGAGAACTCCAAGGCTGGTCAAATGCAAGAGAATGTGGCGGACGATCTCCCCAAGGTACATGCCACTGATCATCTTCTCAAAACTGCAAGAAAGCATAGGTGCACAAAGGTCAGGAGACCCCACCTGCTACCATAACCAGTGCCAGCCACCACCAGCCACCTCTTTCCAACCCAGCCCATACCTCTGCTTGCCAGGGTTGATGGATGCCTGGTCCACATTTGCATCAAAGCAGGTTCTGAGCAAGCCCAGAGAGCCATCATCCCCAAAGGCTCCCCACTCCATATTGATGCACATGTGGCCTGAATCCCCAGCCACACTTGCCACATTCCGAAGTTCCTCCATGTAGCAGGCATTAGTGCCAGTTCCTGCAGAGAGGCCAGACAGGGTGGAAGCCATTTACTGACATGGATAAGACTCCTCTGAACCCTTCCCAGACTGAGATGGCAAAATTTGGGTTCATGTCTTACCTCTCCATTTCCCCACGCTCACAACCTGTGCCAGATCCTGATATGCCTTCCTTCCTGACATTCCTTCTGAAGACCCTGGAGCATCAAGGCCTCTGGGCCTCCACTACTTTCCGTACAAGCACCACCATCACTGTATCTTCCATGCTACCCCAGACCACCCCTGGGAGATATGTGAGGGAGCCTCCCAACCCCTGCTGCCTGCAACTGAGAGGCCCAATCTCCCTACACTGGCTTTCCACATCTTTAGTCAAACCAGTAGGTTCTGGCTGGGAACCGGGGACATAGGAATCAAGACATGAGGAGCCCTACAGTGGCCAAAGGTTGGGCAGTAAGCAGCTAACTCTGATAGTGCCTGTATGTACCCAGATAGAAGTGCAAATAAGAGCATCATGGGAGCCTTAAGCACCGCTGAGTCTTCCTGCCTAGAGGGTCAGGAAAAGCTACAGAGAGGAAATGATGTTTGGATTTTACCTTAAAGCCAAGAAGCACAGAAAGGAAAGGCATTCTAGGCAGAGGGCATACTCTGGGTAAAGACATCCCCTCCCTCTCCCCCAATACATGGTCAGCTCTAGGTAGGTGGTCTCCTTGTCAGCCCCACCTGGAATTCCTCTGACTAGTTGTTTATTCACATAGCAATCTGGGCACACCTCTCCTGAGCATCTCTCCATGCTAGGTTCTATTTTCAAGAAGCTCCCAGTTTAAAGGAGGCTACTACATACCTCCTTCTCTAGGAGACTACCCAAAGAGCTGTGGGAGCCCTCCTCCCCTGCCTAGACAACCCTGTCTCTTCAAGTCTCATTCATGTTGGGATCACTTCCTTTCTGATCTTGGCCTTGTCACCCTGATGTGTAGAGTCCGATTAAGCTCTCTCTGACTGCCACATGCTGTTCTGGGCTCAATTTCCACTAAATGGTCAGTTTGTTTGTTTTAAAGTTTTGTTTGTTTTTTTTTTTTTTTTTTTTTTCATTTAAGTAACCTCTACACCCCACATGGGACTTTAACTCACGATCCTGAGATCAAGAGTGACACGCTCCTCTGACAGCCAGCCAGGCACCCCATGGTCAGTTTTGAGAAGACAGGTATTTCCCCTGTCTTTATGTGGTTTCCTGACCTTTCATCCAGGCCCTATCTGGCCAGAGGAGAAATGCTTAATAAAGACTGAGGATCTTGGACTACCTGAAGGACCCACACAGCTCATTCTGTGTCCTCCACCCACAGCCTCTACTCAGTTCCAAGCACTGTATATGTACCATGAGCTAAGCATTGTCCCACACTTTGTTGCCTCTTGTTTCATCCTCATGACCCTTGAGACAGGCATTATTATCTCCATCTTAGAGAGAAGGAAACTGAGTCTCTGGTGATTTGGCCAAGGTCGTACAGATAGAAGTGGCAGAGCTAGTATTTCCACCCAAATCTGTATGACTCTAAAGCTCAGAGTCATTTAACTGAAGGGCAAACTGAGGCTCAGAGAGCTTAAGTGACTGTGAATCAGTAGCTGAGCTGGGCTAAACAACCAAAGTTTAGACACCCAGTCCAAGTGAGTGTTGCAGGGCCTAGTTGGGTCAGGCAGAAAAGATGCCACATCCCCAAGACCAGGGGAGTGTCCAACCTGAGGAATCAACAGGAAGCAATGAATTAACACCAGGCAGTAGGAGCACAAAAAAGCAGGGCCCTCCTCACCAACGATGAGGCCGACCTCACAACGGGGATCCTCATAGCCACAGGACATCATGGTCCCCACCGTGTCATTGACAATGGCAACCACATTCAGCTTCACTGCCTGCACACAAAAGGATGCTGTTAGTTGCTGGGCAACGTGGTCGTCACGGCAACCAGTGCTGGACCCAAAGGTCTCTACTGCAGAGAGCCACCCACTCCATCCCCCTGGGTCAGGAAGCAAGGGACCCTTTGCTCCCTTCAAGGCCTGCCACAGCCCCAAGCATCCCTAGAGGCAGACTCCTCACCTGTTTTCGCCCAATGGCTTCCCGCAGCAGACACACAACATCTTGGCCCTCACAGTCTGATGCATTGAAACCCTTTGTCCAGTTTAGGAGGATGCCCTAGGGTGGGACCAAGGTGGGGCAGGAAGGTGAAGGCCCCTTGGAATCTCACTCACCCTCCCCAAAGCCTGCATCCCATCAGAAGCATACGATTTCCCCTCTCCCCAAACAGGATCCCATACCCACTCTGCCATATTGTTGAAGGCCTTGCCCTCTGCCCCTCCTAACTCTCCAGGGGCCTTCCTGTGTAAAGAAAGCTATTAATAACCATCTGACCTATGTCTTCTATTATTAGTGCCAGAATGCTCAGATGGTCTGAGAGTCTGGATGTTTTAAGACGGCTGCCCAGAAGGAACGGCCCTTCATAATTGGGTTAGGAATGAACCGAGCTGATAAAATGAGTGCTATGTATGAGAAGGGGGAGGACACAGAAGGCTCAGGGGTCCAAATGACAGAAAATTCTGCTCTTTCAGAAAGAACTAGCAAGAGTCACTTGAGAGGAAGGAAATTGAGGAATTAGGGATAGAGCCGTGTCCATAGCAGATACACTTGTGTGTTCCAGATATGAGTGCAGGACAAATGGAAAAGCCAGAATCCAGACACCTGGGCAGAATGGGAGGAGACAAGACAGATAGGCCTTTATTGTGAGAAATTGGCCTTAAATTGTGAACTTAGTGATGGGCTTGGCAGCGTAGAACTATTCATTTCTAAGTGTGCTTCCTCTGAGGGAGGGGGCAGGAGGAGTTAGCCTACTGCTATTAGAAAATGGCAGCTCTGCCCAAAGTATGAGCATGCAGAGCAGCTATGAAAATCTTTGGGGCAGGAGATTTTAGAACTATTAACCGACATTTCCCCCAACAATATTTCCTTTTATCCTTTTTCCTATATAACCACAGCCAGACTGTTCTATGCTCATTGTATTGAAACCAGAAACCAGAGAGTGAGAGGGCAAATGAGGAGGAGGGTTAATGTGGGGGAGACAGATCATTAGTAGCAGCAAAACTTCCCTGCTCCCAGACAAGAGAAAGACCCCTGGTCTGGGGAAGGGGTGCTGGGTGTGAGGGACTGAAGTTTTGGAGTTTCCTGAGAAAGGTGTCCTATGCCTCTTCCTGGGCCATTCCCCTGTGTGGGAAGGGAGGAGACAGTAGAGATTGGAGTGACCTGACAGCAGAGGAGGTCTCTGTCCTCCTTCCCCTTGGAGGGGAAGGTGAGTTGTCAAGGAAGGTGTCAAGAACCAAGACAGGAAGTGGCAGAGAGTCCACATAGCTGGGGCCTGGGCATCTCCTGACTTCCCCGAGTATCTGCACGTACACAACAAAGGATGCTGTGCAGTTGGGAGCGACCCCTACCTGGGGAAGGAGGTCCCCAAATTGATTATCATTAAGTTATCACTCCTCAAAAGAATGTGGGCTCAACACAGAAATTAAGTTCAGTTCTAGAAAATGAATAGGACCTTGTTTGTTGTTGCATGCCTGATTTTGCATCCTGAGTCCCACCTTCTTTTCAGACCTTACAAGGAATAATCAAACGGTGCCAGGGTGCTTAGCCTAGAGTGGAGGAGACCAGCAGACAGACAGTGCTGAATGCTCAATTCCAAAGGGCCACTGTGTGAAAGAAAGCAAAATACAGAGGCAGGTGTCTGAGAGAGGTCAGAGCTGGAGCAGAGGTGAAACCTGCACAAAGGCTGGGTGGAGAAGAGAAAGCAGAGCTTTTTCAGTGAGCACAGGCGTGGAAGAATGTGGTGGGCAACTTTAGGGGCAGCAAGCTCCTGATCACAGGAGGCTTTCTGGCAGAAGTTGGGGTTGTTGAGGAGGAGACTCCTGGGAACTTGGACCAGAGGTCTGGGAGGAGCTGTCTCCATGACAGGCCTCAGATGTATGCACTGAGAAGTCCAGCATTCTTGTTGAAGGACATGCAGAGGTGGATGCTTAGTGGGTGCTGTGTCTAGTTCTGTGCTGCTCTGCCATTCCAGTCAGGCACCCAACACCAAGCCAGGGCACAGCAAGGCCAGGAAGGGGAGACATGCAAAGAAACTGGACAACACAGCCGCTTGAAATACAGGAACAAATGCTCTTCCCTGCAGGTCCCCTAGATCGGTACACCAGGGCTGTGGGGGAGACAGTCAGTGTGTCCCCTCATCAGCCCTGATCTGGGCCTACACTGCTCCTGAGTGCCCAGACCTAACCTGGCTCTACTTTCCTGCCCATTGGCAGCCCCCAGGGGTATCCATGATCTTTTCCACCTCAGGCCTCTTTATAGCCTTAGATTCCAGGCCACTTCACTAGATTCCAGGCCACACCTCCTCCACCTGCACGCACCATATCCAGGGAAACTGGGACTAAGTGCTGGCCCAGCACAGCAGTGCTTCTGCCCACCCCTAGCTCCAGCCCAGGATACCTGAAGCCCTCTCCCAGGCCTCCTGCCCATTTCATAAAGGGGATGAGGGTGGAAAGCCCTTGGGGATGGTTTCTCCTGGCCCTCCCTCCCTCACCTGATCCAGGCCAAGCTGCCTGCATGGGAAGGAGAAGGTGAAACCCAGGGGGAGGCTCTGCCCACTCAGGCCTTGCTTCTGCTGGAAGTCCACAATGCAGTCCACAATGTGGTCGAAGAGCTGAGATACGGGGCAAGTCAGAGGGTGGTCCCATCCTGGCTCTTCCCCATTCTTGACATCAGGTCCAAGCTGTGAGTACCTGCTGTCCGGAGCCCTGGGCCACACACTCTGGGATGGAGTAGACCTGGCTGGTGATCTGCACACCTCCTGCAGTTACACGTACCAGGAGGACCCGGAAGTTGGTGCCCCCAAGGTCCAGGGCCAGGAAGTCCCCACGCTCTGTGGGACAGAGACCCTCAGTGCCAGGACAAAGCTGGTGGCTCGACTTCAGCACATGCTATGACCTCCAGGAACCCATAAGCCAGCCCCACACTTAGGCCAGGTCCTCACCGCTGCCATCAGGTGTGGCCCGTACATAAGTGGGCAGCATTCGGAGGGATGAGGCCTCCCCTCGGAGCCCCTTGGCCATGGCTTCCTGCATCTGTGCCTGCACTGCTGCCAGCTGTTCACGGTTCAACCGGAATGGTGCCAGGGTCTCTTCCAGCAGGCGTCGGTGAGCAGCCAGGCGGGCAGCCACAGCAGTCACCATTGCCACGCCCCGGCCGCCCCCGTCCACAGAGGGAATGAAGGAGACGTCACATTCAGGGACCAGGAGCATCACGGTCTCCTGCAGGATGCTGAGGAAACTACACAGACACATAGCAAGCATACCTGGCTTGGCACCTGAACCTGAACCCCAGGGCTTGCTGAAGCCCTGAGCCCCATCACTCCAGATCCCTTCAATTCTAAATCCATCTGTGAACCAACCATATGCCCAGTGTCTCCGTTGCTTCCAGTGCCCCCAGAGACCCCTCCCTTGCACACCCAAAGAGAAGCATCTTTTCTCTTCCGTGACTTCCTCTGGCTTCCCTTAGTCCCCATCTGACCTCACTCTGCTTGAGTGCCACTTGTACCCACTGCCTGGCACCCATGCTACCACAGAGTACCCTCTGGGTCTCTATGGAAAACACACACATGTTCTTGCTACCTGCTCACACAGGATCGTGTGTTTTTCCCATACCTGGGATGTCGCTCAAACACTCGGCCTCCGGTGGCCACAGCGATCTGAAGCATCTGCTGCTCCCGGCTGTGTTGGAGGCGGGAGAGAACAGCAGCCAGGGCAGCAGCACAGAGCCGGGCAGCCCGAGTAAACACGGCTGTGCACACGTACCGCACAAGCTCAGCATCCGAGGCTCCCACGCTCAGGCCCAAGTCCTGCAGGATAGCATGCACACGGGCTGCCCCGGCCAAGGGGCTGGAGGGACACAGCGTACTGGGACTCAATAGCCTGGAAGCTCCCTACCCACCCCCAGCCCCAGAGCTACCTGGGGGACAGAGCATCCTTCCCTCTCCCAAGCCAAGAAGCCCCTTGTCTAAGCCCACTCGCTTTCCTACTTACTCCTCCATCTCAGTCACATGCTGTAGGAGAATGCTGCCTCGGCTCAGCAGGGCAGGGGAGGTGCAGCCGCCAAAGAGGGCTCCTCGCTGGGCCAGGTGAGCCAACACAAGCCTCACCAGTTCACCCAGGTACAAGCCCCCAATCATCTTCTCAAACCTATAGGTAGGAAGTATGGCTGGACAGAGCCTTTCTTAAGCCCTCAGCCCACCTGGCCCCACCTCTAAGAGCCCCAAAAGAAGGATCATTTTCTTTAGGGTCCCCAGACTGGAGGTTCTAGAAGCAAATGGCCTTCCAGGAGATAGGTGGGTGTTTATCCAGATTTTGCTGCCCCCTCTGGCTTAAGTTGGGTTCAGAGGGGCTCCTGGAGGGTGGCAGGACCCAAAAGAGGGCAGGGAACACCTGTCAGGAATAAGGGAGGGCTAAGTGTTGAGAACTCTGGGTTCTAGAATCTTAAGCCCTTAATTCTTTGATCCTGGCCAGGGCCCCCCAGGTTGCAACCTGGAAACCCTATGAGCAAGCAAGAGGGAGGGTCCTGAGTTCAGGGATAGCAGTGAGGAAGGGAGCAGAAGAATGATAAGCTCTAGAGCAGAAGATCAGGCCACCTTTGGGCACCAGGATTCAGGGACTCTCGGTCCAAGGCATGGTCAAATGTGGTCAGCACTGGTCCCAGGGCTTCATCATCGCCGAAGGAGCCCCACTCAACGCTGACGCAGACACGGCCCCGGTCCTCATCCAGCACCGCCACATGCCTTGCCTCCTCCATGTAACATGCATTGGTGCCAGTGTCTGGCAGGGATGACTCCATCAGGACCTGCCCATCAGGTAGCTGTGCCCTCTACCCATCATCACAAATGGCCCACGGCTCACCTACAACAAGCCCGACCTCACAAGGCCCAACCCCTGGCTCGCAGCCCATCATGGTGCCCACTGTGTCATTCACCACGGCAACCACATCGATGCTGTAGGCCTGGACAATGGAGAGGGCAGAGGTCAGGGCTCTACCTATGTAGGTAGAGTGGGGAACCGGGGGGATGGGCAAGCCTAGGGCCTTGGTTTGACGGAGGGGTCCTGGCTTTGATGGAGGTTCTCAGAGTCCATGAAATATGTGTGCTCATGCCCACACATATATTCTAGGCCATCCCACCTAGAGGATTTTCCTCCCATTCCACACTTCCCCTTGGCTCTTCCACCCCCAGCTCGGGTCCTGGGACTCTCAAAGGCTTCAACCTCAGCCATCACCCCCAGAACACCAGCGCTCCCCACAGGACCAAGATGAGGGTGAGCAAGCATGGCATCTGGAAAACTGCACTGTTGGCACCTGGCTTGCTCATCCTCATCTTGGCCTGGCTTCCCAAGCCTGCTCCTCCCAGCCCTGACTACCATCCACTAGCACCACTGTATTTAGTCACATGAATTCAGATCCACCTTTCTCAGGCATCCAGGCTTTTGCATATACTCTTCTCTGAAACCAGACCTTCCACCCCAGGCCTAGCTTATACACCTGGAGAATTCCTCCTTCAAATCCCTGCCCAGGTCCTGGTGTACCTTTCCCAGTGCTACCAGAGTCATTGGAACCACCTCCTTGACAGGGACAATCTTTTGTCAAAATGCTTTCCCACTAGACTGTGAAGTCCTTGAGGACAGGGTCAAGTCTTTTCATCCTTGTTTTCTCCTACAGTCCTGAAAATTTTTTGACCTTTCCTAGCCTCAGCCTCCTTACCTATAAAATGGGAATGGTAGCAACATTCACCCCAGAGTTAAACTGGATAAAGGATATAAACAGAAAAGGAAAGCAGGCCTTCCCAGGAGCACAGGCACAGCCTATGTATGCTGGGCCCAGGCCCAGGCCACACAAGCTGCCCTCCCATTGCCCTTGCCTCTACTCACCCCCTGCCTCTTGATGGCATCTCGTAGTAACTGGACCACGTCATGGCCTTCCACACCACTGCACCTAAAACCTTTGGTCCAGGAAATGAGGGTGCTCTGGGGGCAGGAAAGCTGGGTCACTCCCCAGCAACCTTCATAGGGTTGTGGTTCCTCCACCCAATGTTCCCATGCCCACTCTGCCTCACCCTGTCCAGTCCTGTCTGGTGACAAGGGAAGGAGAAGCTGAACCCAAGCTGCAGATCCTGAGTGCTCACAGGGAATGCATCCAGGAACTCAGACAGGCAGTGGGCAGCAAAGTCAAAGAGCTGTGGAACAGGTTGGGGGCTCAGATCTGCCCACCAGAGCCCTGGCCACCCAGCCAAGCCCCAGAGACTGGGCAGTGACCTCTCACCTGGTGACCAGGACCCAGCATCACCTCTGGGGGGATCACAAACTCCTGGCTCCGGGGCTCCATCCTGTGTCCTTCAGTGCCCATCAGGGTCACCCACAGAACACGCAGTGAGGCCCCTGTGGCCCCCAGCTCCAGCACCAAAAAATCTCCTTGCTCTGGGGCAGAAAGGTCACAGAAACGCATGAGCTGGCAAGACAAGCTTTCTGCCTCCCAGAAACATCCCCAAGGACTATAAAGTCTCATTAAGAGAGCTTAGAGTTGGGAACCTTAATGGGAAGAGGGATAAGGAACTTCTCCCTTCCCCAGATCAGAACACTTTCCCCAGGCCTGCCCACCCATCTTAGTCTATGTCACCCACCAGTGCCATGTGGGGTGGACCCCACATATGTGGGCAGCATCCGGACAGCGGAAGCAGGGCTGGCCTGCCCCCCTAGTGCCTGCTCCATAGAGCCCAGGAGGCTGGTTTGGATCTGCTGCAGCTGTGTCTGTGTTACCTTGAATTGCTGTAGGCATTCCAGCACCTGGGGAGAAACAGGCTAACATCTGGGCAAGAGCCCTGTTAACGTAGCCAAGCTCTCTCACTCCAATCAGGACTGTCCTGCCTGGCTCACAGCTCCTCTTCTTGCCAGTACAGACCAGCACCTCCCTTGACTTTCCCAGAAGCTGACTAGAGCCCTTCCTGAGCTCTTTCTGAGCCTTGCTGGTCTCCCCAACACCTGCTCAGCCCCACTCCTCACCTCTTCACATCCCTTGGCTCTCTTTTATAGCCTGCAGCTTACACTACATTCCTGCATTCTTAGAAGGTTCCTTCTTAGAGGGGAGACCCACACGCTTCCTCCTCCTGCTCCATTCTCTGGTAGCTCCTTCTCAGATCCCTGTGTCCCCTGCCCCTTCCGCTTCTTTGAATTCAGGGTTTAGTGAGGCCTCTCTCCTGTCGTACCCCTGACTCACTCTGGCTCCCCAGTACCCAGAGGTGAGCTGCTCAGTGAATTGTCATTGAATGAGCAAATGAACAAAATGTGTGAATGAATCTCAAGTTCAGGCTCTTAATCCATTTGACTCTGGAACCTAAGTAAGCCCGGCCCAGGAAAATTTGGAGGCTACACCATGGAGGACAATTGGACATCATCATCAGCCATCAGTCAGCCATCCTTCCCACAGACATCGATAGAGCCCCTACTACATGCCCAACACTATTCTAAGCACTATATGTTGCATAACCAGCTGAGTTCTGTTCTTGTGAAGCTCAGATTTCAGCACAGATGCAGAAAATAAGCAAATAAACATATATTCTGGTAGAAATGGTAGATTTTTTTTTTTTTTAAAGGCAGGAATAGAAGTTTGAGAGTGACCAGGGGAAGAAGAGGTATTTTTGGATATTGGTCTGGGAAGTTCTCCCTGAGGAGGTGACCTAAATGAAGGAAGGGAACAAGCCATTTGAAGATCTGGAGAAGAGGATAAAGGGATTTTCTTCAGAGTGAGGGGATGAATTGGGGGGAAGGCTGGGCTAGGGATGAATCAAAGTGATGGGAGGGGTAGGCAGGCAAAAAGCAGAGAATAGGACACCCCAGGTTCTTCTCCATCAGGCTACTGTGGGGGAGTTTAAGAGGACCCCAGTACCTCATCTGTATGTGGAAACCTCCCCCAGATGACTCTCTGGCCTGTCCTTCAAAGAGACACCAGCAGCCCTCCTAGGTTTGCTGGAGAGTCCCAACCTGTGACTCTATTTTCTAGTCTCCTGGGCTGAGCCTTTCCCATGTCCTCACCACCTGTCCCACAGTAATTCCATTCCAGTGCCCCACGCTGGACCCATATCTGTAAAGTAACCACCAGGCATATGAATAAGGAGGCAGGGAGAGCCAAGGAGGAAAGGATGTTCAGTGAGGGAGATGCAGGCGAGTTGCTCCCACCTCTGCTTAAGAAGAGAATGGAAAACACATTCCTAAGGAGGCAAATGATCCTACCTGGAGTGCCAGATGTTCAGTTCCATGTTTACATTATAGGGGATGCTTCTAGCAGCCATGTACACTAGGAGGGGTTGTTCATGTGTTACAAATGATGAAACTGAAGGTTAGAGAGGGATAGTCATCTGCGTAACCCAAGCAGCTATTAAGGGACAGAGTGGGATTTGAGCCCAGAACTGACCGAAGAGGGGTTTCCATATGAATGTGAAACCTTATAAAAACTAGCAATTTCACCTCAAAAGAACTCAGAGCTGATGAAGGTTGCAGCGAAGAAACTCCAAAGGATGAGAAAACTTACATCTGAGTCCTTGTTCTGCCACTTCCTGGCTGTGTGGCCCTGGAATATGGCCAAGAGAATAATAATACTCAGAAGGCCTGAGTCCCCCATGCCAGGGGCCATGTCATTGCTCACTTCTGTGGCCCAGCCATGAGTTGTGTACTAGGGAAACGTTGATAGCATGGTCTGGAGCAGAGACTGGACAAAGGTGAAGTGGGAGCATGAAATGCAGTGAGGGGTGATGCCCTCACAGTTTAGGCAACAAGCCAAGTCCAGCAGATGTCAGAATAAGCTAGAAAACTAAAGAAACTGCAGGGAACAACGCAAGAACCCTTTCATGGAGGCCTCCTCTGTGCAGGTCCTTTATCTCCATTAGTTCACTTAATCCTCCAAGGGGGTGGGAGGATTAGACTTTTTCCTTCATTTTACTGATGAGGAAACAGACTAACAGATATGAAATGACTTACACAAGTGTTTCCTGCTTGATGGTGTGATATGCAAGGGTTTCTAAATCTTGGTCAAGATGACAGAAAAGAAGGGTGCCTGAGTGGCTTGGTTAGTTAAGTGTCTGACTCTTGGTTTCAGCTTGGGTAATGATCTATGGTTTGTGAGTTTGAGCTCTGAGTCCAGCTCTGCTTGCAATTCTCTCTATACCCCTCTCGCTGCCCCTCCCCCACTTGCTCTGTCTCTGTCTCTCTCAAAATAAATAAACTTAAAAACAAACAGATGACAGAAAAGAGAAACTCAGTCTGAGCTAACCTGAGGCTTATGGACTATGCTGCAGAATAACCTCTACGTTGAGTTCAGCCCTGCAATCATCTCTGTGTGCCTGATTGCAGTGGCCATGTTGAAGGGAGGGAGACATGCAGGAGTAACTAAAGAAATAGGAGAAGGAAGTGCCTTAAGAATGCAACTTTCTACCAGAAAACCCCAAGATGGTCCTTTCTAGACTATGCCAACCCATCAGGGCAGGGACAACGCCTATGTAGCAAGGTGGCAAAAGCAATGCCTTTGGAACTGAAACACCTCAGCTGAAGCTCCTGTTTAGCTCAACTAAAACTCAGATCACTTCACCTCTCTAAGTCCCCTCTTCCTCAGCTGTAAGATGAAAAGATAATCCCCACCTTGCTGTTGTGTGGAGCCACAGAAGAGGTAGTTACCAGATCAGATCTGAAAGGCTTGGTTAACTAGAAAGGGCTGCATGGCTGTGAGCCCATGGCCCCACTGCATATTCAGCTGATCCTGTCCTTGACAGCCTTGAATAGGCATGAGACAGAAACCCAGTGCTGCACTTACCAGCTCAGAGCTGTCTGAGGGGCAAGGCAAGCCCTTCTGGGAGCAGCTAGGAACTCCTTCCCTTTGCTGCAACCCTACTGCCCCAATGGATTCCATGTGTTTCCACAATGGGGGGCGGCCACCTATAGAAGGAAAAGGACAGCCCTCATGAACCACACACTCTGCAAACCCTCAGAGGCCATGGACCTTAACTTTCTTCCTTCTTAAGGGGTCTGGGAAGAAAGCTGTGTGCAGAGCTCAGAACCTCTGACCATCAACGGATCCTTTGGTAATCAACCAGAAGGCCTTCATTTTCCAGAAGCATGTATATTAACAGAGCATTAGGAAGACTGATTTCTAATCCCAATGCCATTTATTCATTCTGTCATTTATTTACATTTACAATTCCTGATGGCTACTGTGCCAAATGTTGGGGTACAAAGGAGATGTAGCCCTTGGCCTCAGGGATTTCAGAGCCTTACCAACAATCATAATACAGTTGACATGGGCAGTAACAGACATGGACCTGCTACTGTGCTTGGGATTTCAGGGATGTTCTAGAGGTTTGGAACAAAGGGTGTGAGGTAAGGAGGGGCCAAAGACTTGCTGGAGAAGCAGGCAGGCTGGACTAAGAATGGCCTTTATGCCTAGCTAAGGCATGCAGATTTCATCTCTTTTTTTTTTTTTTTAAGTTTATTTTAAGAAAGAGAAAGAGAGGGTGAGTGGAGGAGGGGCAGAGAGAGGGAGAGAGAGAGAATCCCAAGCAGGCTCTGCACTGTCAGCACAGAGCCCAATGTGGAGCTCAGTCTCACGAACCGTGAGGTCATGACCTGAGCCCAAATCAAGAGTTGGACACTTAACCGACTAAGCCACCCAGGTGCCCAGCAAACTTCATCTTGAAGGGAGATCTAAACAGGGATGGGTTCGTGCTTTAGAAAGGGGTTCCACTAGTGGCACAACTTCGGGCAGGTCATTTCTGACTTCTTTGAAATTCAGTTTTTTCATCTGTAAAATGGGAGGAAATATCTACCATCTACCTTCACAAGATTCTTGTAAGAATTAAACGGAGTAAGACTTAGAAAATGCTTTGAGGGGCGCCTGGGTGGCTCAATCAGTTAAGCATCTGACTTTAGCTCAGGTCATGATCTAACGGTTTGTGAGTTCAAGTCCTGCATTGGGCTCTGTGCTGACAGCTTGGAGCCTGGAGTCTGCTTTGGATTCTGTGTCTCCCTCTCTCTGCCCCTCTCCCAGTCACGCTCTGTCTCTCTCAAAAATAAGTACACATTAAAATAAATAAATAAATAAATAAATAAATAAATAAAGTTAGTTTTGGGATTTTTTTTTCCTTCAGGAAATTTAATGTGTAACACAAACATCAGCTCATGGGTGGGTTTTGGAAGTATAGTGATGCAGAATGGAAACAGCCCTGTGCTCAGAGTCGAGGACCCAGCTCTTCACAAAGCAGCAGCACCAGGTCTCTAATCTGGAGGCCTAATTTTCTTCATCTGCCAAATGGGGACCAATATATGTCAAAGGGCTATGTGGCGCAAATGAAATAATGAGAGCAAAAGAACCTTGCTCAGGGTGTGCCTTGAGATTTATTTAGATGAATCTGAATTGAAACTCTATGAGCCTCAATCTCCTCTTCTATGACAGGACAAAAATTCAGTTCTTGTGAGGATTAAAGGAGTTAATGAATCTGAAAGCCCTTTGCACACTGTAAAGGACTGTAGAGATGTTTGGTACTTTGCTAATTCAAGCTAGAGGTGGTATTGGTATTCCACGAAGTTCCCAAGGGAGCTTTTGGTGATTCAGGTGCCTTTCAGGGTTAAGAAAAAGGGAAAATGCAGTGGAGGCCCCACGATGAGCAGAAGGCATCTGTCCACTGAATTACTCTACCTCTCTTCCTATAACAGCAAAACTTCAGGAAAGATACTTTTCCATCCCTGCAACCCCTCCCCATCTTCCACCCCCATGATGCCCATGAATTTGCCCTCCTACTGATCACCTAGGATCTCCTGACTGCCCAATCCCAACCTTTTCCTCAGTCCCCACCCTTACTGTCCTCTCTCAGTCATGCAAAGCCATGAGCATTCTTTTCACTGTAAAATTCTCTTGTCCCCTGGCTTTGACAGCCAGTCTTTCCTGGGCCTCCTTCCTGAGTCTCTCATAGTCTTCATAACTTCTTCTCTCCTCTCCCCTTAAACAACACCCCCTCTCCTAGTTTCTGGCCATAGCCCTCTTCCCCACACTCCCTTTGTATCATCTGCAAGGTTTGATTGAGGCCTATGTGCAAGGGCTCCTAAATCTACCCCTGTCCTGAACCAAATCCCAAATTCTAATGGTCTGTTAGACATTACTGTCCAGATGATAGAGAGGCTCCTCAAACTCAATAGTCAAAGACACATTCATTTTCTCCTTCACTTTTCCCTATGAAACTCTTCCTGTCCTCCACATTGGCTGGAGGCATTAAGGTTGCTCACTCTCACAGCTATTCAGGTGCCTGTCTACATCCTTGACCCTCACTTCCTCTATGCAATCAGGTCTTACGCTGGAAGAGCTAAAAATGGAAAGAGTTCTCCCATGTATCCCCTCCTCCTGGTTCCCACTGCCATTGCCCCAGACCCTATTCCCATCTGATTATTCCAACAACCTCCTAACTGATACTTCTCCAATTTGTATATCTCCCTGCCCTACCAACTACCAACATATCACCAGACTATGCAAAAATGCCATTTCCCAGCCCTATCTCCCTTAAGGAGGTAAACCTTCACATTTTGATGTTCCCACTGCAGGGAAAAAAAAAAAAGTCTAAAACTCTTTATCACAGCATTGTAGGCCCCAAGCTTCCTCTCTTGCTACTCCCACTCATAGTCCAGCCACACTTACTACAAGCTTCACCCTGTCTCCTGCTGTCCAGCCTTCATTCACGGTATTCCTTGACTCTGGAAGTACTGTGTCTGAGTCGTTTACATCTTCAGCCCAGCGCAAGATTTGGCATAGGTAGGTGCTAATACAGCTTTGAAAAATTTGGGGGTTGGGGGTGGGGTCCTTATTTGGAGAACTAAGAAATGAGTTTCTAACAAATTTCCTCAAAGTAACATATACCTAATTTCCAAAATCTGTCAAATGGGAATGTTAACTCCACGTATGTTACAAGTTTGTTTCAAGAATAAAATGGGATAACTAAGGCAATTATAATCTTAGTAAAGGGCCAAGGGTTACACACGGGGTGAGCTTTCACTCCCCTTTTGAGGCTCAGCTAACTCAAACATTCATTCACTCACTCCCAGCTAATTCAATCATATATTCACTCTCTTACTCATTCACTCTTCTGTTTGATATCTATTCCATATTTCTACATGCCAAAGACTGTGAAGATTCCCCTCAATAAATCTCAGTGTTTACACTCCCAGTAAATGTATCCCTGTTTGTCTCTTCCAGCTGAGCCCAGTGGGGAGGGACATTTCTTCCACATCCCTAGATTCCCAGAACCCAGCCAGGGTCTGCACATGTTTGAGTAACTGTTGACCTCTTAGCTTAACTCAGCTGAATCAGCTACATGAGGTGAGACTTCCTTCTGAAAAGTATCCACAGATCCCTGCCAAGGATGGGAGCTACCACTGAGGACATCTGGCTTAGTCGTTCCAGCCTCCACTCCCCTAGCATGGGCCAAGCTGGAGAGATGAGGGCAAGGGACTGGGGCTAAAGCAAACAGGAATTAGAAGAGGCTCTTACCTGGGAGAAGCAGTTGGTCACTTTCCTCGGGCGTCAGCTCTTCTCTATCAATGTGAGGCATCCCACTGAACTGTGAAATGAAACTCACAAGTCACCTGAGTTGTAATGTCCCACCCTCTTCCTTGGCCACCACTAACTGAACATCAGTTAATTCAGGAAGTGCACTTCCTTTTGAGTCTGCCTTAAGAGAAGCCCAGCACAGGCAGGGCTATGGTGCAAACTTAAGCAAGATGAAGCAGGAAACTGGAGCCCTGAACTAGGTCAAGGACCCTGGGACATCCCCTCTGTAATGCTGGGAGCTCCGTCCACTTTACAAACACTCAGAGTCTGAGTTTTGAGTTGATGGCTTACCCCTGGAAAGATGGAAGAGCCTAGCATGAGAAATGTACAATAGACAATTTTCCAAAATGTAGTACTGGGGCAGATGGGTGGCTCAGTCAGTTGTGTCAACTCTTGATTTCAGCCTCAGTTGTGATCTCCAGACTCGTGGGATTGAGCCCTCCATTGGGCTCTGCACTGGCAGCATGGAGCCTGCATAGGATTCTTTCTTTCCCTCTCTCTGCCTCTCCCCAACTCACACACACACTCTCTCTCAAAATAAATAAATCAACATTAAAATGTTGAAGTACTAATGTGCAAGAGGCAATGTGGGAATACAAGAGGAAGAGACTAACTCTGTTCTAGAGTGGGCACGGCAAGTTGAGAAAGCTAAGCCTTGAAGGAAGAATAGTAATACGCTGGCAGAGGTGATCCTTGACAAAGAGAAGGTCATGTACAAAATCACGGAGCACAAGGCACCTTCATGGAATGGGATGCAGCTCCAAAGACCTAAAGAAGATATGTGTAGGTGGGGATATATAATGGGAAAGGTGGCAGCCAGACTGTAGAGTCTATCCTTGAATTGGTAGGCCAAGGGGTGGGTGGGGAGAAAGTAGGTTCATACCTTGGGTCTTCTCTACCAGAAAGGAAATGGGAATCTCAGGCTGCAGTACAGCTATTGGCCACAAAGCTGTTTTTGCCCAAATCGGTCTTCTTGAATACATAGAACCTTGGGGTATCACTATGACCACTCCTATGGTCTGAATATCTGTATCCCTCCAAATTCTTATGTTGCAAACCTAATGCCCAAGGTGAAGATATGAGATGGGGCCTTTGGAAGATTAGTCATAAGGGCAGAGCCCTAATGAATGGGATCATTGCCCTCATAAAAGAGGCCCTAGAGAGCATCTTTGCCCCTTCTGTCATGAGAGGATATGAGAAGTTGGCAGTCTGCAACCTGGAAAAGGGCCCTCACTCAACCATGCTTGATCTGAGACTTCAGTATACAGACTAATAAATTTCTGTTGTTTATATACCAATCTGTGGTATTTTGTTATAGAAGTCTGAACAGGCTAAGACACCCACCAAGACAGGAGACCAGACATACTGCACCAATTTTCATTTCTGAGAAATTGGTAAGCAGAAATTTTAAAACTCTGGTCTACCTCAACAGCAGTAACCCTACCATTATCTACAGATAGAACATGGCCTCCACGTGACACCAGGGTGGAGACCAGGGATGATGGCTCTTGTATTAGTTTTGGCTAGATTAGTGCCAATCAGACACATGGGCTCTGAAAAGCAGGGAAACTGGGGGCGGGGTCAGGAGGACAGAGTGGCCATCACCCACAGCATAACATCCTGCCTAGCCTAGGACTCTAGTCTCTCTCAGCTTAGTTTAGTTGGAAGAGAATATGGAACTGAATGTGATTCATGCTGACAGCCAGAGTCCAGTCTTCTGGGCCAGGGTGAGGATATGTTCCTAACAAGTAATGCCAAAACTCTTCATCCATGTTTCTGGAAGTCCTGTGTCTATTTCCCCAATACCCTAGGCAGAGTGTCGGGGAAGTTCTGTGTCAGGGCCTATAGAGGGTGGAGGTTGCTTGGGCTTGAGGTCTGTGAGCAGCTGTGACAGTCCTGGCTATAGCAGAGGCATAGTAGTAGCCAGCAGTTCTCTTTGGACGCCAGATGACCACTGACCAACAAGAAGGACAAATCCTGACAAGACTCTCTCATAGCACCCTTAGTACCAATCTCCAGCTGTCCAGGAGGAACTGAGAGATGGGAATTGGTGGTCAGGTCATTGAAAGGTGGGCTACAGCCAGGGCTGGGCTAGGAGCTAGGCTCTCCCTACTCGGAGCTGCTCATAGTCTTGCTTCTCACAGCTGACAGTGCCCAGCAGCCAGGCACACAGGCTCAGTAAGTTCCCCACCATTCCTTCCACACCCTTTACTCCAGGTGTGCCTTGCAGACTTCCTACACCCATCAAGCTGCTTCTTGCTGTTAAGTCTTTGTTCATGCTGGTCTATCTGGAATAACCTCCCCCTCTGCCCTCTCTAGCCTTGTCACCAAATTTTTCCTACCCTTTATACTTCATGGGTGCCTGGGTAGCTCAGTCAGTTAAGCGTCTCTTAATTTCGGCTCAGGTCATGATCCGAGTCATGGATCATGCTTGGAATTCTCTTTCTCTCCCCCTCTGCAGCTCCCCCGCTCTCTCTCTCAAAGTAAATAAACATTAAAAAAAATTATATTTGAGTCATCACCAATGCTGTGGAGCCTTTCCTGAGAAGCTCCTCTTGGCCCTGACCCCAGCTGAGTGTGGTCTATTGATCTCAGGGTCTTGGATTGGCTTATATCATTGCATTGACAACAGTCTATTAAAATGATGTTTGTCTTTCCCCATGGACTCCCAAGAAAATGTTCCTTATTCATCTTTGGAATCCCATGGCCCAGGTTCTAGACCTGACATGTAATAGGTATCAGTTAATTTGTGTTAAATTGAAGAGCTACAACTTCAGTAGTACAGGGCTTTTGAAACTGAGAGTTTCGAAATAACCTCTTCCTGCTTTCCTGGGGCGTATAGCTTCAGCAGCCTTTCCACTCTGGGCTTATATATTCTTCTATCTTCCCACTGGTATACCCTCCACTTAGTATCTGCCTTCTCCTCAGTCCAATTTCTAAATCAACTTAGGGCCAAAGCTGCTCTGCCTCACAGGTGAGAATGAGCCCATCCAAACTTAAAACTTCCATTGAGTTTTGAGACTCAAGTGGGAGGTAGGAGGTGGTGAAGTACACAGAGCATTAGCTCTAGTGTCAGGCATATGGGTTAGAATCCCATCCCATTTAGCTGTATGATTTTAGGCAAATCTCTTCACTTCTCTGAGCCTAAATTTTCCATGCATAAAACATGGAGACTAATTTTTCCATAGGATTTGCCTCAGGTTGGGTTTCCCCAGAGGCAGACCTAATTTGAGTGCAAATATCTTAACTGGGAAGCGATCCAGGCCAGGGCTAGGATGAGGGTGATCCATGTGAGGTGTGCCTAGCTACAAAAGGTGAAGAGGCCCTCTTACCTTCATGTAAGTGCCAACTCTGTCCTTACATGAACCCAAAGCAAGGGCCCCTCACTCTGGTCCCAGCCCTGATCGAGGAAGTGCTGGCAGGGGAACTGGAAGTGAGGTAGGAAGGAAAAGAAAAGCAATTGAATGTACATAACTAAGTTGCTGCTGGCAGCTAGTGAGGCTCAGTCCCACAGAGGAACTCTGTGAGAACGCTGGTGGAGAATGCACCCACCTAACAGGTAAGGAAGCTCAAGTATTTATCCCCCAGCTTCCACCTTTCACTGGTTGAGGACTGCCTCAGGGGCCTAAGTCCTGGCATCCCAGCCTGTGCCAATACAAAGCTAGAGAAGTGCTAATGCAGAGAGTTGCAAATTCTTGCAATAGGTTACTGTGGGTATGTAATAGAATGTTGAGTGCCCAGGGGAAATGGGCAAGGCACAGCCTCTGCTAGAGGATGAAAGGCTGTTGTAAGGGATGAAATGAAATTACACAACCACAATGCCCAACATGGAGTAGTTCTCTTTCCCAATTTATGGTAATAGCTTACGAAGTTCATGGAGCTTTCCAGCTCTCCAAGAATTGGCAACACCAGCAGAACATCTGCTTCCCACCTTTCAGGAGAAGAAAAGAAAAAAGAAAAGAAAAAAGAAAAACCCATGGGTCCTGGGTGAGCTCTAAATGCCCAGGGACCCAAGCCTGTTGTGGAAGGCTGGTGGTTGTTGAAGCTAAGACAGTCAAGGGCTCACTCCTCAAATAACTGACTCCTTTCGCATCTGCACCCCACCTCTAGCTTCTTTTACTTCTCACCCTAACACTACTTATGACATACAAAACCAGCATCACATTAATAACTGCTGCCATTTACTTCTCATCTTCTATGCAACAGATACTGTGCCTTTATATACATTATCTTACTCCTTAGAACACTGTTAAGTATGATTTCCCCATTTTATGGACAAGGAAATTGGGTCTCAGAGGGATTAACACATATCAGAGAAAGGGGTTCAGACTCAGACTGATGTGATACTCTTTCTACTGACTTTTTGTCTCTTCATTGTCTCACTAACGCCTCTCTCATGGGACCATGGGCACAGAGGGAATAAAATAAATGAGCAGACTTTACCAAAGATAGGGATGGTAGAGTGTAGGGAGGGGGTAAGGAGTAAGGTCATGAAGGGCACTGGGGAGATGGCTGTTTTCCCCTGACTAGCAAGTAAGCCTATTGGTCCTGGTCCTACTGACCCATACTCACCTCCAACAATTTGCCACTGACCCATGTTCTGGGGAAACTGCTCAATTTTAAGCTAAAAAATTCACTTTCTAGAATCAGCCTTTTCTCTTCTCTTCAGGAAGAGAAAGAAACATATTATCCCACTTATAATGCTCTACCCTCCAATAAATTGCCAGTAAATGAGACTAGTGAGGATTAAGTTGATGGGACATAATAAACTACTTTTTGTTAGAAGGAAAACAAGAAAATAATCAATACTAGAGTAAAAATACAGCATTTTCTTTAGGACTCAAGATGAGGGGCACTGTGGTCTCACTGCCAAGGACAAAAAGTGGCTTTATTTCTCTGAGCCTTTGTTTCCTTATCTGAAAATTAGGGAGGGTAATACCTACCTCATAGAGTTGCTGTGAGGATTAAATGAAAGTACAAACATTGCCTAAGCCACAATAGTTCCTCAAAAAACAACACCTATTACCTTACGTGATGCTGGCCACAATGTCCGTGCCACCCAACACCAAAACATGGAATAAATAGTGTGCATACCATGCTGCCTTCTTTTAACTCAAAGAGCTTGTGTGCAAAGGCTCAGGCAGGAAACAATGCCTTAAAGGCCTTTGTTGTGCCTTCCATCCTAGCTATCTCTGAATCTCCAGTCTAACACACCCTTCATTTTCATCTTTTTTAAAACCAAGGAAAAGGTAACTTTGAACTTGATAAATCAGAAGTTAGGAGAGTCTGAGTGGTGTCCCTATTTACCCTGCCCCAGGGCCCATTCCTGGACAGCAGCCACCTCCCACAGTCTTTTATTACATCTCCAAATCAGGTTGGGCCAAAGCTAGCTTTCTTAACATCCTTGTTTGGTCATCTCCCACAGGTAGTTGCTTCTGCCATTCGACATCCTCTCATCTTTGGAGTCTGCAAGTACACTGAAGACAGACCACATCTCTGTTCTACACCGAAAGCTCCTGGGCAATGTGGTAAAAAATGCACACTCCTCTACTAATACACTGAAATATAAGTTATTTCCTATTGCTGTATGACCTTTGACAGCAAGAGAACCAATCTGTTTTAACAAATATCCCTGGTATCCCCACTGGTTAATCTAGGAAGAAAAATAATTTTGCATAGGAACTACTAACAGAGCATTCAATTACAAATTCCTGGTAAGAATGGCAGGAGATATCCCTCAAAGGTCCTATGCTCTGGCTGAGAATTCTTAACTAGGTGAGGCAGCAAGATGAAGTGGTAGGTCACCGAATGGTAGGGACCGCAAAATAAGAGGTAGGATCTGATGCCTTGGCACCTTCCACAATGATGTCAGAAAAGGTCAGGGAAGTAACCACACAATGCTTAGAATTGCACACTACACATTCAGTGAATATCGGCAGTATGTCAAAGACCAGTAATGGAATTAATTTGGAAACATGTAATTTAGGAGTCTCAGAACTAGCTCCACATTTAAATATTCCCAACCCAAATCCAGTAACACAGAGGAAAAAAAGTAAAATCTCCATCTTATTGAAATAAGATTTCATACAAACATAGATAAATATATTTAAATTTTCTTTTAACTATAAGTGAATCCAGATTGTTATAAAACAGAATACTATACACAATGTCTGTATAGCTTATAGAAAACATCAAAACGAGAATGCGGAGTGGGTGCTGGTGGTGAAACCTGTAGGGCCAAAACTTGCTCAACAATGAAATAGGGGCCACTAAGGCTTAATGACCATGGCCCACCCCTATCGCTAATGGTTTTGTGAACTCTGGACCCTAGAAATTCAGAGTTTTCTCCTTCTTCCTTTGCCTGCTTTGGCCCGTGTCCGGCTACCTGGCCGGACAGTAAGTTGCTTTTTAAAGTCCACTAAGCAATCTGTGGCTTCTGAAATGGAAACAAAAGACTTGACGGGAGATTCGTTTAAGTCAAGATGTGCAGGGGAACTCTGCATCTCTCTGCTGCAGCCTGCCTCTTCCATCCCTAGCGAGGGCACCCTAGAGAGAAGGGGAAAAAATTCAGAATTCAATATATACCTACTAATAAGCACTAAGTATGTATCATGCATTGTACCAGGGGCTTTTACATACATTATCAGTTCATATAATCTTTGTAATAATCCAACCAGATAAGTACTATCATTCCCTTTTTGCAGATGAGGACACTGGGTAAATTATAAACCCAAAGCCACGCAGATAGTGAGAGAATGAGAATTCAGACCCAAATTCCCATTTTTTTTTAAGTTTTTTTTTTTTTTACCAAATTCCCAAACTTCTTGAAATCTAAGTCAGAAGACTATGGTTGGGAGGGAAGAATAAGTCATAGCTCTTGCTCTGCCTGTTTTTACGCCATGAAATTGAACTAGCCATCCAATTCTTTTTTTAAAGATTTTTTTTTTTCAACGTTTATTTATTTTTGGGACAGAGAGAGACAGAGCATGAACGGGGGAGGGGCAGAGAGAGAGGGAGACACAGAATCGGAAACAGGTTCCAGGCTCTGAGCCATCAGCCCAGAGCCCGATGCGGGGCTCGAACTCACGGACCGCGAGACCGTGACCTGGCTGAAGTCGGACGCTTAACCGACTGCGCCACCCAGGCGCCCCAACTAGCCATCCAATTCTTAGCCAAGATATATTGGGGGTTGGGGGAGGGATCACAGAGGGAGGTCACACAGTTCCATGGTGATTTCTACCTTCAATAGTTTGAATATCACATTATCCACGGAACCCAGGACCAGGCCTACACTTTTTTAGAACTGCTCACAGTCATATTTCAATGTATACCCCAATTCACCTGAGGCCTCCTGTTTCTTTAGACTTGGTCTTTATTTCTGCATCTGTAATAAGAGAGAAAAAGTAGTAATGCTGTTAAAAGTGTTGTAATCATACTACTTCTCACTGCTCATGTGCTTCCTATTTTCTGGGCACTGCTTTTCATCAGTCTTATCCAGGTAGTTCAGATCCCCAATCCTCAGACCAATGGAATGTTAGTATTAGCATCCAATAGACTCAGCTGCAGAAGTATCGAGGTGAACACTTTTGAATGAACAACTCTGAATAATCTACTTCAAATCTGGACTTGAGGTACAAGGAGTTGCCAAGGGAACTCTGCCACCTGCAGAGATTCAGAACATGCTGATCTAGAGGCAGCAGGCCGTAGGGCTTGGAGAGGCTGCCTTTTTATAGTCATCACGAGGCAAAACAGATTTATTTGTGAGAATGAACTACCAGAACTAGAAGGTAGGCAAATCTCCCCAGGCTTAAGCAAAAGCTCCTCTTCCATCTACATCTAGTGAATTTTAACAATAGCAACAAATAACAATAGTAATAATAGCAGCTAACATTTACCAAGAGCCTACTTATGCCAGAGAATTTGTTTGGAGCTTTACTAGATATAATCCTTACAATCTATGAAGTTGGTATTACTAACTTTATGCAATGCTCTTAACCAATCCACTCTACTGCTCCATAAATACTAGGCACAAAGAGAGAGTTACTTCCTATAATCCCTCAGGAGCATAGGTTGGGACACAAAACTAAAAGTGACACATAAATAATGCACAAAACATTAGAAGGAGGAAGAAATGTCTACATGTCTAGTTTTCCAAGATTGTTCCTTTAGAAGGTATTTAGGGCTGTGTCATTCCTCTATGATTTGGATTTTTTTTTTCCCACTCAACAGGCTTTATAAAACCTGAAATGAAACACATGATGAACAAGACAGGGTGTGTCCTCATCTTCTTTAGGGAGATACAACTTAGAGTCTAAAAGGCTGGCTGATTGGGTCAAATGTATACCCACATAACTCCAACAAACAATGAGTTCTCAGTGGCTATTTTTACTGGGCCTTTGACAGAAGCCCAGAAAATTGGTCCTGAAGTCTTCACCTGCAGTCTTCTGCTCAGACTGTTCCAAGAGACTGAGGAGTCGGCCTTCACTGCGTTTTTTTTCCTGTGACAGAGAAAAACAGATGAAAGAGTTATCTCATGGCAGAGAGTCTAAAATACAACCTCCTTAGCCCAGATCACACCTGTCTCCAGGAGAGAAGGAATGTGGGACACAGCTCTAGGAAAGTCTTTTGCTTTCTAATAAATGGGGTACACAAGTAAAAACACAAACTGTGATGATGAACAGAATACATCTTTATGCCAAGAATATTATCCAAGAATGGATACCAGAGTCAAAGCAAATTATTCCACCAAGATCATATTAAAGAACAGTAGCCTTTGACCATGATAGATTTCGAGAGATTTAAAATAGAAAATAATAGTTTCACGGTAGCTTCTAGAGATAGTGATGCCAGAAGAGTAAACAGGCTCTACAATATAAGCATTTACCTATAATCCCCAACTCCAAATCACTACCTCAAAATCACCCCATTGATATTGGAGAGTCCCTTTCTTTTGTCATGATAGATAATGGCTCTTCACCTTAGTGTGCAGTGACTGCTAAGTTAGTAAACATAGAATATGGAGCTGCTGCTTTATCTTTGATCTCTAAGCCAAGACTTGCTCTTGCTGATCTAATTGCAAAGCCCAGAAAGCACATTCATCTTCCCAGTAACTAGTGGCCAGACCTCACAGCTTCCTAAGACCAGGCTCACAAGGTGTTAAACAGAGTTGATCTCAAATATGCTCCTGGCAGTGGGGATATGACTGGATATCCTTTCAAGAGAAGAATTTGGTGATATGTTTCAACAGATTTTAAAATGTTTATATCCATTCCCCTAGGAGTTCCACTTCAGGAAATCTACTCTAGGAAACAGTAAGTGGTACACAGATTAATGTTTTAAATACAATCTTGTAATACAAAAGAATTGGGGGGCGCCTGGGTGGCGCAGTCGGTTAAGCGTCCGACTTCAGCCAGGTCACGATCTCGCGGTCTGTGAGTTCGAGCCCCGCGTCGGGCTCTGGGCTGATGGCTCGGAGCCTGGAGCCTGTTTCCGATTCTGTGTCTCCCTCTCTCTCTGCACCTCCCCCATTCATGCTCTGTCTCTCTCTGTCCCAAAAATAAATAAACGTTGAAAAAAAAAAAAAAAAAAAAGAATTGGGAAGAACCTAAATGCCCAATAATATGAGAATGGTTATGTGACTTCTGTGTGATGTAAGTATTAAGAGTAATTTAAAAAAAAGTTTGAAAATAAACCCAGGAAGGTGTTTATGCTACAATGTTATATAGACACACACACACACACACATATATATGTGCATATATAGTCTGGTCTCACTTACATGAAATATGCATTAAAAAAAAGACTGAAAAAATTGGCCAAAATGCTGAAAGTTGTTATCTCTGAGTAGCTAAATTATGGGTAATAATTTCTTAATTTCTCCTGATTCTTCATATTTTTTTGAACTGTCTATATTTCCTACAAGGAGCATATATACTTTTTAATTGAAAGAAAATATAATTTTAAAATGCAATCTTGTTTCTAGATAAGCAGAAAAGGAAGGAAGAAGAAAAAAGCATAGAACAGAACTTTGGAGAGCTTCCTAAAACATTCCATACATACCTTTGGGTTCCTCAGCCGCTGCCGCCACTTCTCCTCCATAGCTGAGCATATCCTCCCACTCTCTTCAGGCCCATCTCCTTGGTCACCCCTTGCAAGCTGGAGACAGGACTCTACATGACTCTGATACTCTCTGAATGGGACCAGGGATTTACAGAGATAACACTTCTCATTCCTAGCCAATCAGAAGGAAGGGGGAAAGAGCAGTTTTAAGATTTGCTTTTGCCTCTGGGCTCCTGGATATGTCTCAAATTGTGTTTTTATGTTACTCTGTCTCAATTGTGTTTTTACGTTATTCGGTGGAGGAGACATGTCAACCAATGCAGATTCGCTCAGCAGGATGGCCAATAAAACTAACCTGACGCCAATCAAAAGGACTGAGTGATTAGCGGTTTTCCCTGGCTGTTTCTCTGTACCCTGCTGTTGCAGCAGTGGGATGGTAATGAAATCAGCTCTTCTAACTATCTCAAACAATGCTGATTGCTCTTCAGACATAAAATATTCTGTCAAACTCTTCTGAAATTAAGTGTAATAGTTTTTTCAAAGGGAAGTTAAAATTTAGACTACCATGAGAATTAAATCAAGATGACATTTTTTACCAGGGTGGATGAACTTGTCTGACTCTGTATGCTGACTTAATTTTACAACCTGCAACATCAACTAGGAAGTTACCAAAACCATGTGGTTCTGCCAGAGACTTTTGAGTAACTTCACCTACATAGTTATTTTTATCGTTTATAATAGTAGAATCTGTAGAAAGAGAGGAAACTGTGTCCTTGAAGTAAGATTCATTGGGCATCTGTGACAATGGAATCATTGGGGACAAAGGAAGAAAATAAGCACTTATTAAGTATTTTCTCTGTGGTAGGAACTAGTACCAAGCCCTTTAAACACAACTTCTCAATTAATTCTTTGGCCCTACTAAGAAAGTACTATTCTCCCCAAGGTTCTATAGCTAATAATTGTCAGAAACCAGGTCTTCTAGACTCTTAAGATCATCTTCATTTTAAGAAGCTAAAGAAAACTTTCCAAAGGCTGCTATTTTAGACTTCTCTTTCTGGTCATAACTATTCAGTTACTATACAGCAAGAGAAATCTGGATTAGCTCTACAGAAAACTTTCTCTGGAGGTCTTTAAAAATAGAAAAAATTATCTCATATACTCAATCATCTGGAAGAATATAAATAAAACTCTGCCTTATGAGAAAATCTAGACCAGTGTACCTTTTAAAATTTATGAATTAATGCAAAAATCATACAGTCATCCCCTACTACATGAGATAGCAGCACTGTGGAAGGAGCTTAAGTTTTGGAGTCAGGATTTGCCAGTTCTCACTACATGATCTTTAACCAGTTACTTATAATTTCCCTTCAATTTCCTTATCTATTTAAAAAAAAGAAGAAAGAAAGAATAACTATCTTATCAGCTATTGTGAGAGTTACAAAGTACATCAAACACTTAGCACAGTGGCTGGTACATAATATTAGGTGTTCAACAAAGAGCTATTATTGTTTTTGCTGTCTCAGACACATTTTATTAGATGCTGAGGATATAAACATGAATGAAGGCAAGTATCTGCCTTCAAAATTCACAGTCTACCCAAGGAGACAGAAATGAAAAAAAAGAAAAAAAAATACTGCAATATAGCGGGATGGGATGCAATACAGTCATAGAGGAATGTCCACATGTTAGGATTCCAAAAGGAGCAAGTGATCAGCTCCACTCAACTGGATTAGGGAAGACAGCCTTGAAATTTAGGGTCTAAGATTTGTATTTCAAAGATAAACATTTCTGCCTAATGACTGACTGCTTTAATGTATTGTTGGTAATGTCTTTCCTTTCAGGGGGCATCACTTCTACCCGACCACCCTTTAGAATATACTTTCTTAGTCAAGCTGCAACCTATAACCCAAGGAAGTCACTTATATTGCCCAACCTTTTGCAACTGAACTTCTGTACCATTACATCGCAAAATAGCTCACTGCTCCCAAAAGTACCAAACACCAAAATGCAAATTTAAAGAAAACAGAATGTGGAAATGGAATGGGTGGTAGAATTTTTTAAGGGTAATTCAAAAAGATAGAGGCCACCTGCATTAACATAAATTGGGAATAAGAAAAATAGATTCAGGTATCAAAGCAATGAAGCGACTGGAAAGCCAAAGAAACCCAGGGTAGAGAGGAATAGGTCTCTTTATTCAGTCCAAGCAATGGTATGTTAAACAAGAGCTCTGAGAACACGACATAGTCACTTACTTGTCAATGTCTAGGGAAGTTTGGGCAGTTGTCTCACTGTCACTCTTGCTCTTGCTGTTGGCCTCTTTTTGTCTCCGAGTCAACACTTTCAACAAAAAAAAGGAGGGGAGGGGCAGGGAGGGGTAGACAGAGACAGAGAAAGAAAGGAAGAAAGAAAGAAAAAGAAAGAAAGAAAACTGTTAGTTGGAAGTAGATTCTGAATATAAAAGACAAAATGTATGGGAAGAAGTTTAAAATCATATTCCACTGGGAGAAGTGCACTGTGTCTGCAAAATCTCTGCCTTTTCTAGCAAAGAGAGTAACACCTGTAATGTATGAATTGAAGCTGCCAGCCACAAAATATTCCTATATTTGCTAATAAGATCAATTTATCCCCTATTTGCCATGAGATCTAAAGATCTAGTCCAGGGATGCCTGGGTAGCTCAATCGGCTAAGCATCCAACTCTTGATTTCAGCTCAAGTCATGATCTCAGCGTCATGAGATAGAGTCCTGTGGCAGGGCTGTATGCTGGGTGTGGAGCCTGCTTAAGATTCTCTCTCTCTCCCTCTGCCCCTCCCCTACCTGCACATGGGTACTCTCTCTCTCTGTCTCTAAAATAAATAAATTAATTAATAAATAAATTAATAATAATAATAATAATAAATAAAAATCTAGTCAACACAAGGAAAGGGTTTTGTGTAGTACCCCAACTAGCAGCACTCAAGGGAGGGATTTATACTTTACCAACCAAAATTCTATTGGTGTGACATACACTCCAATCAGGTAGTCTATGGAATATAGTACTGATAGCTACATCTATCTGAGTACACACATTAGTTCCAATCTTTAGTATAGAAAGTGTTCCAATTACAAGTGAGGAAACAAACTCACAATGGTGAACACAACCAGTTTTTCCCACTACACTAGGACCACTTCCCAGTTCTAGTGGGTACAGATAGCTTTAGCCCAGGTGGCATATAAATAATACTTTGTCTCACACCCAAAGCATCTGTTTATAAAATCACAGTCTCTTAAAAGGTCTTAGAGGTTAATCAACTATTTTGCAGTCTTCATTCCTTGCCAACAAGAAAAACTATAACTATCTAACTTCAAATTTTGCCTTCCTCCCTCTTGACTTGAAATCCCCATGTCAGAGAATTTAGGAAGGTTAGCAGTTCACAAAATAATTTAGGTTGTGAAGTGTTGATCTAGTCCAGGAGTCAACAAACTTCTTCTCTAAAAGGCCAAACAGTAAATACTTTAGGCTTGGCAGGCCATATGGTCTCTGTCACACTACTCAACTCTGCACAGTGCAGGAAGGCAGCCATCAACAACCCATAAATAACTGGGTGTGGTATGCTCCAGTAAAACTGTATCTACAAAAACAGATGTCTGGCTAGATTTGGCCCCTGGTGGCCAGAGTCTGCCAACCCTTCTAGTCCAACCTTCTACTCATAAAAAATGCCTTGCAAGCATCCCCAACAAATAATCACCTAGTCTCAACTTGATTATATCCATTCACTGAGGGGAATTCACTTTCTCCTAGGGAAACTCATTCTACTGCTACACAACAATCCGACTCAATTTGTATTTACTGGGGGCTCTATGAATAAGTCTACCCCCTTTTATGTAAGTCAATTCTCTGAAAACTTAACAAGCTACATTACAATCTTGGATTTACTCAGTTGTCTGCTCCACTGAAATGTAACCTCCTTCAAAGCAGGGACTATACTTAGTCATTAATCTAATTTCTAATGACCGCAGAAAATTTTGATTGCATTGGTTAGCTCTAATCCTTATAATAATCCTCCAGATTGGTATTATTATTCTGCCCTACTTTAAAGGTATGGAAACAAAATCAGAGGAAATGACTTTGCCAAGCTATCACAATTGCTAAGTGACAGAACCCAGGAGAGATCTATACCAGTCTGATTCTTATACCCAAGTTTTATATTCCTAGTTAACCTCCTTTATATACACCTCAATTTGTCAGGCTCTCTTTAAATGTGTGGCACCCCAAAATGGACCTAATACTCAATAAGCAGTCTGACTAGTAGAGAGAACACAAGAACCACAAACTAACCCACTTAGACTCATATTCCACTAATTCAGCCAAAGCTGTATTTGCTTTATTGACAATCTTAAATTAAGCTTAAAGTGAGCTTAAAGGCAACTAAGATCCATCCCCTACCCTCCCAAATCATCTTCAAATAAATTATCATCAAGACAAGTCTCCTAATTCTATACTTGGGTATTGGGCATAAAACAACTAAGCTATTGGTTATTTCCCCCCCTTAAACACAGGACTTTATATTTATCCCTGGTTGTTTGTTTTTTTTTCAGCTGAACATTTTAGTCTGTTGGGATCATCTGCAGTCTTAATTCTGTCATCTGATGTTATCAGCTCTCTTTTCCATCTTTGTGTCATCTGCATGACAAGCATGACCACCATGCTTTCTACATCTTCATCCAAGTTATAAATGATATGGCCAAGGACAGAAAACTGTGGCATTTTACTAAAGAAGCCTGTCTTCTCCCTGGTCCAAATTTCATTTAAATACTTAATCAAGCAGATATTTTTTTTTTTAATTTTTTTTTTTCAACGTTTATTTATTTTTGGGACAGAGAGAGACAGAGCATGAACGGGGGAGGGGCAGAGAGAGAGGGAGACACAGAATCGGAAGCAGGCTCCAGGCTCTGAGCCATCAGCCCAGAGCCCGACGCGGGGCTCAAACTCGCGGACCGTGAGATCGTGACCTGGCTGAAGTCGGACGCTTAACCGACTGTGCCACCCAGGCGCCCCAATCAAGCAGATATTTATTGAGAACCTTCAATGTACAAGTACTTTTGGAGAGATATAGGAAATCATGTGGTAGGGTCCTTGCTCTTAAGGAGCTTACAACTTACTAAAGGAGACAGCATATACGCTCAAATAATTACGATACAAGGTGTAAAAAGATACGCATAATAAAAGAAGATCATATACACAAGCAACTATTAATAGCGTTTGTCTCTGGGGAGGATGTCAGGGACATTTGGGGAATGGAATTGGAGAGAGAGGCATATTTTGTACTATATACTTTTCTGTACTGTTGAATTAAAAATTAAAAGGGAAGAGAAAAGAGACAGTAGAGAGGTGTTAGGTACAAGTTAGAGTATACTATATATCTATTTCTAAGGTTCCTTCCAACCCAGAGATTTTATAAGTGAAAAGAAAGTACTGTAGGAGAAAACATCCCAGACACAGTTGTATAACCATTTTCAAACCCTATTCTATCAGCCATCCCACATTTCTCCATCTTATGTACAAGGACTTCATGAGAGATTTTATCAAGTGTCTTGCTGAAATCAATTCTCAAAAGGTTGGCACCTCACAGATTACAGAAACCTTTAAGGGTTGTTGTTTTTTTTTTTTTCTCTTTCTATTTGTCCCCCATCTTGACTACCAAGTATTTTTCCAAAAGAAATACTTGGAAAGCACTCCACAGGCAAAGCTGGAAAAATAATTAATTGCTTCTAGCACTTTATATATACCTCTATTGTACTTAGTGCCTTTCTGTTGTTATTTGTTTATATGTCAGTCTCCTACACTATATAACTTTCCGAATTTAGAGATTCTAGGTTTTGTTGTTTCTTCAGAATCCTCAGTAGAGTCCAACATTGATTAGGTGCTAATAAATATTTGCCAAATTAAATCATAGCAATGGATTCAAAAAAGTTCTTGTTTTATGAGGACCTTCTCTGTGCCAGGGACTTTATAAACATCATCTCTAATTCTTTACAATAATCCTGCAAGGCATATATGATTACCTGTATTTTTACAGATGATGAAATACTAAATAACTTGATCAATATCACAAAGCTAAAACAACAACAAAAAAAACATGGCACCAGGAACGCAATACAAGTCTAACTTTAGAGAAGTTTATGTTGGGGTTTCTGGCTAGCTCAGTCAGTGGAGTGTTTGACTCTTGATCTCAGAGTTGTAGTTTCGAGCCCCATGCTGGGTGTAAAGATTACTTAAAAATAAAATCTTAAAAAATTAAATAAATAAAGATGCATATGTTGTTCTACAAGAGTAGGCTGCCTTTCCTGAGAAATAAGAGGGAACGGAAGGGAAGATAAAAAGTTGTAAGTGGTAAATGAGTGGAAAAGAATTTGAGGGGAGAGACTAGGCAGACAGATGTAAACCATATGCTAATTTTATTATTAAATGTTATGACCAGAGTAAACTGGACTGACTCTGCAGCTATATTTTGTCTTAGAAACCTATAGCCCTTACAAAGGAGCATGAAGGAATATGTTGCTCTAAAAGAGCCTCCTACTTTGGTTTCGGAGGGCCAAGACAGCCATTTCAAATAGCTATAGGAAGAAATTTCAGTATTAAACTTAAGTCCAAAAACCTAACTACTGGTAACAACGGTCAAAGATTTCAAAAGGGAACAATGGAATCTGAGGACAGATAACTACCAGGAAAGCAACTACCAGGGCCAGGTAAGCAAAACAGAAAGAAGGGATATCACTGAGACCTGACAGAGCCACTTATAAACTTATGACCATTAACTCAGGCCTTTACAGAACTGAATGGAAAACATCCTAAGGAGCTGTGCTTGGGACTTGGCTTGGCACTGTTAATATACAAAAGAAGCTGTAACACCCAGCAGAATAAAGTGCATTGACTTTAGAGTTGTCCAAGTTGGGATTCTACCAGCTGTGTTGTCTATGGCAAGTTACTTAACCTGAGTATCAGTAGACTTACCTACAAAAAGAGATAATAGCACCTATCCTCTGAGGTTTTGGTAAAGATCATATCAGATATCCAAATAATTTGGATTTAATTTAATCCAAACAAATTGTTGAGTGTCCAGCCCACAGAAAGCCCTCAGCAAACATTTGTTGCTATTATTATATGATTCCATTATCCTTCCAGATTTCTTAGCTTTATCCAAAGATTTAAGACTACCCTTAGAATAAGTGCCAAATAGCTTATCTATTATTTTTTCTAATTGTCTTTGAATGTTTATTTATTTTTTGAGAGAGAGACAGAATGTGAACGGGTGAGGGGCAGAGAGAGAGGGAGACACAGAACCTGAAGCAGACTCCAGACTCCAAACTGTCAGCACGGAGCCCGACGCAGGGCTTGAACCCACAAACTGTGAGATCATGACCTGAGCTGAAGTCAGACGCTTAACCAACTGAGCCACCCCCACGACCCAGCTTATCTATAATTTAAGTCTTAATCTTTAGTTCTCATACTAATTTATACAAACAAAATGGTAAAGTAAATAATTAAAGTATTAAAGAACAATTATCAATATCATATAAACATTTGTTTCCACAATGCACAGAAGACACGCAATCAACAATAAAAACATGTGGCCTGAAACTGTAAATAATGAAGATGGTCCCTTGAGGAGAGTGGAAATTATACAAAGAAGAGAGACTTGGCAGAATAACAGTCTAATCAGTATGTCTCCTTCAAACTCAAAACCATCTCAGCAGAAAAAAATGGAAGGCCACAGAACTGTGTATGGTCCTGCTAAGACCAGCCATCCTCCAACCCAGCACTTCCTCAGTGGAAGGTACAAGAAGGGAAGGCTTGTTATACCTGCATGTTGCCTGTCTCAATGTTGTCAGCCTCTCCCAAAAGACTAGTCCCAATAAAAACACATCATTAGAATTATCTACATTTTCTGAGACATGTGGCTATTTAAATTTAAATCTTAATTATAATTAAACATAATTTAAAATTCAGCTCCTCAGTCCCATGAGGGGTGATGACACAATCTAGTCCATTGCAGTGTTCTTGCTGCCTCAAGGACTTTATCTTATGAGTAGGTCTCTGGTGATGAATTCTTTCAGTGTTAGTATATCTGAAAAGTCTCTATTTCATCTTTTAAATTTTTAATAACATTTTTAGTTTGGAATAATTTAGATTTGTAAAGTGTTGGAAAGATAGTGCAGAGATTTCTTTATAACGTTTGCTTACTTTCTCCTAATGTTAACACCTTATGTAACCATGGTACGTTTGTCAGAACTAAAACATTTACACTGGTACATAGCTATTAACTGAACTCTAGACTTCATTCAAATTTCACCAGTTTTTCCATTACGACCTCCCTTTTTTAAATTCTAGGATCCAACCCAAGATACTTTATTATATTTGGTAGCCCTCATTTTTGAAATATTCTGCTGGGTACAGAAATTTAGATTCTGCTAGATACAGATACTAATCTTTTTCTTTCAGTATTTTGAAAGATTTTGCCCCAATGTCTTCTTGATTGTGTTGTTCCCAACAAGAAATCTGATTAATTCTTATGTTTTCTATCTGCATGTAATGTATCTTTTTTCTCCGGAAGGTTATAAGGTTTTTTTCTTCATCTCTGGGTTTTGTTTGTTTGTTTGTTTGTTTGTTTGTTTTAAGTAAACTCTATGCCCAACGTGGGGCTAGAACTCATGACCTTGAGATCAAGAGCTGCATGTTCTAATGACTCAGCCATCCAGGCACCACCACCCCGCCCCCCAACCCGCCCCACTTCTTCTTTATCTCTAGTTGTAAGCAATTTGATTATGATGTGTTATTTTTTTTTTCAACGTTTATTTATTTTTTGGGGACAGAGACAGACAGAGCATGAACGGGGGAGGGGCAGAGAGAGAGGGAGACACAGAATCAGAAACAGGCTCCAGGCTCTGAGCCATCAGCCCAGAGCCCGACGCGGGGCTCGAACTCATGGACCGCGAGATCGTGACCTGGCTGAAGTCGGATGCTTAACCGACTGCGCCACCCAGGCGCCCCTGATGTGTTATTTTTTTTTTGAGGGTGACAGAGTGCACAAATGGAGGAGAGGGACAGAGAGAGAGAGAGAGAGAGAGAGAGAGAGAGAGAGAGAGAGAGATTGATTGATTGAGAGAGAATATCCCAAGCAGGCTCCACACTTAGCATGGAGCCCGATGCAGGGCTTGATTCCACAACCTGGGCTCATGACCTGAGCCAAAATCAAGAATCCGACACTCAACTGACTGAGACACCCAGGGGCACCAATTATGATGTGCTTTTTAAAGTTTATGATGATATTTCTTCTTCCTGTGCTTCATAGAACTTATTGGATCTACAGATTTATAGTTGTCATCAACTCTGGAATTTTCTCAGCCATCATTTCCTCAAAATTTTTTTCTGTCGTTTGCCCCCTACAGCAACTGTTATTTACCAGTATATTAGGCCACTTAAAATAGTCTGATACACAACAGTTTTAAATTTTGATGTAATCTAATTTATCTATTTTTGTCTTGTATTGCTTATACTTTTGGTGTCAGATCTAAGAATCCATTGCCAAATCTAAGGTCATAAGATTTACCCCTAAGAGTTTTAGTACTTACATTTAGATCTTTGATATATATTTTTTTATACAGTGTGAAGTAGGGGTCAAACTTTTTCTTCTGCATATGGATATTAAGTTGTCTTAGTACCATTTGTTGAATAGACTATTTTCCCCCTATTGAACTATCCTGACAGCCTTGTCAAAACCTGGTTAGCTATAAATGTATGGTTTTAATTCTGGACTCTCAATTCTATTCTATTCTATCTATCTATCTATCTATCTATCTATCTATCTATCTATCTATCTATCTAATCTCCTTATGCCAGTGCCATACAGTCTCAATTGGTAAGTTATATAATTAGGAAGTATGAACCCTCAACTTTGTTCTTTTTCAGGGCTGTTTTGGCTATTCTGGATCCCTTGTATTTCCCGAACTCAAAAAATGGAGTGATTAACCCAGCTGCTTAGGACAAAACTTGGTGTCACCTGAATTTTCTCCTTCCCTCAGATTCCAACAAATACTGTAGGATCAACCTTCAATATACATCCCAAATTTGGCAACTTCTTTACCTTACAACTATCACTATCATCTACTATCACATTAGACTCTGCCTGGAATACTGCAAAAGCCTCCTCCTTAGTCTGTTCACATCTACTTTTGCCCCTGGCCCTTTACAGACTATATTTCACACAGTAGCCAGAGTTGGATTATATCACTCCCTTGCTCTCAACTGTTCCATGGCATTTCATCTTATTTAGAATGAAGTACAAAACCCCAGATGATCTGGTCACTGATCTGATCTTTCCTCTCTTTTCCCCTGTTGTTCATCCCACTACACTCGTTGTGGCTTCCCTGATGCTGTAGAAACATGCCAAGCACACTCTTGTTTTAGGGCATTTATAGTTATTCCCTTTACCTAGAATGACTCTATTCAAAAATCACCTCAAGAAGTCTTCCTTGATCTTTTCATTTAAGAGCTCCCCATGGCCTCCTACCACCTTCCCTGTCCTGGGCATTCTCTATACCCTGGTTTTTGCTTTATTTTTCTTAAGCCTTACTTATTATCTGTTTTCTCCATGAGAATGTAAGCTTCATGAGCGCACAGACTTCTTTTCTGTTCAGTGGTATATTCTCAGCTTGTATAACAGTACCTGGTTATAATAGGTGCTATATAAATTATTAACTGGGGTTGTCAGTAAAGGAACATAAATAATATAGTATAAACAATACTTCTGAATTACTCAGGGGGCTCTCTAAGTTCAGCATCCTACAGTGGGCTTAGCCAGAAACCTAAATCAAAGTTGCCTTCTCTCATCCTGATCCCTGGTCACAAAAAAGCTTGATTGATTCCCTCACGAAAAGATTCTCAAATCTATCCACTTCCACTGACTCTCCTTTACTACTTGTCTCCCTGTTTCTAGCCTCAGTCTCTCCAATCTATCTTCCATACTGCTCTAAGAATAACTCGGGCCCAGTATTACCAGTGGCAGTACCCAGGAAGCCTTCCCTGACCCAAGAAGGCCCCAATCTCTACACTCAAACAGGACTCTATGTGCATATCTATCACAGCACTTCTCACACAACACTCTAATTACTGCTTTACCTAGTTGTCTCCCCCAACAGATTGTCTCTTAATCACTTCAGCATTCCACATTCCTGGCATAAAATTGACACTCAATATAAACATATATTTAATGAATTCATTTGGCAAGATAGTTTCTTATTCACAAGTTTGCCAGAGTATTTTCTCGGCTTTAAGAACAATAGAATATCTTTATAACTTAGATGAAAAGGTCTCTTAGGCCTGACCCAAAATGACACTTGAAGCAGAAAAGCCCTATCTACCTCAGTCCAATCAATAAATAAATTCTTGTTGTCTTCTCAGGTTCTAGACTTGATAATTTTATTCTACTACAGATAGCATCTAACTCAAAAGCCCTAATGATTACGTTGACACTTCCTAAGTATAAAAAAACCTAAAACAGGCAGGCATCACTGAGTCCTATTTACAGATGAGCAAAATAAAGACTCAGAGACCTCAATTCTGTAAATACCTGGTCTTGGATATGATTCCAAGTCTGTTAGACTCCAAAGCCAGTACCACAATACCAAACTGTCTTCTTTGTTTCAGAGAAGCCACAGAGGCCTCCTGTCCCTATTCAAGTTGCAGCAATTTCCTTTCCAGTTTAGAGACAAGCTTGCTTTCAAGAAGTATACTTAATGTTGAGCTATTGACCCTAACCTTCAATACTGCTATAGTTATCCCCTGCATCTGAAGTGTCAGCATGGCTTGCATAATACCTATCCATATAAAGACAAAAGTACTCATATAAAAATATTCCTAGCAGTGACCCCCCACCCTGAAGCTAAAGGCAAGAGTAAATACTGAGAAAAATCTGTAAGCCACACAATCCTACTTAAGATACAGAAATAAAGGGTCTACCACCACTATATTTTTATGAGCAAATTTCTCAATCTATGAGGTACTGAATAACTTAGAGGTCTTAGAAAAAACAGTCACTTGTCTAGTTCCTACTAGCACTTGGGTATAATATTTATAGTTCAATTTTTTCTTTAACAGCTAGAATTTTTATTTAAGCAATTTGACAATATATATCTAGGATTGTAAAATAATTCATATCTACTGACCCATGAATTATACCTTGGCAATCTATTCTGAAGAAATCATCTGATTTTAAACAAGATCATAAGACAAAGATATCTTATCAAAGCATTATTTATAACAATGAAAAATTTAAACAACCTAATGTTCAAACACAAGATGAAATACTATGTAGGAATTAAAAAAAAAGATGGAAAAGAAATATACCAAAACATTAAATGTAAAGCGGGAAGGGGGAGTAATTATTTTTCCATGTTGCCATTTTTTTTTTCAGTGAGCATATATACCACTTTATAACTTAAAAAAAACTGTTTAAATAAATATTAGGAGCCACCCCTGATGAAATAACAGATCAGGCAATGGTCATCAACGACCATCAGTTGAAAGCTAGCGGCTTTCTAATGAATGGATTAGGCTGATCCTACTGATCAACTGAATCCTAAAAGTAAGATAATCAGATAGTATGTGCCTCCCAAACTGATGCAATATGAAATATACAATACCACTTATAAAGCACTCTTTAAAAAAAACAACAAAAAAAAACCCCAAACTGAACCTGATAAAACCTCAAATCTAACTATTAAGTTTCCAGAAATTATTGTCTAGAACAGAATAACATGTTAGAACAGGAAGGGGTGCCTGTATGGCTCAGTCAGTTGGGTGTTTGACTTCAGCTCAGGTCATGATCTCGTGGTCTGTGGGTTCGGGTCCTGCCGTCAGGCTCAATGCTGTCAGCACGGAGCCTGCTTGGGATCCTCTGTCTCCCTCTCTCTGCCCCTCCTCTGTTCATGCTCTTTCTTTCTCTCTCTCTCTCTCTCTCTCTCTCTCTCTCTCTCTCTCTCAAAAATAAACAAACATTAGGGACACCTGGGCTGCTCAGTCGGTTAAGCCCCGTGTCGGGCTCTGTGCCAACAGCTCAAAGCCTGGAGCCTGTGTCTCTCTCTGTGTCTCTGCCCCTCCCCTGATTGCACTCACTCACGCTCTCTCCCTCTCTCTCTCAGGAAATGAATAAACATTAAAAAAAATTATAAATAAATAAACATTAAAAAAAAAAGAACAATCAGCAAAATCCACAAAAGGAATACTGAAAGACAAAAAGCCAGTCTCTTTAACAAATAAACTGTCAAGAAAATAGAGATAGGCGGATAACTGAGATTAAAAGAGACTTGAATGACATCAACCAAATGTAAATGTGTGCAACTTGTTTGGATCCTAATTTGAACAGGCCATTTAAAAAAATTATGAGGTAATTAAGGAAAGAGAGATGCTAACTGATATAATAATGGTACTGTGTCTATATTATTTATTTATTTATTTTAATGTTTATTTTTCTTAACATTTATTTATTTTTGAGAGAGACACAGAGCACAAGCAGTGGGGAGGCACAGAGAGGAAGAGACACAGAATCCAAATAAGGCTCCAGGCTCCAAGCTGTCAGCATAGAGCCCGACATGGGGCTAGAACCCATGAACCATAAGATCATGACCTAAGCCAAAGTCAGATGCTTAACTAACTGAACCATGAGGCACCCCTTAATGTTTAGTTTTGAGAGAGAGAGACAGAGTCAGAGAGACAGAGACAGAGAGAGAGAGAGAGAGAGAGAGAGAGAGAGAACCAGCGGGGGAGGGGCAGAGAAAGACGGAGACACAGAATCCAAAGTAGGCTCCAGGCTCTTAGCTGTCAGCACAGAGCCCGATGTGGGGCTCAAACTCATGAGCTGTGAGATCATGACCTGAGCCAAAGTAGGACACTCAACCAACTGAACCACCCAGGTGCCCCAGTATCTGTATTTTTTTTTAATAGCCTTTATCTTTTAGAGATACATATTAAAGTATGTATAGACAATATGTTATACCTGAAAACTGCTTCCCCAAAACCTGGTGGGGGGTGGATAGGAGGTGTATTATAAGTGAAAAAAGATTTGTCATATATTGATAATGCTGAAGCTAGAAAACAGGTTCATAGAGATTCATTATACGGTTAAACAATGAAAATAAAACATAGGCTTAACATAAGACCTGCTGGCAAAAGCTATGTAAAAAAAAAAAAAAAAAAAAGGATATATGATACATATCAAGCTATAGCAGTGGTTTGGATTGGGCTGGGTCATGGATGAATTTTTTCTGAATAAAATTCTCCTAAAACCTTCTACAATAAATATATAATGCTTAAAAATAAAAATTGTCAGAAGGCCAAACAGCCTAATGATTAGGAGCAGAGCCCTTAGATAAATGGCAAATTCCAGGGGTGAACAGGAAAAGTCATGGTAACCCCATACTCTCTTATAGTAAAAAGACAGTGCTCAAAAAATTGATGGGCACATTCCCAGAGGTTACAGAAGAAAACCTGAAGGGATTTCCACTGGTCAAATTTGGAACAATTTGAACAACAAAATTACTGGGAAGAATGAATTACAACACATTAAATTTTAAAAATGAATCAGGGGCACCTGGCTGGCTTCAGTCGGAGAAGCGTGTGACTCTTGATCTTGGGGGTGTGAGTTCAAGCCCCACAACAGGTATAGAGATTACTTAAAAATAAAAAATCTTAAACAAACAAACAAACAATGAATCCATGAGTTCATTCCACATTAAAAAAAATACTAACAAGGGATAAGGAGAGAAAATTTCTCTTTACAGAAGAATGTCAGCTAATCAATGTAGAAGAGTGGAAGAAAAGAAAAAAATCACCACTTACTGCTGTGGTAATAATTAATTTAAGCAAGAATCACCAACTGATGCTAAAACCATGGGTAAATGCCTACTTGGGAACAGGATATTCATATAGCCTCAAAGTATTACCCCATAGATGACATACTGACCACAAAAAAAGGGAAGGGTACCTTTACAAAAGGAAATTTGGTAGACACCACCTTAGACAGAAAATCAAATTTAACAATGCCAATAGTACAAACTGATAATCATTTGCCCCTTCATGTGATATCCTATGGACTGAATGTTTGTGTCCCCCAATAATTCATATGTTGAAATCCTAGCCCTTGAGTGGTAATTAGCTCATGAGAGTGGAGGCTTCATGAATGGGATTAGTGCCATCCTAAGGGCCTGACGAAACCAGAGCTCTCTCCTTCCATCACGTGAGACATAGCAAAAAGTCAGCAGTCTGCAACTCAGAATAAGGCTCTCACCAAAATGCAACCATGCCAGCACCCTGATCTCAGACTTCTAGCCTACAGAACCGTGACAAATAAATTTCTGTTGTCTGTAAGCTACCCAGTCTGTGGTACTTTGTTAGAGCAGCCCAAACTGACTAAGACATGATGCATTTAGAAGAATACAACATTCCCTTTGTTATATTCTTGCCACAAATGTTAAACCTGAATCTAATCACAAGAAAACATCAGACAAATCCAAACTGAGGAATATTCTGAGAGGAAAAACCAGAAAAGAGAAGACCCACAGTCTGTGAATAAACTCTGCCCAGGTCTATGACTCCAGAACTACTCATGTACTATATAGAAACTCCAGTTAAGGATAAAAGAACTAAATTAAGATTTGAACTGTCTCCCTAAATAAGAATGTGCAGTTTGATTCCAACCCAGTTAACTAATGAAACAAATAATACTTTGAGAAATAAAATAGACTCTAGAATATCCACAATATAACATTCACAATATGTAAGATAAAATTCAAGATTACTTAACATATAAAGAGGATGAGGCAAATGTGATGTTTTCAATTTATAAGGGTACAACTTGAATGATCACAGATTACTGAGGCCAGAAGAAAATGGAATAAAATCTTTAAAGTGCTGGGGGAGAGGTGCCTGGGTGGCTCAGTCAGTTAAGTGTCTGACTCTTAATTTCTGCTCAGGTCATGATCCCAAGGTTGTGAGATCAAGCCCCGCATCAGGCTCTGTGCTGAGCATGGAGCCTGCTTAAGATTCTCTCTCTCCCCTCTGCTCACATACCTGAGCACACTCTCTCTCAAATAAATAAATAAAATGTTTTTTTAAAAGTCCTGGGAGGCTCAGTCGGTTGAGCATCCAACTTTGGCTCAGGTCATGATCTCAAGGTTTGTGGGTTCGAGCCCCACGTTGGGCTCTGTGCTGACAGCTCAGAGCCTGGAGCCTGCTTCAGATTCTGTGTCTCCCTCTCTCTCTGCTCCTCCCATGCTCTGTCTCAAAAATAAATAAACATTAAGAAAAATTTTAAACACAAATGCTGGCATGGCGGCGGGGGGGGGGGGTGTAGGGGGGGCAGAAACACCTATCAGCCCAAATTCTATATTCAGAAAAAATATCCTTCAAGAATGATGGTGAAATCAAGACATTCAGATAATAACATGCTAAAGTAAGTTGGTTACAATTAGACCTACACTATAAGAAATACTAAAGGCAATTCTTGAGGCTGCAGTTGATGATATACTATACACTCAGATAATCAGGAAGAAGAGAAGAATATCGGAAATGATTAACATCTGATAAATACAAAAGTCTATTTTCTCTTAATTGCTTTTAAATATACAGGGCTGTTTAAAGCAAAACCTTTGGCATTGTTTTATGAGGTCTATAATACATAAATATATACATGTGACATTTGACAACTATAGCATTTAAAAAAAGGAAGAATAGTAAATGAACCTATACAGTTAAAAGATTTCTACACTTTTTTGTTAAGTGGTATTAACTCTAAGTAGACTGTGAAAAGCCAGGGCAGCCACTAAAAATACAAAGAGGTATATAGCTTTAAAAAAAAATTCTATTAACATATTCAAATAATCAAAAGATAGGAAAGAAAAAAAAAAACAGGATAAAAACAAAATAGATAAACCAAAAAACAACAGCAAAACAAAATGGTAGACCTAAATCTAACCACATCAATGATTAAATTTTAAATGTCAACTAACTAAATTTTCCAATTAAATATTAGAGATGGGGGGGGGGGAATGAAAAAAAATAATAGAGATTGTCAGAATGGATAAAAAGCATGACCCAACAGTATGCTGTCTACAAGAAGACTCATTTAAAAAATAAAAATACAGGGGCGCCTGGGCAGCTCAGTTGGTTAAGGGTCTGACTTCAGCTCAGGTCATTATCTCACTGTTGTGGGTTCAAGCCCCGCATTGGGCTCTCTGCTGTCATTGCAGAGCCCACTTCAGATCCTTTGTCCCCCTCTCCCTCTGCTCCTCCCCCGCTCACGCTCACGCTCTCTCAAAAATAAACATTAAAACAAATGTAAAAATAAATAAAATAAATACATAAATACAAATACAAGTATGTTCAAAGTAAATGAATGGAAAAAGATATACTAGGCAAACAGTGATATAAAAGAGCTGAAATGGCTAAAACTATGTTTAATTGTTCTATCAGACAAAATATACTTCAAGAAAAATATTAACAGAGATAAAGTTGGAAACTATAGAATATACTTGTAAGTTGACTGCAAAATTTATACAGAAATGCAAGACTATAATATCCAGCAATCTTAAAAAAGAACAAAGGGAATTTTTGCTACCTGATTTCAAGACTTACTATGAAGCTACTGTAATTAAGATATTTGCATCAATGGCATAAAGATAAACAGATCAAGGAACTATAACAGAGAACCATGACCTATATATAGTCATTTAATTTTTCTGCAAAGGCACCAAAGTAATCCATTGAGAAAGAGAATTTTTTTCTATAAATGGTGCTGGAATAACTAGATATCCATATGGAAGAAATAAACCTCAACCCTTACCTCACACCTTGCAAAAAAAATCAATTCAAGATGCATTATAAACCTAAACAGAAAATAGCAACTATAAAGGAAAAAAAATAATAAATTAAACTTCATCTTAAAACTTCTGCTCATCAAGACACCATTAGGAAAACAGGCAGTCACAGACTACAAGAAATTATCTGTACAACATATATTTGACAAATGACTAGTATTCAGGACATACAGAGAACTCCTGTCTTTAGTAATAAAAAGTCAAGCAATCCAATTTACTAGCTTAGAGATTTTGACAAAGTTACTTACTTCTCTTTGGTGATGACAGAATGTAATTTTAAGGTTGCTGCAAAGATCAGATGGGATAAGGGTAAGTATAAATACATAAGTGCATGGTGCCTCACACAAAGCAATAATAGGAGTCACTGCTATAAAGACTAGGAATGTTATACACCCATGAACTTCAACATTTTTTTATGCTAAACAAGAGAATCCTGTTTTTAAATAAAATCTCATTTGAAACCCAATATATAAAAATCCATACAAGCAGAGTTCCAGATGAGGTGGTGGTAAAGGTAGACTGTTATACCAATACTAGTCCTGGCCGCCATACCCTTTACACACCTTCATTGAACCTAGTGATCTGTAGAACACATTCTGAAAAACTAATGCTGTAGAACAAGGATAAGCGAATTACAGGCTGACCACCTATTTTTATAAATAAACTTTTACTGGAACACAGCCACCTAATTCATTTATGTATTGTCTATGGTTTCTTCCATGCTATAATAGTACAGTTGTGTAGCTGTGACAGAGATCTGGGAAGTTGTGACAGAGACCATATGGTCTGCATAGCCATATTTACTATCTGTCCCTTTAAGAAGTTTCTCAACTTTGGCTTTAAAAGAGTACATTTTCGGGCACCTGGGTGGCTCAGTCGGTTAAGCGTCCGACTTCGGCTCAGGTCACGATCTCGCGGTATGTGGGTTCGAGCCCCGTGTCGGGCTCTGTGCTGACTGCTCAGAGCCTGGAGCCTGTTTCAGATTCTGTGTCTCCCTCTCTCTCTGACCCTCCCCCGTTCACGCTCTGTCTCTCTCTGTCTCAAAAATAAATAAATGTTAAAAAAAAAAAAAATTAAAAAAAAAAAAAAAAGTACATTTTCAGAGGGCCTACCTGCATAACACTGTTAAGATGCTGTGGAAGGAATAAAAATGGCTGTGACACAGTTACTGTGAATAACAATACTAAGCTTATGAATATAAATCCTGAGTGTTTAAGTCTTAAAAAGGAACATTTTGGGGATGTGAATCTCCCCATAAATTAAGAAAGCCTAAGATATTAGCATCAAAAACTTTCTACAGGGCGCCTGGGTGGATCAGTCAGTTAAGCAACCTACTCTTGATATGGGCTCAGGTTGCAATCTCACAGTGGTGGGATCGAGCTTCAAGTCAGGCTCTGAGCTGAGCGTGGGGCCTGCTTGGGCTTCTCTCTCTCCCTCTCTCTCTGCCCCTCCCCTGTTTGCATGCTCTCTCTCAAAATAAACATTTAAGAAAAAAAAACTCCCTACAATGTGTAAACCTTGTTAAACTCTGATTTCAAACAATCAGGAGACTAAGGGACATTTGAATTCACCAAATATTTGATGATATTAATTTTTTAGGTATAATATAATGCTTAGATTGGTTTTTACATTTATTTATTTATTTATTTATTTATTTATTTATTTATTTATTTATTTATTTATAGAAAGGGGAGGGGGGCATGCACGGGAGAGGGGCAGAGAGAGAGAGAGAATTCCAAGCAGGCTCCCACCTCCGCCAGCGCAAAGCCCGACCTGGGGCTTGATCCCACCAACGAGATCATGACCTGAGTGGATATCAAAACCTGGACGCTCAACCGAATGAGCCACCCAGGTGCCCCAGTTTTTCTTTTAAAGAGATCTTCTCTTTCAAGAATAACTAGTATTATAATGAAATGATATCTGGGATCTGATTTGAAATAATCCGAGGAGAGGAGGTTATGGATGGAATATAGATAGAACACCAGTGACCATGAGCTGATGAACAAGTGGCATACCCTGGGGTTCAAAGTACTACTATTCTCTCAATTTTTATGTTTGAATTTTATATGTTTGTATTTAAAACAATCACAAGAAGTCCTTTTGCAAGACAATAATCAAAATTAAACTGCCCATTGTCTTCTGAAAAAACTGGTATGAAAGCATAGATATAAAGAACCTAGGAAAAAACCTAAGAGCCTTCTCTCTAAAGAATAATTAATGGGAGGGGCACCTGGGTGGTTCAGTCAGTTAAGTGTCCAACTTCAGCTCGGGTCATGATCTCACAGTTCACAAGTTCAAGCCCTGCATTGGGCTCTGCTGTCAACACAGAGACTGCTTCAGATCCTCTGTCTCCCTCTCTCTCTGCCCCTCCCCCACTTGTGTGCACACTCTCTCTCAAAAATAAACATTTAAAAAAACACAAGAATTATTAATGGCAAGTATATCCAGTGGTTACATCTTGTCATCAGAGCCTAAATTAAGGTAATACTAAATGAGTTTCATATAGAGAAAAAACTGAACTTCTCTGAATTTTACTAGTAGCTGCTTTATCAAGGTTCCTATAGGAGTGAAATGAATAACAAGAAGCGTAACAGAAACATACAAGCTCTTTAAAATGTTTATAATATGTACAAAAAATATATATATCCAAACCAATCATCCAACTTAAAAACTATACTATTCTCAGGGCGCCTGGGTGGCTCAGTTGGTTGGGCGACCGACTTCGGCTCAGGTCATGATCTCACAGTTCATGAGTTCGAGCCCCACGTCAGGCTCTGTGCTGACAGCTCAGAGCCTGGAGCCTGCTTCAGATTCTGTGTCTCCCCTCTCTCTATCCCTCCCCTGCTAACGCTCTGTGTCTCTCTCTCAATAATAAATAAATGTTAAAAAAATTTTTAAAAAAACAAAACACTACACTATTCTCAAAACTGATTATCTGTGTGCTTCTTCCTGATCCCATAGTCTGCCTCCACCCATCTACACCAAGAAGCCTTTATTGTCAAAATTATATAATTTGTTATTATACAAACACACAGTTTTACCATAAATTCTTAAAACAATATATTGACTATCATGTTAAATTTAGTATTCTGAAATTTGTTTTAATAAATTTTTTTAAAGTTTATTTATTTTGAGAGACACAGAGCAAGTGGGGGAGGGACAGAGAGAGTGGGAGGCAGAGAATCCCAAGCAGGCTCTGCACTGTCAGCTTGGAGCCCAATGTGGGGCTCTAACTCATGAAAACATGAGATCATGACCTGAGCTGAAACCAAGAGTCGGATGCTTAACCAACTGAGCCACCCAGGCGCCCCATTCTTGCTTTTTTTTTTCTTTTTAATCTGAACATTCCTGGATGATTCTTTGGAGTTATGAGGTTTTTTGACGTTTTTAAAAAATTTATTTATTGTGAGAGAGAGAAACAGGGGGAGGGAGGGAGGAGGGTCAGAGAATCCCAAGCAGGCTCTACACTGCCAGCACAGAGCCTGATGCGGGGCTCAAACTCACAAACCGTGAGTTCATGACCTGACCTGAAATCAAGAGTGGGAAGCTTAATTGACTGAGCCACACAGGCACCCCCCTGGAGTATGAGTTTTTTAATTTAAGCTGCTTGTATATGCCAGCTCCTGCCACTTTCTAGGAATGTGATACTGGGAAAATTATTTTCCTGTGAAGCCTCAGTTTCCTCTTCTATAAAAGTGGAATAATATCTGCTTCAAAAGCTTATTATACAAAAAGCACAGTTCCAGATATATAACAGGTGCTCATAAACGGTAGCTCTTATTGGTTCATATTAGGTATGATTTGTAAAGACCTGGCACATTAAATCCTTTTACTTAATGGAAAAATATTATCTTGCTATCAAGTGTTTCCTTTATATTATGCCCTTAGACTCCTTAGTAATAAGTCAGTCTGTGAATGGACAATTTCTACAGCCACCACCAGAAGTAATTCTGATAGTTCATCTGATCCTTTCATTTTACACACACGCTTTTACAGAGGTGACTTATGTCATATCAACTCAGTTCACTAGGAAATAGTCTGAATCCATCAAACTGTTTCTCTCAGGTAATTTAAAAGCTGACAAGGTCAATTCTGATGAGATCAGATTTCATGTTTGCATTCAGGGATGAAGGATTCTAGTACTCTGTCCTCCTAAAACTGACTGAGGCTTCCATGTTCTCCTCAAACTTTGTGTATTCCTGTCTCCATACATGGGAAGGCAGAATGAACCTGTAGCAATGAAGAATGCTAGCTCTTGAGTCAGGCCAACCTGGGCTTAGGCCCTGGATCTACTGCTTATTAACTATCTGATGCTGCCCTCTCTGAAACCAGTTTCCTCATGAATAAAATGACGATAACAATAACATTTATCCTCTGAGGTAACTAAAGTCCTGCCTGTGGCTCTAAAATAGTTTTAAAGGAGATGACTGATCTAATATTAATTCCCTGAACTTCCTTCTTTCTTAAAATGTTCTAAATGCCCAAGTTAAAAAGTGTGACTAGATCATGAAGTGAGAGAACTTCTCTGAAGTGGGTTTTAGCTGATAATATTCCTTCAACACATAATGCTTTGGATATTAACTCAGGTGTTAATAAGAGGTATTTTATTTTTCAGGAAAGAATAAGCACATCTGGCAGAACACTGCTGAAAGAAATCCTGAGGTCTGGCTCTTTAGCAGTGAGGCACAAAGAGTAGGGGTAACTGAAGCAAAGACAAAGCCAATGTTAAGAGGAATAAGATGAGAAGAATGAAGGCACTAAGGACTCAAGCAGACAGAGACTGCAGTCAGACATCCATTTCACATGCTAAACCATACAGCAACTTTATTAATGCATCACAGTGGAGCTGATATAAGGCAATGTCCCACAGAAAGGATGAAGAGAAGTTGTCAGAAGACAACCAAGATGTGAGGGGAGGGGAAGTGAGAGGCACACCGCTGCTACATTATTAATACTTAATACAAGAGGAGAAGGGTTACATACAGTGCAACCTTTAAGTCTGGGGTAGAGGTAGATATTGGTCTAGGAGTTCATCAGTAGCTATGTCAGTAGACATTCAAATAAGATGGTGGCCACTCAGAAAATGTCAAAGAGTTCTGGACTCAAGTTCTCAAAGAGGAATCTACTTTAAATAGTATACCATTTTGGGTATCTGGCTCCTACTGACTCCAATTCCAGGCCGCCACCTTCTACTTCTTAGCTTCTTCCTGCCACCATCAATAGCAATACAGTCTTTATCCTTTCTCCTTAATGCCCACCCCCCTTAATTCTGCATGGATTCCAATACTCTTTTCCCCCTATCAGTGCTACTTCTATTCACACGAATTAGATCCTTCTACAGAATCAGCACTCTTCTTCAAGAAATAAAAGCTTTGACAGTGTTCACACCAAGAAGTTGGTGTCTCAGGCTGCATAAATCTGGAAACCTGGTGAAAACTGATGGATGGGTAGAAAAAACCTGGAAAGCACCTTCAAAGCAAAAGGCAAATCATTTATAAATAACTTCTATAAATGGATAAGAAAAATACTAAGAACTCAAAAGATACTTGGGCAAAGTTCAGAGAACAATTCTTCAAAGAAGAATTTTAAATTTTAAAGAATTTTAAAAAAAGAAAAAAAATTTAACTTTACTACTAACTGAAGAAATATAAATAAAGTACAGTGAAATGCTATTATTTATGTATCATATATGTCATGATCTGTATTAAAAAAAAAAAGAAAAAGAAAAACGAATATTCCTCAGTATTTGGAATAGTGTGGTAAAAGGAATAGTCTCATATGCTACTGGAGAAAATTTAAATGACTAAAACCTTTCTAGAAAGCAATCTTAAAACTCTGTAGATATAATTCAGTAATTCCACTTTTAGTAATCCTAGTTTAAAGAAATAACTCTAAACAGAAATTCAGACAATTTATGTAAGACTCATTGCCACTTGCTTGTTTTTAAATGTTTATTATTTTTGAGAGAGAGAGACACACACACACACACACAATGCGAGTGGGGGTGAGCAGAGAGAGAGGGAGACACAGAATCCAAAGCAGGCTCCAGACTCTGAGCTGTCAGCACAGAGCCCAACATGGGGCTCAAACTCACATGCCCTGAGATCATGACCTAAGCAGAAGTCGGATGCTCAACTAACTGAGCTACCCAGGTGCCCCACTTGCTTGTTTGACTAAAAGATTTTATTTTGGGGGACATCTGGGTGGTTCAGTTGGTTAAGTGTCTGGTTCTTGGTTTCAGCTAATGTGATGCTCTCAGAGTTTGTGAGTTCAAGCCCCGCGTCAGGCTCTGTGTTGATGGCACAGAGCCTGCTAGGGATTCTCTCTCTCCCTCTCTCTCTCTCTGCCCCTCCCCGACTCATACTCTCTTCCTCTCTCTCAAAGTAAATAAACTTTAAAAAAAAAAAAAAAAGATTTTATTTTTCTCTACACCCAACATAGAGCTTCAACTCACATTCCCAAGATCAAGAGTCACATGCTCTGTCAACTGAGCCAGCCAGGTGCCTAGGCTTGTGCTATTTTGGACTTGTATCTTTAATAGAAGGAAAAAAAAAATGGTAAAAAACCTAAGCCTAATATTAAGGGAACCCTTAAACAAGAATCTGCTCTTTTTCTCACCAATCAGAAATTAACCCCCTTCTATTGTATGAGTGGCTAGTGCCTTTATTTTAGTTCTTCAAATGATTTGTGTCATAGTTATGCCCAAGTCTGTTTGCCCCACTAGACTGTGTGAATTCCCTGAATATAAATTTGAGGTCCCGGTCAGCTCTGTATCATATCTCTTTACTACCTCTTGAGGACCCCCAGCACCTAGTGCAACACTTCATTAAACAGTAGAAAACAAAATTTTTTGTTAAGGTGAATCACTGTACAAAGCAAATTAATCAACGACTTCAAAGACAGTATAATTTTATACATAAAGGCAAACACACATACATAAAAGACATGAACACCAGATATGTAACTGGCCTAATTCTACCACAATTTGGAATAAGCTCAATTCCACAAGATTATAGGAATATTAGACTATATAGAATAATATAGGAGTGTTAGACTGCAACAGTAAAAATCTATAGCCATGCCCCTTTATCCCCTCCTTCCTGGAACACAGATGTGAGGTCTAAAGATAAAAAAGCCACCTTGAGACCATGAATCAAGAAGTCACAAATTAGTGTGCCTGGGTGGCTCAGTCAGTTAAGCGTCTGACTTCAGCTCAGGTCAGGATCTTGTGGTTTGTGGGTTCAAGCCCCTCATCAGGCTCTGTGCTGAAGCTCAGAGCCTGGAGCCTGCTTTGGATTCTGTGTCTCCCTGTCTCTCTGCCCCTCCCCTGCTTGCACTCTGTCTTTCTCTCTCTCTCAAAAATAAATAAACATTAAAAAAATTATAAAAAAAAAAAAAAAGGAAGCCACAAGTCAAGCACTGTAGAAGCAAAAGAGAAAAGTCTAAATTTTCATTACATCACTGAGCCATTGCCTCACTCTAGATCCTTGTTATATGAGAAAAACCCTACATATTAAACCTATTGTTAATGATGTTTTCTGTTACTGTGACTTATAGATTTTTCTGACAGTTACTAACAGGGTTTTGTTACTTGTTGTGACTTAAGAACGATGCATACTCTCCTACTTGGTTACAGTGACTAGTCCAGGAATGGTCACTTAAATCAAATAAAGACTAATCAAAAGTCTTTCTCTAGATTGATCTATGGTTTCAGGAGAAAGAACTCCTTTCCAATAAAGGTGAAAAGTCTACAGCTGCTGGCAGACATTCTGTTTGCCCTTGAAAAGCCTATTGAAAACAGACAAGTAGAGTCAAAAGATGGAGATCTCATCTGAGCTCTTAAATCGAGGTCTGTCTGAAACCTACACCAGACTTCCCAATTACCATGCAAACTAACTTGTTTTTTGCTTAAGGTTACTTGAATTATATTTTCAACACTTGCATCCCAAAGAGTCCTATATACTATAGTGTGAAGTAAACACACAAAAAAATTCTTTTACAAGTAGAAAAAACTCTACCCCATTTTAACCCACATAATTCAAGTTACATTTGTCATTCTACAATTGCCTACTATTTCCTTTCATATTGCCCATACTACAACCACATTGAATCACTTGCTCTTTCCTGTATACTGTTCATACTTTTCTATTTATGTGATCTTGCTTACTGTTCTTTTACATTAATGCCCTTCCATCTCAATCTCTAATCACATTTCCTCTGAAACACCACAGACTTTAAGTCCATTAGTAATTCTGACCTTGTGTTACAGTTATTCATGTTCATGCTTTAGCTGCCCAACTGTACTATAATATCTCAGTATGTTTGGATTTGTAGATCTCCCCACAAGCCAGTCTGTCTCCAAACTCCATGTTATTTCTACTAAAACTGTGCTATTTCCCAATTGTTAACACCTCAGTAGTTAGGTGTCAATAGTAATATAGTTAATCTACTTTTCCTAGGTACCACAAAAACCGCATTGATACAAGAGTGAAGAGTAAATGGGGTACAAATTACATTCAGGTAGGCAAATTCAGGTATATAAAAAAGAAAAAGTCAAACTTTATCTAATTAAAAAAAGCTTTTCAGGGCACATGGGTGGCTCACTCAGTTGAGCATCTGACTCTTGATTTCAGCTCAGGTCATGACCTCACAGTTCCTGAGTTTGAGCCCCACATCGGGCTCTGTACTGACAGCACAGAGCCTGCTTGGGATATTCTCTCTCTCCCTCTCTCTTTAACCCTCCCCTGCTCATGCCCGCTCTTTCTCTCTCAAAATAAATAAACATTTTTAAATTTTTTAATAGAAAATAAAAAAAGTTCTTCATTAGAGATGTTCAGGTCTTATGATTTTTGCTAAGCCACCCAAGTTAAGCCTAATTTTAGGCCTCAGTCCTTCTCTGTTAGCTCTGAGGCAAGTTTATAGCAAGGAATCTCACCTACACTCACCCACTTACTCACTATTATTTTTCAAGGAGACATCCATGAAAAGAAAATCCACTCCTGATAGTATCCTGACTCTAAGCCACACCTCTGTCTCCAGGCCCAAAGAGTACACAGTTAATGCCTTCAGCTTCCCTAACTCTCCCACCATCTATTTCTTACTAGCTTATTCTTACCACCTTACAATTTTCCCTGCCTTTCATCTTCCCCTCTACCTGGCTTATGGACTATTCTTTAGGTATTGGCACACAGAAACAGACTTCACAGAGACTACACAGACAGGAGTAATATTCAATAACAGCAGCTACTATTTACTGAACACTTATTACATGCTAAACACAGTGCTAAGTACTTTGTAAAGTGTCTCTGATTCTCATGACAATCCTAATGATGTCAGACTAATTTTATAAACAAGACATCTGATCCTCAAAAGGGTAAGGTCATTTGTCAAATATTATCCAGCTGACAAGTATTAACAGTGGACATTTAAATTCAGATTTGCCTAGTTCCAAAGCCCATGTTTCTCCCACTCTATCATATTGCCAAAAATAAAATTTTGGCTATCCTCCCAGCTTCCACTCTTGTCCCCCACCTCAACAATCCATACATACAGCAACCAGGTGATCCTTTACTCAAATATTAATTCATTTTTTTTTTGCTCAAATCCCTCCAAAGGCTCCTCCTTTGCTCCAATTAAAAGCCAAAGTCTTTACTATGGCCTAAGAACCCTATGTGATCTGTCCACTTGTCCCCTCCCCAATTACCTCTCTAATTTCACTGTTTATCTTTCCCTCACTAACTCCACTCCAGCCACACTGGCTTGTCATTCTCTCATACACACCAAGCCTGTTCACAACCAAAAGTCTTCGTACTTACTGTTCCTTCTGCCTGTAACACACTCGCCTCTCCACCTCAAAATCCCTCATTTCCTTTAGGTCTCTGCTCAGATGTCACCTCCTTGATGGGACCTTCCCTACCACCTATTCTAAATTGCTACCCCTTGACCTCAGTATTCTCCATTCTCTTCCTCTGCTTCCTCTTTTTCTCCAAAATACTTATCACCACTTAACATACTGGATGTATACTTATTTACTGTCAGTATCCCACTGCTAAAATATAAGCTCCATGAGAACAGGGACTTTGTATATTCTGTTCACTGTATCTGGTATATAGCAGTCGCTTAGTAAATATTTACTAAGTAAATGGAAAGCTGTATTCTTCCTAAATGTTTTAATAAAAATGGTCTCAAACACATTTTCCAGAAAGCGAATACAAAAGCAACCTATCTTTGTTAGTCTAGATTAATTTAACAAATCTTCTCCCCTCAAACAATGCCTTTAAAGAACACTCCCTCTAGTTTTTCCAAACTTGTAGTAGCCATGTCATTGAGCAACAAACTGAGCAGACTGAGCCAACTTACTCAGAGTGTAGTATTATAATTAAATAAAACTTACAGCAAAGTTAATCAGACACATATTTAATGATATGCATAATTGTTATTGTGCTGCACGGTAACTAGGCATAAATGGTAGACACTTCATGTAAATGACTCTAATTACTATTTTTTTTACACAGCCAAACCAAGCATGTCTGGGATCAGATTTAGGGGAAAACAGGAAGGAGGGGAGAGCTGAATACTTAATTCTGGGAGATAAGTCCTCTCTATTATTCCATCCTCTTAGGCATTGGGCGAATGGTCTCCCAGCCTGGGTTATGTGTTTTCAAGAGTAACTCTTTCCCTTCCATGGCAGGAGAGGGGCTCCCTTTTACCAAAAACTGGGCTGAGGGCCTGGCCTCTGTCTCCAGTCATAAAATGTTGAGAGGAACCAAAACAATCACTACTATCTCTGGCAAGGAAAACAGGGGCAGGCAAGATGGTGAAGAAAAAAAAAAAAAAGCAAACAGACAGCAAAGTTATTGAGGACGTATGATATGCCAGGCACATGGCACAGTAGCAGGTGCTTTGCATAATTCCCCTAATTACTTTTCCATCCCACCTATATCCCCAAACTCTGTTCTTAAGACACAGGAATAAATCAAGAGTGGAATAGTTCCAGTGGGGACTCCCTGCTGCAAATTCTCTTATAGGGTCAGAGAGAGTAATTTACGTTAACAAGTTAACACTACTAGGAAGACTAAGTGGAAGCTGTTGTCTAGTGGCTGTTTCCCTTGCTTCCTTTTTTTTTTTTTTTTTAATGTTTGTTTATTTTTAAGAAAGAGACAGAGGGAGACAGAGGATCTGAAGCAGGCTCAGAAGCAGGCTCTGCACTATCAGCGCAGAGCCTGATATGGGGCTCAAACTCATGCACTACAAGATCATGACCTGAGCAGAAGTCGGATGCTTAACTGACTGAGCCACCCAGGCACCCCTCTTTCGCCTGCTTCCTTCTCTTATCTAACCTATAGGAAGATAAAGGGTCCCCTACTTTCCCATGGGTTTATCCAAACCTATTAGCCTTCCTAGCCCAGGTTAAACCAACCCTCTTTCTGAGATTTCATCCCTATTCACTGCAGCTCTCCATATTCCTATTGCACTTACAGTCAGAATCATTCATGTAGGGGTGCCTGGGTGGCTCATTCAATTAAGTGTCCGACTTCAGCTCAAGTCATGATCTCACAGTTCATGAGTTCAAGCCCTGCAACGGGCTCACTGCTGTTAGCTCAGAGCCTGCTTCATATCCTCTGTCCACCTCTCTCTCTGCCCCTCTCCTACTTGCTCTCTCTCTCTCTCAAAAATAATTTCTTAGGTTAATATTTATCTCCCCAATGACACTGAAAGCTCCTTAATGGCAGAAATGTCTCAAACTTCTTTAGTAACCCACATTAAGTTCTAGCACCATTTAAAAAAAAAAAGTTCCGGGGCGCTGGGATGGCTCAGTCAGTTGAGCGTCCGACTTCAGCTCAGGTCATGATCTCTCAGTCTGTGAGTTCAAGCCCCGGGTCAGGCTCTGTGCTGACAGCTCAGAGCCTGGAGCCTGTTTCGGATTCTGTGTCTCCCCCTCTTTCTGCCCCTCCCCCGTTCATGCTCTGTCTCTCTCTCTCTCTCCCTGTCAAAAATAAACATTAAAAAAATTTTTTTTAAATAAAAAAAACAACCAAGCATAAATATTTCAATGAAATGGAGTTAAGGAAATAGGGGATAGAAAGGAATCAAATTTCTCACTGTAGATACACAAGCTGGTGTTGATATTTACAGTATTCTACATTTCTCTTTATTATACTCCTCTGCTAATTTTTAAAACAAATTTCCCTTGAAAAAGAAAGTGTTACTGTTATTCAGGATATAGCAGACATCTTTAAATGGATATCTGAGACAGTTGGATCAGGGCTAAAAGACATACAGTGCCAATAACATACATACTTCCAATTTATCAGAAAACATACGTATATCTACATCTGAAAGAGTGCTCAAGACCAGAGTGTAAATCCCACTGAGCAGCATTCGACAGGGTCACTGACACTTGTCCCAGTGGAATAAAGAGAACCTGAAAGGATTTCCCTGAATGAACGACAATGCAAGTCTCCAGTCTCCTTTGCCCACCTGATGGTGTCAGCTTCTCAACAAGTTCAATGACAACAACCTGGTTCTGGTGGTATAAGTTGTGGTTCAGAAAACTTAAAAACAATGCTGAATTCATTTCAACAGTAAGATGAATTGTAAATTGCCCCACTACACTCTAGTAAGGAAGAACAAGCTAAAAAGCAAGTATCATATAGCTGAAAGATGTCTTTGGACAGTAATGAATACCAAAGCCTGCTGTTTAAGCACAGACTATCAGAGTTCAGTCTGGGAGGTGTCAGCAAGAGCTACTTTATACTACCCTTTACCTAACAGCTGTGACCATAAAGTTATTTTTTCTACAGCTCAAGGTACAATCAGCCTCTCAAACTCATTTATCTCTGGACCTCAATGCTGTGTAGGTTGTTGACTCAGATAATTAATACCAGATGGATAAGCATGTTTGGTGAGATGTGCAAGATAGTTTCTTCCTTCTCCGGTCACCAGATGTCCAACCCCAGAGTTCTTTCAGTCACTGGAACTCTCTGCTAAAAAAATCAGACTGAAGAGCTCTGTCAAATTAAAATTGCATCTAAAGCCCTAGTCCTTCAGTGTTCTACTAAAAGGTGATGATGATCAAATGTAGGTCTTCAACTTTCACTACATTTAAAAGATGACCATGCTATTATAATGATGCTTAAAAATGATGACAAAATCTCAAACCCAGTAATTCTACCAAGAATAGTAACAGCCAACTAAAAGTTCTTAAGTACTGGGGTGCCTGGGTGGCTCAATTGGTTAAGCATCTGACTTTGGCTCAGATCACAATCTCGCAGTTTTTGGGTTCAGACCCTGTGTAGGGCTCTGTGCTGGCACCTTGGAGCCTGGAGCCTGCTTCAGATTCTGTGTCTCCCTCTCTCTCTCTGCCATTCCTCTACTTGTGCTCTCTCTCAAAAATAAACAAACATTAAAAAAAAATTGTTTTTAAGTTCTTAAGTTCTTACTCAATGTGCTAGGAATTGTACTATGCACTTTCCTTAAGATATCTCATTTAACCTTTAAAAAAATAAACAAGGTCATTACTGTTAATTTGAAAGCTGCATAAAAGGAAGGTAGGAAATCAGCACAGAATCACACACTGCTAAGTGACAAAGATGGGATTAAATCTCAAAATAACTAGACTCTAGAGCCCATCTTTTTTTACTATCACCCGAGCTAGTGATATACATCCTTGGGAAATAACCCCAAAATACAGCAACAACTTCATGCATAATAGGCTCAACAACATGGTGACCTGAATCATGCTAAATGCATAACAGTTAAGTAAATGGAGGCAATTCAGATCACGGAATATTTAGCATTAAAAATATTTTTACAGGCACCTGGGTGGTTCAGTCAGTTAAGCATCCGACTTCAGCTCAGGTCATGATTTCATGGTCTGCGAGTCTGAGCCCCTCTTTGGGATCTCTGCTGTCAGCGCAGAGCCTACTTCAGATTCTCTGTCCCCTTCTCTCTGTCCCTCCCCCACTCACATGTGCTCGCTCTCTCTCAAAGATAAATATGCATTAAAAATTTATAGATTTTTTCTTTCAACAACCAGACCAAAACACACCTAGAGTCTGGCATCCTTTTATTAGATTTTTTGTGTTATTTTTTTTTTTAATTTTTTTTTTTCAACGTTTTTATTTATTTTTGGGACAGAGAGAGACAGAGCATGAACGGGGGAGGGGCAGAGAGAGAGGGAGACACAGAATCGGAAACAGGCTCCAGGCTCTGAGCCATCAGCCCAGAGCCTGATGCGGGGCTCGAACTCACGGACCGTGAGATCGTGACCTGGCTGAAGTCGGACGCTTAACCGACTGCGCCACCCAGGCGCCCCAGATTTTTTGTGTTATTTTTAATTTTTATTTTATTATTTTTTATTTTATTAATTTTCTTCCTCCAAAATGATGAAACGAAGGAATTCACCCCAAAAGAAAGAACAGGAAGAAATGACAGTCAGGAACTTAATCAACACAGATACAGCCAAGATGTCTGAACCAGAATTTAGAATCACGATAATAATACTAGCTGGGGTTGAAAAAAGCATAGAATCCCTTTCCGCAGAGATAAAAGAAGTAAAATCTAGTTAGGATGAAATTAAAAATGCTGTAACTGAGATGCAATCTCAAATGGCTGCCACGGTGGCAAGGATGGATGAAGCAGAGCAGCGAATCAGCAAGACAGAGGACAAACTTATGGAGAATAATGAAGCAGAAAAAAAGAGGGAGAGTAAGGCAAAAGAGTACAATATAAGAATTAGAGAATTCAGTGACTCCTTAAAAAAGAATAACATCAGAATCATAGGGATCCCAGAAGATGAAGAGAGAGACAAAGGGGTAGAAGGTTTTTGTGAGCAAATCATAGCAGAAAACTTTCCTAACCTGGGGAAAGACACAGACATCAAAATCCAGGAAGCACAGAGAACTCTCATTGGATTCAACAAAAACCAACCATCAACAAGGCCTATCACAGTCAAATTCACAAAATACTCAGGCAAGGAAAGAATCATAAGAGTAGCAAGGGAAAAGAAGTCCTTAACCTACAAAGAAGACAGATCAGGTTTGCAGCAGACCTATCCACAGAAACTTGGCAGCCCAGAAAGGAGTGGCAGGATATATTCAATGTGCTGAATCAGAAAAATATGCAGCCAAGAATTCTTTATCCAGCAAGGCTGTCATTCAAAACAGAGGGAGAGATAAAAAGTTTCCCAGACAAACAAAAACTAAGAAGTTCATGACCACTAAACCAGCCCTGCCAGAAATTTTAAGGGGGACTCTCTGAGGGGAGAAAAGATGAAACAAAACAAAAAATACCAAAAGCAACAAAGACTAGAAAGGACCAGAGAACACCACCAGAAACTCCAACTCTACAGGCAACACAATGGTAATAAATTCATATCTTTAAGTACTCACTCTAAATGTCAACTGACTAAATGTTCCAATCAAAAGACATAGGGTAACAGAATGGATAAGAAAACAAGACCCATCTATATGCTATTTACAAGAGACCCATTTTACACCTAAAGACACTTTCAGATTGAAAGTAAGGGGATGGAGAACCATCTATCATATTAATGGTTGCAAAAGAAAGCTGGAGCAGCCATACTTGTATCAGACAATCTAGATTTTAAAATAAAGACAGTAACAAGAGATGAAGAAGGGCATTATATCATAATTAAGGGGTTTATCCAACAAGATCTAACAATTCTAAACATTTATGCCCCAAATGTGAGAGCACCCAAATATATAAATTAATCACAAACATACAGAAAAACTCATTGATAATAATACCATAAATAATATGGGACTTCAAGACCCCACTTACAACAATGGACAGATCATCTAAACAGAAAATCAACAAGGAAACAAAGGCTTTGCAGGATACACCGGACTGGATGGACTTAACAGATACATTCTACCAAACTTTTAAAGAGAGTTAACACCTATTCTTTTGAAGCTGTTCCAAAAAATAGAAATGGAAGGAAAACTTCCAAACTCATTCTATAAGGCCAGCATCATCTTGATTCCAAAACCCAGACAAAGACCTCACTAAAAAAGAGAACTACAGACCAGTTTCCCTGACAAACATGGATACAAAAATACTCAACAAGATACACTAGCCAATGGGTTCCAACAATACACTAAAAGAATTATTCACCATGACCAAGTGGGATTTATACCTGGGATATAGGGCTGGTTCAATATGCACAAAACAATCAATGGGATACATCACATCAATAAAAGAAAGGACAAGAACCACATGATCCTATCAATAGATGCAGAGAAAGCATCTGACAAAACACAGCATCCTTTCTTGATAAAAACCTTCTAGGGACAGAAAGATCATATCTCAATCATAAAAGCCATATATGAAAGACCCACCGCTAATATCATCCTCAACAGGGGAAAACTGAGAGCTTTCTCCCTAAGGTCAGGAACACAACAGGGATGTCCACTCTCACCACTGTTATTCAACATAGCGTTGGAAGTCCTAGCCTCAGTAATCAGACAACATAAAAGAGTAAAAGGCATCCAAATTGGCAAGGAGGAAGCCAAACTTTCACTCTTCGCAGACGACATGATACTCTATATGGAAAACCCAAAAGATTCTACCAAAAACGGCTAGAACTGATCCATGAATTCAGCAAAGTCGCAGGATATAAAATCAATGCACAGAGATTGGTTGCATTTCTATACACCACTAATAAAGCAACAGAAAGAGAAATCAAAGAACCAATCCCATTTACAATTGCACCAAAATCATAAAATACCTAGGAATAAACCAAACCAAAGAGGTGAAAAATCTATACACTGAAAACTATAGAAAGGTTATGAAAGAAATTGAAGAAGACACAAAAAAATGGAAAAATATTCCATGCTCATGGATTGGAAGAACAAATACTGTTAAAATGTCAATACTGCCCAAAGCAATCTACATATTCAATGCAATCTCTATCAAAATAGCACCAGCATTCTTCACAGAGCTAGAACAAACAATCCTAAAATGTGTATGGAACCAGAAAAGACCCTGGATAGCCAAAGTAATGTTGAAAAAGAAAACCAGAGCTGGAGGTATCACCATCCTGGACTTCAAGATGTATAACAAAGCTGTAATCATCAGGACAGTACAATACTGGCACAAAAACAGACACATAGATCAATAGAACAGAAGACAGAACCCAAAAATGGACCCACAAATGTATGGCCAACTGATCTTTGACAAAGCAGGAAAGAATATCCAGTGGAATAAAGACAGTCTCTTCAGCAAATGGGTGTTGGGAAAACTGGATAGCAAAATGTAGATAAATGAACCTGGACCACTTTCTTATACCATATACAAAAATAAACTCAAAATGGATGAAAGATCTAAATGTAAGACAGGAAGCCATCATAATCCTTGAGGAAAAAGCAGGCAAAAACCTCTTTGACCTTGGGGCGCCTGGGTGGCACAGTCAGTTAAGCGTCCGACTTCAGCCAGGTCACGATCTCGCGGTCCGTGAGTTCGAGCCCCGCGTCAGGCTCTGGGCTGATGGCTCAGAGCCTGGAGCCTGCTTCCAATTCTGTGTCTCCCTCTCTCTCTGCCCCTCCCCCGTTCATGCTCTGTCTCTCTCTGTCCCAAAAATAAATAAACGTTGAAAAAAAAAAAAAAATTAAAAAAAAAAAAAAAAAAAAAAAAAACCTCTTTGACCTTGGCTGCAGCAACTTCTTACTCAACATGTCTCCGGAGGCAAGGGAAACCAAAACAAAAATGAACTATTGGGACCTCATCAAAATAAAAAGTTTCTGCACAGCGAAAGAAACAATCAGCAAAACTAAAAGGCAACCGACAGAATGGGAGAAGATATTTGCAAATGACATATCAGATAAAGGGTTAGTATCCAAAATCTATAAAGAATTTAGCATACTCAACACCCAAAAAACAAATAATCCAGTGAAGAAATGGGCCAAAGACATGAATAGACACTTTTCCAAAGAAGACATCCAGATGGCCAACCAACACATGAAATGATGCTTAACATCACTCATTATCAGGGAAATACAAATCAAAACCACAATGAGATCCCACCTCACACCAGTCAGAATGGCTAAAATTAACAACTCAAGCAACAAGAGATGTTGGTGAGGGTGTGGAGAAAGGAGATCCCTTTTGCACTGCTGGTGGGAATGCAAACTGGTGCAGCCACTCTGGAAAACAGTATGGAGGTTCCTCAAAAAGTTAAAAATAGAACTACTCTACGACCCAGCAACTGTACTAGGTATTTATCCAAGGGATACAGGCGTGTTGTTTTGAAGGGACACATGCACCTCGATGTTTATAGCGGCACTATCGACAGTAGCCAAAGTGTGGAAGAGTTCAAATGTCCATCAACACATGAATGGATAAAGATGAGGTGTGTATATATATATATATATATATATATATATATATATATATATGCACAATGGAGTATTATTTGGCAATCAAAAAGAATGAAATCTTGCCATTTGCAGTTACGTGGATGGAACTAGAGGATATTATGCTAAGCAAAATTAGAGGAAGACAAATATCATATGATTTCACTCATATGTGGAATTTAAGACACAAAAGAGATGAACATAAGGGAAGGGAAGCAAAAATGATATAAAAACAAGGAGGGGGACAAAACATAAGAGACTCTTAAATACAGAGAACAAACTGAGGGTTGTTGAAGTGGTTGTGGGTGGGGCGATGGGCTAAATGGGTAAGGGGCATTAAGGATTACACTTGTTGGGATGAGCACTGGGTGTTATACATAGGGGATGAATCGCTGGAATCTACTCCTAAAATCATTATTGCACTATATGCTAACTAACTTGGATGTAAATAAGTAAATAAATTAATTAATTAAATTAAAAAAAAAATATATATATATATATACATATATACACACATGTAACTTTAGTGACATGGAAATTTTATGCTAGTAAGTAGAAAAAGCAAAACAGAAAATTTTACAGATGGTGAGATGTCCACTATATAAAAAGCATATCTGTACATGGAAAGATCTAAATTTACTGCTAAATAAAAAAAGGCAAGTTATAGAATAATATATATACTATAGCATGGTCCCTTTTATGTAAGTAGTATGTGACTCATTTTAAGTATTTAATGAATATGGGGCACCTGGGTGGCTCAGTCGGTTAAGCTTCCAACTTCAGCTCAGGTCATGATCTTGTGATTCATGAGTTCGAGCCCCACCTCAGGCTCTGTACTGACAGCTCAGGGCCTGGAGCCTGCTTTGGATTCCGTAACTCCCTCTCTCTCTGCCCCTCCCCTGTTCACACTCTCTCTCTCAAAAATGAATAAACATTAAAAAAAAAGTTTTAACAAATAAATATAAACAATTATTATTACAATGAACATGTACTACTTTATAATCAGAAAAATCTACAAATTTATTTAATTATAAGTTTAGGTACTTCCTTACATAATAAATAAAAAGTGTGTTATATCGGAAAAATTAAATAACATGTGCCTTTCTTTCCTGGAATTCCTACCCTATAAAATACTTCACAATTATACAATTTCAGACTAAATACTTCCAAGTTATGGGAATCAAGTGGGACTGAGAAGTGCAACACGCTTAGACAGAAAGGCAGGATTGGGGATGGTAATGGACTGTGATCAACAAGCAAATTCTCTTGGTCAATATCTCACACTGCACCAAAACTAAGGTTTTTGATGTAGTCTTCAAGAGGTAACCAACGGTTCCAGGGTGATACAGCAGAGACATATAGCACATGAACAGAAATGGGGGATACATTTTGGCTTCTGTTTTTAGTTAGAATTTCTACACACATAAATAAACCCCACAAGGGATTTATTTTGAATAAAAAAAAAAACAACAGGCAACTCTTATAACATTGTGTAAATTACACTTCAATTTTGAAAAAAACAGGCAACCCTAGAACTTAATTCCTCAAGCTCCATGGAATCTCAATATTTGACTATAAAAGATGAAATGGAAGGTCCATAGCATCACACTGATTTTTGGCCCACCTATACCAAGATGAAAGATTTTTCCCCTCCCTTTGTTCTAAGTATGTGCAACAAAAGAACATACATGCCAAAGAAATAAAGAACAGATATGGGAAAGAGAAAAAGACAAACCCAACAACTTTAACTTTGAGGAAGAGTGGTCTGTTTCTCCTGTACTGTATTATAGAGGATTACACAACTATCATGCAAAAAAAAGTTTGATAAATCCTGGTAAGTCTTACCTGTACTTTGCCCTATTCCATTGCAGTACATGGCATGTCGCTCAATCTTTGTGGGTGGAAAGTCTTGGTCACATAGTGGGCAGGACACCTGGGTACTGGATGAGACAGTAGAAATAGCTATTTCCTTCTCAGCATTTTCCCTGTTATCAACCTGAAGAAAATAACAAATGGCAACTATAATAACTTTATAAAATATCTTTTCCTTCACAGAACTGCAAGAGAGTCCATACCATATTTCATTTACTTTCTAAGAAAATACCAATCAGTTTGCCAAATTCAGGTCTGAAGATTGGGAGATACACTAATATAGTTAATACTTATTCAGTGCCCGCATACTAAAAGTGCTAAGCACTCTGCATGTAATACTCACTTAAGCCTCATAGCAATCTTACAAAGGTATTAACATAATCTTTCTTACACATGAAGAAAGCACTGTCCAAAACAGTAAAGCAACTTGCCCAAAGTTAGAGAACAAATAAGAGGCAGAGCTGAAATTCAAATCAAGGACTGTTTGGCTCCAAAATCTGAGGGCATTCTCTCTCTCATGCTCTTAAGTCAGTATGCTTATCAACAGCATCTCAAAGAAACTTTTTCAATGTCATAAAGAACTGTGAGCATTGCAAGTGACTTCAGACATAAGGAGTTAGGAAAGGACAGTTCTAAGCAAAAGGAGCATAACTAAAATTTAAGAGCTAGGCCTCACCTTAGACCAGTAAGATATACCACCTCTTCTGTTTTATCTGTGACTTCTGGATCAAAAGAGGAAATAGAACTAAGACCCAAATATTTAAGAATGGTCAAATAAAAGTCATTAAGACAATTCTGCCAAAGCCATTCTTACACCTTCTCTCTCTTATTCCTCTCAGTGTTTTATAATCACCATTTTTCCTACAGTTGCCAGTGTCTCTGAGAGGCAGTTTTATTTTACCTTTACAGGTCAGATCCAAGAACTCTGCAGCGATTAATTCAACAGTATGCGTGAGCACTGCAGCACTACTGCCTAACACTTGCTTCAAAGGACAGCATGTCCTAACCAATCAATGTGAAACTCTCCTGCATAGCCAGCCACTGCTTCCACTTAAGGGCAAGGAACACCTGGGCTGTTATTATGCCTTACTATGGGAAAAAAAATAAACCCTCTTCTGGTACAAGAACCAAAACTGCAACAGGTAGATAATTTGAGCTCCGAGGCAACTGGGTTTTTGTTTTGTTTTGTTTTGTTTTGATTTGATTTAGGCCACCCTTAAAATCTACTGCCTGTGAATGAGATCCAACAGAGAGAAACAGGCCATCTAAATACCAAGTCAAACAGTTTCTACAATTGCCAGAAAATGTTGTTTTCAACACACCTGCCTTTTACTTGAAAAGACATACTGTGAAAGGGTGAAAAAAGAAACAAGAAAAAGAACTAACAGTGGTTGAGTTCATATTCTATACTAGGCCTGGGCAAGGATTTTCCATACCTGTCTCTCACAACCCAGCTGGCAGAGGTATCACTAGCTCCAGGATTACAGAAGAGGAAATTGAGATTTGTTTGACAGATAAAGTAACCTGCTTGTTGATCACAAAGTTAGGAAGTGGCCAATCTAGACTTGAACCCAGGCTTGTGTGGCATCAAAACTTTAGTATTTCCATTATACCATATTTTGGCAAAAGCAAAAAAGCATCCCCTCTACTTTGTTTCTGGAAGCTGACCCTGCCAACTATTGGGAGATTATCTGGTTCTATTATTCTTCTCTAAAAGGTGGGGAGAACCAACTGTGTCTGGAAGTTCTGGATGTCATTTATTCCAAGCTTAGTCACTTAGCTTCTCAGAAACCCAGGTTCCTCTGTTCATAAATCTTACACTGAAAAGTTGTCTTATGCATGCAAAGCCTTTTGAACAGAAGGGAGAAAAATCAATATACCCTAAAACTTGCAAGTAGTTTTGAGTTACTGAAAGTTAATGGCAATTGAGTAGTTACTTGGCATTCTAAAGTTCACTAAGCACAGAAATGTTATATGACATGAATGTCACTGGTGCTCACACCCAGCACTAACACTCCTTTGTATTCATCACCAGCTCTGTAAAATGCACAGAATGTACCTTCAACTATTAATGTATTCAAGAGGGAGTAGTCTATTATTGTCTTATTGTGAATACAATACCATTTCCAATCACATTCATAGGCAACCCAGAAGGTTTCTGAACATTTTTATATAAAGGAAGATTTTTTTCAGCACCATTTAAAAGTTCTATTTAAATATTAACTACAATGGAGGAATCTCAAGAGGAAAACATATAAGCGAGGCAGGTTTTATTAGGGCTGTGTAGTCAGGGATTCAGTCTCTGAAGAGCTGCCTCTACTCCTTTTAAAATACTACCCAGTCATTTCTCAAACAAGGTACTTGGACACTGAATCTTGATCACTTAAAGGTTAGCCCTTACCTTCTGGCCTCAAAAGAAATCTCACTTCAAGAAATGAACCAAGTGAAAATAAAAGTATGTCCTACAAGTCACCAACCCCCTCCCACTCCCCCATCCAGTTTATCTAAACAGAAAGCTGTTTAGTTAGATCTTTCCCCTCTTTCCATAGGACTCAACACAGTTTACTTAAAAACCAACTGACTACACCAACTGTTTGATGCTGAATAACTTCTATTAACATTTCTGAGAAAAGACTATCTGAAACTCCAACCAAGGGGTTCTCTCAGGCAAGATATTCAGAAAATACTATTTCCAAAGGAACCTGACCACTGCAAGAAGTCAAATCAAGGATTACAGTTCTGCCGTGGTATTCCAAATAAATACTTCTGAGCAATTCTCTGTCATTAGTAAGTTAGTATCCCTGAACAGCCACAATATATTACAAAGCAGTAAAATAATAACTGGTTCCACATACATACTTCTACTTGTGCCAAATCTCTACTGTGTGTTTTATATTCTTTATCTAATTTAATCTTCAGAGCAACCCAGTAAAATAGGTTCTTTTTTGTCTCCATTTTACATATGAAGAACTGAAATTCAAAAAAGCATTCTTCTTCTATGTTCCCCTAATGCCCTGGGCATCTCTATCATTACATTTGTCAGACCACATTAAAATTATCTATGTGTCTATCTCCTCCCTTACCACCAGGACCCTTTGAGAGAAGCGACTGTTTTTTTTTTGTTGTTGTTGTTTTATCTTTGTATCTCAAGAGTCTAAAACAATGACTGGCACACAGTACACAAACTACAGTATCTGTCAAATATATGAAATGAATAAAACAATTAAGTCCAATGCTCAAAGCTCCTTGCACTACACCATACCACCTTCCAATAAACAAGAAATTTTAGGACAAATGAACCTCTACACAGATTCTAAGAGTAAGGGACCACACCCATTCTGATACTATCTTTGTGCTCATAAAATGTTCAGATTCTACCTTTCTAATAAGCAACTTGTAACTAGTAAGTGATTGGGTAAAAACTACAGTATCTCTAACATTTTTTAATAGAAATTTCTAAGGCTATTTATAGACATCTATAGATACCAGCAAACAGCAACACCAAAAAGAGGACATCCGATGTAAGAAAGGCCATACACACACCTCTATCCATTTGATGTGTAGTGGTGCAGACTATAAATCCTAAATAGGGGTTGCGCTCTTTGCCCCAAAGAACAGTCTCCTTTGCAGTCAGAGGTGGGTAAGAAATCAGCCTTGATAAACAAAAGGACTGTAGGGCTTCTTCTGTAGTTAAAATGACTCTGTTAGTATCACTCTGTTCTCCATCCCTATTTACAAGGTTCTGGTCCCTCCCTGGGAAGCCATTTTGACATTCTCTAGCAGGATCTGTCCTTAGGTCACTCTGTTGCAGAGATTGTCACCATCTTCCCTACCACCACTAGCATCAGGGAATCTTTGTCAGGTGTGACAGATCAGGTTGCAGGGAACCACACAGTGTGCATGATTCATGAAAGCAGAATTTCTACCCAGTTACCTGCAATGAAGAGACCAGGGAAGGGATCTACTTTCTATTGTAAAAACTGTTTTCAAAAGACCTAGACTATAAAAAGGAGTAAGAGAATGAAACTTTTTTTTTTTTTTTTTTAATGCTCAGGATAAGATAGCATACACAAATGTAACCAAAATATTTATCCATAGAAAAATTAGTTTAATTCTCAGGGTGCTTTTCAGAGCAACAGATTTTAAAGATTCTAAAATTTTTTAAATTCTTGGTAAATTACTTCATCAGACTCAATATGAAAAATATATACTGAAAAATCTTAATTAGAAGTATGAACTTGTAGGGCATCTGGGTGGCTCAGTTGGTTGAGCATCCAACTCTTGATTTTGGCTCAGGTCATGATCCCAGGGTTGTGGGACTGACCCCCACATCAACCTTAACACTGAGTGCGGAGCCTGCTTAAGAGTCTCTCTCCCTCTCTCTCTCTCTCTCTCTCTCTCCTTCTGCCCCGCCCCCTGCCCCATTTATGTGCTAGCTCTCTCTCTCTAAAAATAGTAATAGTAATAAAAGAAGGATGAACTTGTATCATTCATCTCTAGGGCTGATACCAGATATGTGAAGTTAGGAAATTTAATACAGCAAATAAAGATTTGCTTATTTTTTCATGCTGCTATCCTGATTTTGCATTTCTTTTTTCTTTTTAAAGTTTATTTATTCATTTTGAGAGAGAGAGAGAGAGAGAGAGAGAGAGCAAGCAGAACCCTGATGCAGGGCTCAAACTCACGAGCCATGAGGTCATGACCTGAGCCAAAATCAAAAGTCAGACACTTAACCGACTGAGCCACTCAGGTGCCCCCTGACTTTGCATTTCTGATCACATCTAGAAATTAGGGCTGAAAGTTACATCATAATATAAATACAGTGACTTTTTCAAAGATTGTTCATTTCTGTTACTTATCAGTAATTTAATAGAAATATCCCAGACTTTGGAGATAAATCGGTGTTTAAATTCTAGTTTTACCATTGTTAACATTTTGAATATGAGCAAATGACTTAAACATTCTAAGCCTCTGTTTCCCCCATCTGTAATAGAAAATAATAAAGCATATTAAGAAATCAAGAAATGGTGACTACTCCTATTTTAAAACAGTGCTGAACTGAAGTGTAAGAATCTCCCTCTGACATAAGTATCCCCAAAACTACAACTTTCTGTCACCTAAATCTTTCCAGCCAAGTCAATGCTGCATCAGAGAGAGGACTAGCCGGAGAAAGAAAACACTAAGAAAAATTATACAGAATATTCACCTCCTTATCTGCCATTATTATTCTTACTTCATCCAGGATCTCTCTGCTACCTGAAGAGACTTCTTTTTCAAGGTCAAAAGTTTCGGAAGAACTTAGCTGTGTCTCTGTAATTTAAAAAGTTAAAAAGTCATTAATTTCCATTTTATATTTTCATACTTAAAAAAACAAACACCTATTTCCCCTTAAGCTTAGGGTATAATACCGCAGTGGTAATACAGATCTAGTTTGTTTCTTCTTAAAGCTTTATTTTTATTTTTATTTTTTTTTTTAACGTTTATTTATTTTTGAGACAGAGAGAGACAGAGCATGAACGGGGGAGGGTCAGAGAGAGGGAGACACAGAATCTGAAACAGGCTCCAGGCTCTGACCGTCAGCACAGAGCCCGACGCGGGGCTCGAACTCACGGACCGCGAGATCATGACCTGAGCCGAAGTCGGCCGCTTAACTGACTGAGCCACCCAGGCGCCCCTCTACTTAAAGCTTTATTGAGGCACAATTTACATAAAACAATTCACCAATTCTCAGTATACAGTTTGATGAGTTTTGGCAAATGTATACAATTTATACATGGTATCATTTATACCTTGTAACAACCAAAATCAAGATATAAAGCATTTCTAAGCACCCAAAAAGTTCTTATGTACCCCTTTGCAGTGAATTCCCCACTGCTTGGCTCCTTGCAATGACCAATCTACTTTACAATCCTATAGTTTTCCCTTTTCTAGAATGTCACATAAATGAAATCCTACAGTATGCCATCTTTGTGTCTGACTTCTTTCATTTAGTATAATGTGTTTGAAAAGCATTCATTTTGTTACATATCAGTAGTTCATTCCGGTTTACTACGGAGTAGTAGTATTCCACTGTATGGATGTATCACAATTTGTTTATCCATTCACCAGTTAATCCACCTGGCTTCTTTTCAGCATAGTTCTGTTTTTAAAATATATTTATTTTGACAGAAAACAAAAAATTGCCAATGTTAGTTCTAAGGTTAAAGGGATGATTAGAGAGGACAAAAATTGGGAGCAAAAACAGAAAAGACATTCTAGGCAAAAATATGCCTTTCTTTAATATATTTTTTAGGCAGCATCTATTTGTTCAACATTAACTCAACAAATATTTATGAACAACAAGTTCCAGGCACTGTACAGGCTATAAGCAACATGGAGATACAAGATGGGGGTCCCTCATAGTCTAGTTCAGGAGTCAGAAAACTATAGCTCATGGGCCAAAATCAGCCAGCCTCCTGTTTTTGTAAATAAAGTTTTATTGGAACACAGCCACACACATTCTTCTTTGTATTTTATGGTTCCTTTTGTGCTAAAATGGTAGTACTGAGTAGTTTCAACGGCAGAGATGAGTAGTTTATCCCATAAAGCCTAAAATATCTCCCTAGTCTTTTGCAGAAAAAGTCTGCCAACCTCTGGTGGAGACACTTATCACTTAATATAACAAAATAACAGTACCTCTATGTCAAAAAAGGACAACAAATCTGAAAAAGAAACTTATCCCAGAATACAAATCCAGTAAGTTCTCTCTTATCTACACTGCAAGCACTGTACATCTAACTGATACTTATGTTCTTCACAAATATAATGGCCAATATTGGGCAAATAAAGTACCTATAAAATACTGAGGTTATCTTCTCAATCATCAAAGAGGGATTAAACACATTTCTAGTGTTAACTATACTTCTATACCTTATAATTTTTCTCTGAAAAATGAATATGCATGAACACACACACAGATTTTATTACCTTCATGGGAAAAGGCTTATAGTGCATAAACTTCAAAGTCTTCTTTGTCAGGACCCCCCTCTACTTGCTAGATGAGATGCTGCCCGATTCATGAATTGTTTAATAAAACCAAAAAAAAAAAAAAAAAGAAAGAAAGAAAGAAAGAAACTTCTTTGCCAAGTTTCCTTGAGAGTACCAAAAAAGACATTCAGTCTGCTAAAAAAAAATCAGAGCTACTCATTGTTTGCACTACTGTAATGATAAGAAGTCTTTAATTAAGCTTTCTGTAGATGGCTGAAATATTCAACTATAAAGACAAGATAGCATTAGCTTTTTAGAAATAAACAATACTAGGAGCATATACAATATAGGCATAAGGCTATAATCCTGCTTCTTCAACAAAGTGAGTAACTCTAAAAAGATGTGATAATTCTGAATATCAGATCCCTGGAACTGTCAGAAATATAGGACAACACAAAAAAGGTAAGATGAACTACAACACTCAATCTGTATTTCATTCATTTAGAAAACATCCAGAACTCAAATTTTCCAGAAAATTTAGTTGCATAGTTTCTAAATTATACATTTACAAAGACATTCAGGAATCTGGCTCCATGGAGAAGTAGTTATACTTTCTTAGCAAAAGGAACAGTAATGTAACGAAAACCTTTTACAATCTCATGTAGAAGTGGTTTATGTCAGCAAACAGTTGGACTTAATTAGCAAGCTAATGACAGCAAGTCATGATCATAAAAGTTATCTAACCTCAGTACTGAAGGGCATGCTTTTCCCTCTCATTAACTAGGGCTTTCAAAATTATTGTATTTATAAGGTTCCTCCTGCAAGATCCTAAGGTGACATCACATGCCATCATCCTAAACACACCGAGTGGGTGTGTATGTATATGTACACATACATATGTGGAGGAGATACACACATACATCCAACGGGATGGCATGAATCAGCAATCCAAGACAAAGCAGGGTAAAGTTTTCTTTTCACAAAGATAGCACAGCATCCCTGAGCGCTCCTGCCAAAATCAGAGCACTTGGTAGTGGGGTCTCAGCGGGTATCATTAGGCAGTAATCCAAATACATTTTATAAGAATTAAGAAACCACTTTCAATAAAAAACAACATAATTAAACTTTAAAAATAAGAAAGGCCTTTATGATATGCTGCCAAATGTTTATAAATGTTTATAGGTCTTTCCTAGAATAATGTGTAAACTAAGTTTAAGTCTCTAAAGAAAAAAGTTGAAAGAAACCAAAATAAGAAACTATGTGTCTCTCTGACCCTGATAGGTTATATGAGACCTAAGGGAAAACTAGGTGTGATCTATGGTAACATGTATGCAACACTTACTGCCCAAAGAATTTAAACATTGATAGGAAGTCCCTCAATCTCACATGAATGAGGTTACTGATAAATGTAATGGGCCCCACTTTTAAGAAAGGCAAAACAAGAAAATATAAGCTAAAACAAATTCCTTAAAAAGTAGTGGCTCATTATCACAAAGTAATTTTTCATATTATACAATGATTCAGCTCAAGAGTTCCCTTAGATAATGGGTATCTTAGTTCATTTAAAATTATTTTATGTACCAAGGCGGGGGGGTGGGCAAAATGGGTGAAGGGGAGTGGGAAATACAGGCTTCCGGTTATGGAATGAATAACCAGTACAGCACAGGGAATACAGTCTATGGTACCGTAAAAGTGCTTCAGGGTGACAGATGGTAGCTATGCTTGTGGTGACCACAGCATAATGTATAAATTTGCCAAATCACAAGTTGTACACATGAAACTAGTGTAACATTGTATGTTAGCTATACTTCAATTAAAATAAATAAAATCCCATTAGCAAAAAAAATTTTAATAAGTTTGTTACAATTAAAGCAAAAAAAAATGATTTTGTATGTCAAAATCTATTCATGTACAACCTTGAATGAACATCTCTTGTACCTAAAGTAAGGTACCCCATGTCTTTTCATCTCTACAATTAACAAAAAGCAAAGTACAGTGCTTAACTAGGTTAAATGTCTTATCTGAAATTAAAAATAAGTCAATGACAGAACTGTACACAAAATTCAATTTCTGGACTCCCTCTGCAATGAGTAAATGGCATATAAAATTAGTAAAAGGCTCTGAGAAAAATCTGTTTAATGACAGGCATATTTGAGGAAAGTCCAATTTGGAGAACCCATAAACCAAAATATAAAGTCCTCTTGCCTCTCAATGTACAGTTAAATGCTATTCCTGATGTTTTGCTGCCATATCTGATGAGGCTGGTAAGCAAACAAGTAGACAAAAGAGCCATATTAATTTCAAAACTAAAATAGCTCTAAGTGAAGATGAAGAATCAGAGCCAATGTCCAATAAAAAAGTGAGTGCGTACGTATACGTATGTGTATGTGTGTGTGTGTGTGTGTGTGTATGTGTGTGCATGTATGTGTGCATATATATATGTGTATGTGTATGTGTGTATGTATATGTATATATATGGAGGAGATATACACACATACATCAATCACACATAAACCTCCTGAGAATGGGCTGGAAAAGTCAGAAAAATTAATTGGCACAAAAAGGTAAGATAGCTAAGGATCAGATTGAGTAAAATCAGTAAAGTGCTTACCAGGACACACAGTGATTTCCTCTGCAGAACTCTCTGGCATAAGGACTGAACTTCTCTTACTGGTCAAAGCAGCAATGCTGAAAAAGAACCAAACCTTAAGTGAATCCCAGTGAACCAAATTAGAACACAAGGTCAAAAGCAATGGTGAGTCATTTACAAGGCCACAGGTAATCTATACCTGCCATCTGATACCACTTGCACAACAGGGGAGCAAGGAATTGGTAGTGAAAACTCCAGGTCAGAAATGGGGAAAACAAACATGCTTACAACTCTGGTTGCAGTGAAATCACTGAACCAAAAGAACCCCCTTTTGGAATCTTTACAAAGGAAAGTTGAAGGGTAAGGACTATTTGTGAATACCAAGGAAGACAAAAACTCCACTCCAATGTAAGAATGTCAATGGTGTTTTATAGCCTCCACCTCAGCCTTCTGAAGGTTAGAGATTTGTAAACTCATAAGAGAAAATATGGAGATTCTCCTAACAACACACTAGCTTTTCCCTCACCTTGCAGTTAAATTTCCTCTTTATCTCAAGATGTGGCTTTTTCCAACCAACAAAAAAAAATGTAATTCCAAACTGCCCTATAGTAAAGACCTGTTTCAACCATACAAGTTGAAAAGCTCTTCTGAGAGTAACATAATTATGAATCACTCCCATCAAACTTCTAGTTTATCCTGCTTGTCCATGGAGTGTAATCTCCTTCTGACACAGGAACACATGGATGAGAAATCTGAGCATCTGAGCTACCCTCCTCAGGCTTCACAGAGCTTTATGATTGTTTGATCAAGTATGCAAGAGGACGCTTAAAAACATACAACCCCACATCAACCAAGAACCACAGAGAAGAGAGACTAACCATCACTGGTCCATGATAAATAACTAAATCCTAATAGGAAACCACAAGTGATTTCTCTCTCTAAATAAAACATCTAGTAACATTTGTTATAAACTCCAGCCAGACACAGTTTACTCTGCAGGTAACATTAGGGCTCTATTCAAAGGGTCCATCACAAAACAATTTGCTGACATTTATAAAATGGGCTAATCAATTTGAAGTCAAACCACATTGCCTGCAATTCCAACTCTCTCCTGGTGACAAAGCGTATAATCATTTATTAAAACTTACATCTGCTCTGCACAAGGCTCACCACAACAAAGCACAGGGACCTGCCAGAAGCAGAAGGCCTGCTCCAGTTAAAACCACTTCCAAAATTGTCTTAACAGCAGGAGAATCAAACCAAAACCATTATTCTTCATCTCAGGAAGAAATATCTCCTACTATCAACTTAACCAAAAGCCCAAGAACCACCACCAAATTACAGCAAATGGTAATAGCGCCTCAACTTCCACATGAGAGATGAAGGTCACTCAACACAAAATTAAGCTCTACAGTAATCCCCAAAGGTCAACTACCAGATAAAAGGGAAAAGTAATTGAAAACCTGATCCAGTTGATAATGCAGTTTGTAACCAATCAACCACTATATATTATTAAGGTGACAAAACTTAAGAAGGTAACCCCATCAATCAATCAATCAGCAAGAATAACTGAGGAGGTAATACAAACACAGCAATTTAAGGAAAAAATGAAAGACAGATTAAAAGTGGCAAAGGACAGGAAGTGAGGGTGACACATATTCTCTGTGACCTGAATAATATGAATAATAAAAAACAAGTCTCAAGAATAGCCTTAAAAGATGTATACAATTTGAATATGCAGATAAAATAAGCATAAGGGAATAAAGAAAGAGGACAGGTGGTCTAGAAGGACTAAAAAAATCTAGAGCTTTCAAATTGGCATAGGAAGCTAGAATAGTTAAAAGAGTAGCAGGATGTAAACACTATTCAGGAATGGTATAAATGGGATATGAGCCAAGATGGCTGGACAAAAAAAAAGTCTCTTCCACTCTAATATTCTAGACTTCTATGAGATACATATTTGAGAACTGGAAGATAATAATCTCTCTTGGTTTGTGTTTATAAAGGAGCTAAAAGATCCCTGACAAGCTGTCCCTATACAGTCTCACTAATGTCGTTCATCTCTCTTATTCTGGCACCATCAGAGAATTCAGACACATAACAACATATAAACTTACCTTTGTGAGGCAGGTACAGAGTTTCCTTCTTCAGAAGTTTCTTCAACAAATAGCCCTTGGGAAGACTGTAAAGAAATATATAACATCCTAAATATATAGGCACAGATGAACTGGTTTGTCCTCTATTAAAAAAATAAAATTAATTGCTCAACACTATTAATCAGCAATTAGCAATAAGAATAAAACATTTTACATAAGTAAGTTTCAGTAAAAAGAGCACATCCTATGGAGTGAGAACACTGGGTTTTAGATCCCAAGTGGATCACACATCAACTCTGTAATCTAGGATAAGTCACATCTCAATCTGTTTCCTCATCTTAAAACGGGTATTAATGACGGCCTCACAGAGCATTATTGTGAGAATTTAAAAATATGTATGATGTACTTTGTAAAATGTAAGACATATGAATATTAATTGTGAGTCAAATGAATTATGATTTCAAAAAAGCAATTACAGGAGCGTCTGGGTGACTCAGTCGGTTAAGCATCTGACTTTGGCACAGGTCATGATCTCACAGTTCATGAGGTCAAGCCCTGCATTGGGCTCTGTGCTGTTAGCGTGCAGAGCCTGCTTCAGATCCTCTGTCTCATTTCCGTCTCTCTCTGCCCCTCCCCAGCTTGCACTGTCTCTCTCAAAATAAATAAGTAAACTTAAAAAAAAAATTCATAACAGGGTGCCTGGGTGGCTCAGTCGGTTAAGCATCTGACTTCAGGTCAGGTCCGGGATCTCATGGTTCATGCATTCAAGCCCTGCATCGGGCTCTGTGCTGACAGCTCAGAGCCTGGAGCCTGCTTTGGATTCTGTGTCTCCCTCTCTCTGCCCCTTACTCGCTCTCTCTCTCTCTCTCTCTCTCTCAAAAATAAACATTAAAAAAAATTTTTTTAAATACATAACATCAAAAAAATTATAAAGCTTTTGTTGTGGATAGAGAAAATACAGAGAAAAGCCCAGTTTCCAATGGACATATTCTGTTGCAAAAAACAATGCAATCTGTAAAAGAAGTCTCTCTAAGTACAACCAGGTCATAAAACAGACCATCCCAACAGGAAGGTTATAAAGGTTCCTTTTGCTACAAATCTGCCACTATTGTTTTAATATCTGGCTACAGGGATATCTTTCAAGAAATGTAACAAAAAAGGGGCGCCTAGGTGGATCAGTCGGTTAAGCTGTGGACTTTGGCTCAGGTCATGGATCTCACAGTTTGTGGGTTCAAGCCCCACGTTGGGCTCTATGCTGACAGCTCAGAACCTGGAGCCTGCTTGGGATTCTGTGTCTCCCTCTTTCTCTGCCCCTCCCCTACTCACACTCTGTCTTTCTCTCTCAAAAATGAATAAATGTTAAGGAAAATTTTAATTTAAAAAATGTAACAAATAGGGACTGGATTAAAAAAAGATTATTTTCTATGATTAATAGTAAAGTTGGTACAAATGTCAACTCATTAAATGTAGGTGCACATAAGAGCACAGAAACTTCCCTAAGAGCACAGCTGCCTTAGGGAAATTTCTGAAGAAGGGGCCTGAGCTGTAAGGCTTCTTCCAATAGATATAAAGCTACTGGCTGTAGTTTTCAGGGTCTCCTAACAGGATATAAATAACCTAAACAAGCTAAGCATCTCTGTACCACTCAGGCAAATGATAAAATATACTAAAAAACAGAAATAGCTGAGATGAAACTTCATTCAAAGGAAAGATAAAGCTGTACAATGATCAGGAATGCAATCATCATGAAAAATGAGGGTTAAACAAAACTGACAAAAGGACTAAAATACGACAGCAATAAATAGTCACCTGAGTATTTGTTTGAAATCAGTAGTGACGCAGATTACTAACATTTTTTTAAAAATTTAAAAAGGTAAATACTGACACCTAGTGTCCATTTAGTAGATTCTACTCTCTTAGAAGGACTAGTTGAATAAACTTGAGCTTCAGAATCAATCAAGGCAATTAAGTTAAAAGATACCTGCACCTCTACCTTAGACTAAAAGCATATCTACCTTTCTCAGTGTTTTAATTTTTAATTATTATACGCCTATTATGTGCCAAGCCTACGCAAATCACTTTAAAATGCATTATCTCCTTTAATCCTCATAAGAACCTTGTGAGGCAGAAACTATTATTTTAGAAATGAGGAAAGTGAAACTTTGACAGGTTAAATAATTTACCCAAAATTAGAGTTGGCCAAAAGTGGAGCTGAAATCCGACTCCAAAATCCATGTTCTAACCATTATTGTTATATTGTTTACTCAAGTAATACTCCTACAATCATTTCAACACAGAATCTCAAAAATGTCATTTCAATAAATCATTTCTTCAAGTTTATTTCTTTTGAGAGAGAGTGAGCAAGCGAGAGAGGACGAACCAGCAGGGGAGGGGCAGAGACAAAGGGGGACAGAGGATCTGAAACAGGCTCCACGCTGAAAGCAGAGAGCCCAATGCAATACTCACAAACTGTGAGATCATGGCCTAAGCCAAAGTCGGAGACTAAACCGATTGAGCCACCCAGGCACCCATCAATAAATCATTTTTAATTTCTCAACTTACACCTCTGCGGCAGCATTCTGAACATAGGGGTAAAGTGAGGTTCTTCCAGAATATGAAAATAACATAGCAAAATAAGCAAACAAAACTTAAATACCCAAATCTAATCAAGGTGAACAGGGACACATGATATGAATACAACTTTAAGGAAGCTGTGGCCTAATCAAGACACTGCATTCTGCCTGAAGAAATAACATGTTAATGAAAAAGGGGTGATATGAATCTAAAAAAGAAAAATCCAAAAATCCAAAAATTCAGAATCAAGCAGTGTCATCAACACCATGGCTTGGGAAGTAAAAATTAACAGACACATCATCTGGTCACTATAGAAATGTCTTCTGTTACCAGGTATTAGTAGCTTAGCAGGTCTTTCCATAAACTAGCTGCATCATCCATTAAAATTACTATTTTCTGATTATTATTTTCAGCCTTCCAGATACCTTCATCCTACAAGAAGGCTCAATGGACGGTGAACCTGAATATTCTGGTCACCAAAAACATCTATCTTCCATAATAAATCAGCAAACTGTCATCTGGTGTACAAGTCAGCTTGAAGTTTGACTTGTCAACATCAGTTCTCACACCCCCACATAATCTGGCCATTTCTGAAAAATAAATTCCAGTATCTGGACTGAAAAATTAAGGATCAGACCCTGAAGAGTAGCGACCACATCAATATACTACTCCTCCACCTCCAGGCTGTATGGCCATCAAGATGATCTTTCCATCTTCACTAACAACCTCTCTATTGTTGCTGTGATGCCAGAAACTAGCTATCTGATTCGAAAGCTTTTAAAACCTTCATGTATACTAAAGCAATTTGCCTCAAAGTGAATGTTTTTAAGTCCCTATTTCTAGAAATCTTTTGCTATCTCTATCAACCAAGGAGTCTCGTATATGGGCAGCTCCAGCAAAGTCATAATCAATAGAAAATGTTAAAAAAAATTTTTTTTTAACCTTTATTTATTTTTGAGACAGAGAGAGACAGAGCATGAACAGGGGAGGGTCAGAGAGAGAGGGAGACACAGAATCTGAAACAGGCTCCAGGCTCTGAGCCACCAGCACAGAGCCCGACGCGGGGCTTGAACTCACGACCCGCGAGATCATGACCTGAGCCGAAGTCGGATGCTTAACCGACTGAGCCACCCAGGCGCCCCTCAATAGAAAATGTTTAATAAACATGTAAATTCTTTCTACCCACAGTTCCTAAAAGCAAAAAACCAAGTGGTAAAATTACAACTGTAAGATTTTCATTATTTGCCTATAAAATTTGCAAGTTTGTTTGTTTTGTTTTTTACAGATCCTATTCTGTGTTGGCAAGACTGACCTAGGCATTCTCATACGTTACTGTAAGGAAGGAGTACATATTTGAGCAACCTTTCCAAAACGCAACTTGGCAATAAATAGTAAGACCTTTTTTTATGTTTGCAGCTCTTTAACCCAGAATTTTTCTTGCTCCCTACCCCTAAGGACACTAATTTTAAATAGAACAAAGTTTTACTTAAGAAAGATGTTTATCACAATCAAAATATCTAGCAGTATGAAAAGGGTTAAAATATTATGATAAATTCATAAGCCAGACTATTATGCACTCATTAAAAAAGTGAAATCTACAAATGATTTTAATATAAGAAAATGTGTACATAATGTTAACATAAAAATACAAAAATATAATATTATAGACACTGTACAAAAATAGGTATAGAAGATGAAGGAGTATATCACTAGATGGTAGGACCCTGAATGTTATCAACTTTATTCTTTAAACTTTTCAGGGGGCGCCTGAGTGGCGCAGTCGGTTGAGCGTCCGACTTCAGCCAGGTCACGATCTCGCGGTCCATGAGTTCGAGCCCCGCGTCAGGCTCTGGGCTGATGGCTCAGAGCCTGGAGCCTGTTTCCGATTCTGTGTCTCCCTCTCTCTGCCCCTCCCCCGTTCATGCTCTGTCTCTCTCTGTCCCAAAAATAAATAAACGTTGAAAAAAAAAAAATTAAAAAAAAAATATATTTTAAAAAAATAAACTTTTCAGTATTTTTCAACAGTTCTAAGTGATTTCTAAAATTAATGTTAATGACAGTGACTATATGGATACTTACTAGTTTGTCTGCCTGGTCTCTTTTTTTGCTAAAGACAGTCCATCACCTCTCCCACTATATTATAGCAGTGGACTTAGTCACTTGTAAAATTTGACACAGACCCCACATCAGGCCACAGTAAGCTGGGCTGGTGAAGGCTACTAACCCCAAATGGGCCATAAGTCCTTTCCTAGAATTTGAAATTGGAACTGAAAGAGAATAAATCTCCTATAACCTGCATTTAAGTTTGGAAGCTGTAGGATCAGTGTCTTCCACCTACCATTGTGAAAGAGAAGCCAAGAAAGCCAATATGTAGGGAGAAAAACGAAGCAGATACCACAATATAGCAATTAGATATAGAAAAATTACAGATAACATTCCAGACCTTGTCCAGGCTTAGTTACCATCCTGTTTTAGAATTTATGAGGCACCCTGTTTCCTCATGATAAAGTCCTCTTTTTTTTTTTTTTTTAATATTTCCCATTTATTTTTGAGAGACAGAGACACAGTGAGAGCGTGGGAGGGGCAGAGAGAGGGAGACACAGAAACTGAAGCAGGCTCCAGCCCCAAGCTGTCAGCACAGAGCCCAACATGAGGCCAAACCCACAAACTGCAAGACCATGACCTGAGCCAAAGGTGGACACTCAACCAACTGAGCCACCCAGGCGCTCCGAGATAAAGCCTTCTTTTTTAATTAAACTAGCTTGATTTGATTGCTTGTGGCCAAATAGTACTTACTATCTATAGTATTTGGTGGCCAGGTTCAGGGAAGTTAGAGAACTTCAGTCTGTATAGTGCCCCCATTATCCTTGAGCTGGTACTCATACACTGCTGTTCCAAAGTCGCTGCTTTCAAACCTTAGAACCTGACAAAAGGCTACGCTCTACAACTCTAGTCCCTGGGATTTTCAAGCTAACAACTTGAATTACAATCAATCAGTCAACAAATACAATAAATAAATGTTCATTTATAGAGCTAATTTATTCTCTTAAGGGGAAGTATCTCTGAATTACAAAGAACTAACAAACACGTTATCACAAGCACAATCTAACTTTCCTTTGGAAAAGAGGTAAGTCACTAGAAGAATTGTTAAGAAAAATACTTTCCCTTCCCTTACAGCAATCTTGCCAGAATGTGGATGAAGAAGGCTGCTGAGGAAGAATGATTCCCATAGGTACCCTCAATGAATGCTGTTCTGGTCCCTTAGAGAGAACTACCATTTACTGAGTGCCTATAATCTCCTAAGCATCATACTAGACATTTTACATAATTCACTTTAATCGTTAAAACTACTGTAAGACATGAATTACTATTCTCATTTTACAGATGTAAAACTGAGATTCACAAAGGTTAAATAGCTTGCTCAAAGATATACAGTTACTAAAACACAAAAGTCAAAATTCAAACTGCAAATCCATGTTCTCTACACTATGCTGTGAAATTTCTCATAGCTAAAAAATCATTTCTTGGGGCGCCTGGGTGGCTCAGTCGGTTAAGCGTCCCACTTTGGCTCAGGTCATGATCTTGCGGTCCGTGAGTTCGAGCCCCACGTTGGGCTCTGTGCTGACAGCTCAGAGCCTGGAGCCCGTTTCAGATTCTGTGTCTCCCTCTCTCTCTGACCCTCCCCCGTTCATGCTCTGTCTCTCTCTGTCTCAAAAATAAATAAACGTTAAAAAAAAAAAAATTAAAAAAAAAAATCATTTCTTGAACTCTTATCATAAGAGACAGAATAGGATAACAGCAAAAAAAAACCAAAAACTGAGAGCCCAAAAATAAAAATAGTAACAAACAGCATACGCATAGAAAAGAATACTCCAAATTTAAACTTTCGGTTTATACATTATAATTATATATTGTGTATAATATATAACTATATATATTATAATTATAAGATTGCTTTTATAATATCTAGAGAAAAAATAGAATATAAGCTTTGATATATAATACAATCTAGATATATCAGAAAAAAAACTGAAAAGGCAACCTAAATGTTCCCAAATAGGCGATTGTTTTTGGTAAATTATAGAAAACCACCACAAGCAAAATAAAAAATATACCATCATGTGGGGGGGAAATAAACTGGAAAACTACCCTTCCTATTAAAAAGGACCACTTCCTCTAATATGTAAAGGGTGCCTACAAACCACTAAGAAAAAAACTGTTGAAAAAGAAAAATGCCCATAAAATCTAAACAGCCAGAAGAGGAAATATAAATGGGTTTCAACTGCACACACAATAAAAGAAGAGCAATTTAAGACTGTATTGAGATAGTATTTTTCATTCCTCAGATTGGCAAAGATCAAAAAGTCCTAATAGTACTGATTTGGTATGGTTAAGGGAAGCTGGTACTCATACACTGCTGTGAGTGTAAATTTATACAACATCTATGGAAGGCAATTTGGCAGTAGCTAACAAAACTGTAAATGCATATATCCTTTGATCCACCAATTATATCTACAAGAAATTATGCAAATATCTCCCATGTGGATGAAACATCTTCATACAAGAGTAATCAGTGCAATAGTGTTTGTAAAATATCAGAAACCTAAAAGTCAACCAATAGGGGCACTGGATAAAATTCATCCATACACAGTGTATTACTCATCCAAAATAAGGAAGAAATTCCTTATGTACAGTTATGGAACAATCTCAGAAATATTTCAATGAAAAAAGCAAGGTGCAGAATAATGTGTAGAGTATGGAAAAAGAGTATGTATACTCATTTGCTGGTACTACATAAAATATCTTAGAAGAATACACTGGAAGCTAGCAATATAGGTTGACTTGAGGGAAGGGACCTGGTTGGCTGGGGAAGGGGATAAGTGACAGACTTTTCATTGACATCTTTTTGAATTCTGGGCCATGTGAATATTATTACCTATTCAAAAACTTAACTTTTTAGAAATAATAAAATTTTAAAACACAAAGTATAAATTATGACACATCCATATAATAATGTTTTCAAATACACTTAATGAATCAGAAAAGATTTAAGATAAACTATTAAGTAGGGAAAAGAAATAAAGCTTATACACAAGAGTCTTCATTTTGTTGAAAAATTTAAAAATAACATGTTAAAATGCACAGAAATAATGATGATTGCCTCTTGGCACTGAGATTATGGATAATTTTTTTTCTTCCTTACACTCTCCCGTACTTTCCTAATTTTCCATAGTGAGCATGTGTTACTTTAAAATCAGGAAAAGGGGCGCCTGGGTGGCGCAGTCGGTTAAGCGTCTGACTTCAGCCAGGTCACGATCTCGCGGTCCGTGAGTTTGAGCCCCACGTCGGGCTCTGGGCTGATGGCTCAGAGCCTGGAGCCTGTTTCTGATTCTGTGTCTCCCTCTCTCTCTGCCCCTCCCCCGTTCATGCTCTGTCTCTCTCTGTCCCAAAAATAAATAAACGTTGAAAAAAAAAAATTTTTTTTAAATCAGGAAAAAAGACCACAAAAAGAACAAATAGCTATAATTCTTGTTTAATTTGTGAATAAATCATCCTTAATCACAGCATCACTGACCCTTACCTGACCATGACTGGTTGTTGGTTCTTCCTCCAACAAAAGTTTCTCTTTCAAGCTTTTAATTGGGCTTTCTTGGAAATCCTTGGTTTTTGAGTGCCAGACAGATGCCCTAGACTCCTGCCTCTCCTCTTTGTCTTCATCTCCCATATCTTCTGAGATGTCTTCATTTTTTTCACTAGCCTGATCTCCTTGGCCACATTCATTCTGGATCAGAGAAGGAGGTCTAGGTAACACTGGTTCCCCAAACCCTTTTTTTTTAAAGAGCTGACTCTGAGCCATTTTTAGGCTCTTCTGATAAACCTCCAACTGGCAGAGAATGACCTTGGTATATTGGTTAGGGTCTACTCCAGCAGGGCAAAATGGAATACCCCAGAAGTAGTGCACAGTGCCCCCAACATCGAGACCTTTGGCATCTGCTTGGGTAAGCAGACAGTGCCTAGATGTGTCCCCCCTACCCTGGGCAGCTTTGTGAAAAGCACAACCCCTCCCAGTACTTTCCTGTGGCTTCCCACACTGTGTGTGCTCAGCCAAGTGGCCAATACATCTGTCAAAACATTTAACGTTCTCATTCTCAAACACTGGCTGGCTTGACTGATCCCAGCTTCCTGAGCTGCCAAAGACCGGCTCCTCTTCAGTGTTTTCAGTGTGGTCCCAAGGCTCCTCTCTTTCCTCAGCCTCGTTTCCCTGACTGATATGTGAGCCTTTAAACAGTGATGGAGGTACCAGCTGCCATATGCCTGTAGGTATTTGAGAAAAAGTAGGGCTAAGGACAAACTGTTCTTCGTTAAGAGGGCTTGGTAAGTTATCACTTACCAAGAATTACATAATGTGGGTAAAAGGCTCTTCTTTGTGCTTAATCAAATGTTGACTTCCTTGGAGATAAAAGTATGCTGGATATTAGTGAGATCTCAACTACTTTCAGATTTAACCTCTTTAATACCACACCAAAGGGATTTGGGGCATTTCTATATATCTACTCTCAGCATGAGAGTTATACTTGATGAGAGGGAGGAGTCAGAACAGGGAGACATGCCTTCAGTGGTCCCAGAGTCTGTGGTTTTCTCTTGGTGGGACTGTGAAGATGGTCCAGTTGCCAGAGGTCGAGATTTGGTAGCAGAAGCATCAGAAGGCCGGCAACTCTGAAACAAGTGATCCCACACCAGACCAGGTTTATTATTAAAATAGCTATACATGAAGGGTCACAGGAAGGACAAAATGGGGAGGCCACTGTCCCTAAGAGATTCTCCTTTCCAAAATGCAGATGCTCAATTCAAATGACTTCTACAATGTGTACTGAATGCCTACTATGTGCAAAATGCTATACTAGATCACTATACTATACCCTTTTCTATTATAGAGACGTGAATGACATAAAGGATGGCTCAGGACCTCCTACTGGCAAATAACCTTCACATTTAAAATAATTTCAACCATACATACTCAAATCACAATTTAGTATTTGAAAAAATTTTAATTGCTCATTCTTTCTTTCCATAACTCACTTCCAGTTTCTCATTGCCTTTGCTCTCCCCAAAAAACAGGGGAAGTAAGCACCTCATCTTGCTTCCTTTTGATTTCTTGGGACTTGGTAACTCTTTTCGGAAGCTGCCAACTACTATGATCCTCTTAAACCATATACTGAAAATCTTGTGGGGTGGAAGAAAACTCTTTCATTTAAATTAACAAAACACTTCAAATTGGATTCACCAACAATTCAACAAACACTTTAAAATTATTATGGGAAATATTTGTTAGTTGAAAACCTTATGAACTACTACAGCGAGTTCCTAATGCAACTGTAATACTGCAGAAGTAAAAAACAAAAACAACAAAAAATTAACTTCTGATCAACCCTCACAAACTTTTCGAACATAGCATATTTACATTCAGGCTTTCTGCAATGGCTTTCCTCAAGAGTTCCTCTTCTTCCTCCTCTTGGCTGTTCATCTCCCTAGCTTCCTGCTCACTCATTTTGAGAGCCAGAGCAAACTGTTCTTCTTCTGTCATTTCTGTAAGAGGATAAGACAAAAAGAGGAGAGGAACAGCACAAACACTGAATAAGCATGGAAGCAAGAAAACAAAATTATTAAACTTTTCGAGTGAAAACACTACAGACCATTTAGTACAATTTCATAATCTTACAAATGAGGGGGGACGCCTGGGTGGCTCAGTCAGTTAAGCGTCTGACTTCAGCTCAGGTCACGATCTCATGGTCTATGAGTTTGAGCCCCACGTTCAGCTCTGTGCTGACAGCTCAGAGCCTGGAGCCTGCTTCGGAGTGTCTCCCTCTGTCTCTGCCCCTCCCCCACTCACACTCTGTCTCTCCCTGTCTCTCAAAATTGAATGTTAAAAAAATTAAAAAAAAAAAAAAATCTTATAAATGAGGAAAGACCTAAACGTAAGGTATTGGCCAAGAAAAACAGCAGTTGTTTCAGTAAAAATCCTGGGTTAACTAGACTGTAAACTCCCATAAAGGCAGCATTTTTGCCTACTTTGTTCACTGTTGCATAAAAGAGTGCCTGGCACCTGACAGAAACTCAACAAATATTTGGCAAATGAATGAAAAAATTAAAAAAACTGGCTCCCATTCCAGGACTTTTTGCTACATATCACATTGCTTTGTGCTCAACACTCAACCAGAAGAATCTTATTCTTCAAAATCCTCTGATTTACCCAGTAGAAAAGAACATCCCTAGTGACCAGAATGTGATCTCCAAACACAATTTCCCATTAAAAGCAACTAGGGTATCTTTGAGAAAGGTACCATGGCTGATATAAAAGTACAGTGGCTGATTCCAAGTCTGGAGCAAGAAATGTAAAAAAAAAAAAAAAAAATTAGCTAGAATATCTGTTGCAAGCAAGGTATCTATCAGACGTTACTAAGGTCATATCAAAAGAACTTAATAGCCAACTTTTAAGTTGGCCAAAAATTGAACAATTGGCCAAAAAGTGAACTGGAAAATCAGTAAGAATAATGAATACAATGAACTAAGATATTAAATGTGTTTAAATCTATGAGTTCATAATGACACTCAGAAAATAAGGCATCAATTCTAACCAAATTATAGAATTAACACAATCCCAATCAAAATCCCAACAAGCTTGATTAATGGAACATAATAGAAAATTCAGAAATAGATGCACACATTGATTTTCGACAAGAACAAGTTTTTCTTTTTTTTTTTAATTTTTTTTTTAACGTTTATTTATTTTTGAGACCGAGAGAGACAGAGCATGAACAGGGGAGGGGCAGAGAGAGAGGGAGACACAGAATCTGAAACGGGCTCCAGGCTCTGAGCTGTCAGCACAGAGCCCGACGCAGGGCTCGAACTCACGGACCGTGAGATCATGACCTGAGCCGAAGTCGGACGCTCAACTGACTGAGCCACCCAGGCCCCCCAAGAACAGGTTTTTCAACAAACAGTGCTAGAACAACTGTATATCCATGAAAAAAATTATCCTCAGCTCTGACCTCATACTAATTACAAAAATTAACTCAAAATGGATCACACAACTAAATATAAAAGCTAAAACTATAAAAATTCTAGAAGAAAACCTAAGTGAAAATCTTTGTAATCTTGGGGTAGTCAAAGATTGCTTATACAAGACCCAGAAAAAAAAAAGCATACAAGAAAAAAATGGACCTAATAATAATTTAAATCTTAAGAATAAAAAGGTAAGCCACAAAATGGGAACACATATTCACAACACACACACACACACACAATCTGATAGGGGTGTCTGGGTAGCTAAGTTGGCTGAGCATCCAACTCTTGATTTCTGCTCAGGTCATCATCTCACAGTCATGAGATCCAGCCCCACGTCAAGCTCTGCACCGAGCACGGAGCCTGCTTACGATCCTCTCTCTCTCTCTCTCTTTCCCCCTGCCCCTCTCCCCCACTCATGCACTTTCCCTCTCTCTAAAATAAAAAAAAAGAAAAGAAATAAATAAAATCTGATAAAGAACTTACATCCAAAATATACAAAAAATTCCTACAATTTAATAAAACAAGCAATCTAAATTTTAAAATAATAAGCAAGGATTCTAAACAGATACTTCAGAAAGGAAAATACTGGAATGACCAATAAGCACACGAAAAAATCATTAGTCATCAGGAAAATGCAAATTAAAATGCAAATTAACATGCTACTAGAATAGCTAAAGTGAAAAAATTCCTATCAAAATCACTAAATCATTTAAAAATTTTTGATTACATCATTTATGTTCAATTTAAGAGAAACAAGAACCATATAATGCACAAATCTGAGATCTTTGTAATACTGTTTTTCAAAACACCCTATTCCCTAAAGGTTCTGGAGACATGAGGCTTTGCTACATTAACTGAAGTATTCTCCAGATTCTGCCCTCTTGCTACACCATTAGAATAAGAACTTTAATATAGTAACATAGTATGATTCTGTTTTCTAATATACAGGAACTCTAGAGGCAGACTGCCTGGGTTTAAATCTTGATTTTACTTCTTTAGTGTCTAGATTTCAGTACCTTACTTATCCTGTATACCTAGACACTGGTGCTGGTCTTTGATAATCTCCCTCCCTACTTTACTTTGCTTCTTTTAATCTGCTGTGGACATGCATGTAGAGTAAATATACTCCTGACTTTAGGGATTGTCAGATAAATACCATGATTCCGTAATACTTGTTTTAGGTCGCACATACATAAACTTGAGGTAGTAATATTTAAGGCTGTTATGAGAATTAATTTAATACATGTAGAAAGCTTAGAATAGTACTTGGCACATAGCAAGCATCCAATAACTGTTAATTATTATTAATTAATAATTAAATAATGCATTGTCATTATATATTATTTAAAGAAATCCAAAACTTCAATTCAGATTATCAGTCATTTTACATATATTTTACTGACAGCATACAACCACATAACTTGACAAAGCCACCATTACATATTTAATTTAACCACAATCAGAATTAGTTATTGTCTTTCGCTAGTACCATCTCTTATTTTCACACAGCAACCATGATCTGAGACTAAAATCCAAGAAGCATCACTGTTGACTAGGATTCATTTTACCTGACCTCTCACCTATAGAAGAATCCAACCACTAGAAGAAAGGGAAAAACAAACTTTTTTCTGGGAGCATACACCTTTAAGGAAAATATCAGCAACTGTCAATCTTAGAATCTCCAAATGAATGGACTTGCCCAGATTATCAAATGATTCTGCTAAGCTAAACACACAGTAGTGCACAATTTGTATAAAGCTGATTATGCTGATCATAATTTATGATGATTAACATCTCCCAACATTCAGGTTAGCCTCCCACTGAGACATACAAACAGGCTGTTAACGATCCAGATCACAAATTTAGATAGTACATCAAGAGAACCTGTGTAATTTGGGGGTATTTGAAATGGCTGAAAGGGAACATTTCATATAAAAGAAAATAAGATAAATCATTTTCGCACCCAAATCTTTTCCTAAGAACTTTATTTTCCAAAACAGATATAGCTCTGTACTGTAGTGAGGCTGATATACCTATATATTGCCAGTTACAGTGTAAATGTGTAAAATACTTTTGAAAGGCACCACGTAACCCCTATAGATGTGCATTCTCAAACAAAGTGATATGACTTCTAGGAAATGACCCTAGGAAGTCACTGAAGAGAAGCAGAATACACAAAAAGATGTCCACGACACTAGCATCTATAAGAGCACTGACTTAAAAACAGACAATGGTTAAGTAAACTATGGCATGTTACATGTTTTCACTCATATGTGGATTCTGAGAAACTCAACAGAACACCAGGGGTAGGGGAAGGGGGGAGAAAAAGTTACAGAGAGGGAAGGAGGCAAACCATAAGAGACTCTTAAATATTGAGAACAAACTGAGGGTTGATGAGGGGTGGGGGGAGGAGAAAGTGGGTGATGGGCACTGAAGAGGGCACCTGTTGGGATGAGCAATTGGTGTTGTATGGAAACCAATTACAATAAATTTCAGAAAGAAAGAAAGAAAGAAAGGAAGAAAGAAAGAAAGAAAGAAAGAGAAAAGAAAGAAAATAATAAAAACTATGGCATGTTAACTCAAGAGACTCAGATGTTGTTATCAAAATGCTAATTGCAAAGACATACAAAAATGATAAACTGTACAAAAGTCAAATGAAAAACTATAATGGAGACAACACAACCAACTTCTGGCTCCTTCTGGTAAGGAGCTTAAAAGTTGCCACTCTGTCCTAACAAGAAGTGAAAATCTCTTCAGAGACTAAAAAATCAACAACTCTTCTTTGATCCATGAGGGAAGAACACAGGGCAAACAACTGCCCCCAAGATAAAGAGATGGAGAGGGGAATACAGGGAGTCATGGTTTATCAGAGCAAGAGATTCAACAGCAGAAACCGCCACAGAAACCAGTGCCAGGGTATAAAACTATAAACCATAATTGACAAATTACTGGAGGCTCAGTGCATAGAAGTCTGAGTGTTAAAAACTCCACAGGAACTCCATCATAGCAACCACCCCACCCCAAAGTTTGTGAACTTTACCTCCAAGGGCTCAACTAGGTTCTCACAATAAAAATAGCAGAAATTTCATCTTGAGCATCCAACAGACGGAGAGAAAAAGGAAATAATTTGAAATATGTCAGAGTGCTCCCTTCTTTTTAAGAAGGTCTGCCCTAGGTCAAACTAGTTAACCAGAGCCTACAATGACAGGGGTATTATCTGACCTGTAAGAAGGGAAAGTACAAAATTCCAACCTTCTCTAGCCATCTTGTCCCACATAAAGGAAGTGAGGGGAGAAAAACTGAGAAATACTTACGAAGTTCACAGTACAGAGGCACAGATTCACTGACAGACTGAGACCTAACCACAGAACTATAGAATACTTTCCCATGGGGCACTTGCATGGCTCAGTCAGTTAAGCATATGACTCTTGATTTCGCCTTAGGTCATGATCTCACTGCGAATTCATGAGTTTGAGCCCCGCATCGGGACCTGTGCTGACAGTGTAGTGGGATTCTCTCTCCCTCTCTGCCTTTCCCCTGCTCACTCTCTCTCTCAAAATAAATCAATAACGTTTAAAAAAAAAAAAGATTATAGAATACTTTCCCTACTTCCACACCTTACCAACATGTTACCAAAAACCCATTCATAACTATTTCTTTCTACCCAGTACATCATGTCCAGCTATCAAGTAGAAATTACAGGGGCGCCTGGGTGGCTCAGTCAGTTGAGCATACAACTCTTGATTTTGGCTCAGGTCATGATCCCAGAGTCATGAGATCAAGCACCACGTGAGGCTCTGCACTGAGCATGGAGCCTGCTTAAGATTCTCTCTCTCTCCCTGGCACCTCTTGCCCCTCTCCCGCATGTGTGCTCTCTCTCCAAAATTAAAAAAAAAAAAAAAACCTAATTAAAGAAGTGTTTATATACAAGGCATAATAAAAGGCATAAAAACACAACTTGAAGAGACAAAGTAACAATTAGAACCAGACATGGTAGAGATACTAGAATTATCAGACTGGGAATTTCAAACAACTACAATTAATATACTAAGCAATCTTAGTACAGACCCCTTAGTATATTTAGAGAGCATGCAAGTAGAAAGCATGCAAGGGCAGATGGAACATAAATAAAGATATGAAAATCCTAAGAAAGAACCAAAAAAAAAAATCCTAGAGATCAAAAACCCTATAACAGGGGCACCTGAGTGACTCAGTCAGTTAAGCATCAAACTCTTGATTTCAGCTCAGGTCATGATCTCAGAGTTGTGAGATCAAGCCCCGTGTCAGGCTCCACGCTGGTTGTGGAGCCTGCTCAAGATTCTCCCTCTCTTTCCTTCTTCTTCTACCCACCTCCCAACCCCCGCTGTGTGCATGCATGCTCTCTCTCTCTCTCAAAAACAACAACAAAACACTAAGAGAAATGAAGAATGCCTTTGATGGGCTTATTAGCAGCCTGAATATAACTGAGCATACATCAGAGAAATCTCCAATACTATAAAGAGAACAAAGACTGAAAAGAATAAAATAGAATATGTCCAAGAACTGTGGGACAATAACAAAAGGAGTAATAGAGACTTTCTCGGACAAACAAAAATGGAAGGAATTTGTTGACAGTAGACCTGCCTTGCAAGAAACGTTCAAAGAAGTTCCTCAAACATAGGTCAGAAACTCATATACATATACACAAAGTAAGAGTATCAAAGAAGGAATAAATGAAGGTAACATAAAATCTTTTATTTTTCGGGGTGCCTGGGTGGCTCAGTCGGATGAGCATCCGACTTCGGCTCAGGTCATGATCTCGCGGTCCGTGGGTTCGAGCCCCGCGACAGCTCAGAGCCTGGAGCCTGTTTCGTATTCTGTGTCTCCCTCTCTCTGACCCTCCCCCGTTCATGCTCTGTCTCTCTCTGTCTCAAAAATAAATAAACGTTAAAAAAAAAAACTTTTATTTTTCTTATTCTTAATCTAACAGAAAACAGTTTGTTCAAAACGCTAATAGTAATAATGTATTTGACCATGTATGCTTACATATTTTTATATATGCTTCTATATTTGTGAAATAAATAACAACGATACAAGGAATAAGAAGAATTAGCATAATTTTGTTATTATAAAGTACACACAATACTCATGAAGCATTACAGTGTTACTTGGTTTTATTTAAAATTTTTTAATTAATTTATTTTGAGAGACACACAGGCAGAGCGAGTGGGGAAGGGGCAGAGAGAGAGGGAGAGAGAGAATCCCAAGAAGGCTCTGTGCTGTCAGCACCGAGCCCAACATGGGGCTCAAACTCACAAACTGGGATCATGACCTGAGCAGAAACCAAAAGGCAATAGCTCAATCGACTGAGCCACCCAGGTGATCCATTTGTTTTATTTTAAATGTTTATTTATTGGGGCGCTTGGGTGGCTCAGTCACTTAAGTGTCCAACTTAGGCTCAGGTCATGATCTCACAGTTCCTGAGTTCAAGCCCCACGTCAGGCTTTGTGCTGACTGCTAAGAGCCTGAGTCCACTTCAGATTCTGTGTCTCCCTCTCTCCTGCCCCTCCCCTACTCACACTCTGTCTCTGTCTCTCAAAAAAAATTAAATTAAATGTTTATTTTTTTGAGTGAGCGAGCACACACACACAAGCAGCGGAGGGAGAGGGGGACAGAGGGACAGAGAGAGAGAGGGAGGGAGAGAAGGAGAGAGAGAGACAAAGAGAGAAAGAGAGAAAGAGAGAGAGAGAGAGAGAGAGAGAGAGAGAGAGAGAGAAACCCAAGCAAGCTCCATGCTCAGCTCAAAGCCAGAGTCAGGGCTCAATCTCAGGACCTTGAGATCACAACAGCAATATCAAGACCTGAACCAGTATCAACAGCTGGACGTTCAACCGAGCCACCCAGGTGCCCACATTACAGTGTTATTTGAAAATGGACTTGGATTAGTTGTAAATGTATATGGCAAACTCCAGAGCAATCACTGAAAACTGTAAAAAAAAACAAAAAACAAAAAATGGGGGGGGGGGGGAAGCACCTGGGTGGCTCAGTCGGTTGAGCATCTATCTGACTCTTGATTTCAGTTCAGGTCATGATCCCAGGGTCATGGGATCAAGACCCACCTTACTGAGTTCACTGGTGGCTACTTGAGATTCTCTCTCCTTCTCCCCCTGCCCTCTCCTCTGCTCACGCTCTCTCTCTCTCAAACAAATAAATAAATAAAAATATAAAAAAAGAAAATAACTGAAATGTTAAGGAGAGAAAATTGAATAAGATGCTCAGTTAAAACCACAAAAGGCAGAAACAAAGTAGAAGACAAAAATGGGAATGAAGAAGAGGAGCAAATACAGAAAACAGTAACAAATAAGACAGACCTTAATCCAGCTACAAAATAATCACATGGGGGTGCCTAGCTGGCTCAACTGGAGGAACATGTGACTCTTGATCTAGGGGTTGAGTTCAAGACTCACACTGGGTGTAGAGATTACTTAAATAAGTAAAAATTTTTTAAATAATTAATCAATTAATCACCTTGAATGCCAAGGACTAAATGTACAAATTTTTAAAAGAGATTGTCAGAGTGGATCAAAAAGCAACCGCAAACTACGTTATCTACAAGTAACCCGCTTTTTTTTTTAAAGATTTTAAGTAATCTCCACACCAAATGTGGGGCTCAAACTCACAACCTCAAGATTGAGAGTCACATGCTGAACTGACTGAACCAGCCAGGTGCCCCAAAAACCCACTTTAAATATAAAGACAGCTAGAGATTAAAAGTGAATAGATGGTACAGCATAGGGAATATAGTCAGTAATATTGTAATAATGTTGTATGGTAACAGATGGTGACTACACTTATTGCGATAAGCACTGAGTGATGTAAAGAATTATTGAATCAATATGTCACACACTTAAAACTAATATAACATTGTATGTTAATTATACTTCAATAAACAAAACAAACAACAAAATGAAGCATAAAAATCATATGATCATCTCAAAAGAGGCAGAAAAAGCACTTGACAAAATTCAATACCCATTCATGATAAAAACTCACAACAAAGTGAGTTTAGAGAAAAAATATCTCAACATAATAATAAAAATAACAAATTAATAAAAACCATATGTGAAAAAGTAAATGGAAAAATTTACCATAATAACACTAATCAAAAGAAAATAGGAGTAATTACATTAACTTCAGAAAGAGCAGACTTCAGAGCAAGGAAAAGTTATCAGGTATAAGAAGGGCATTACACAGTGATAAAGAGGTTAATTCTTCTGGACAACATAACAATCCTCAACATGTAAATGCCTAACAATAATGTCACTATGTGAGGCAAAAACTGATAGAACTGCAAGGAGAAATACAGGAATCCACTATCGTATTTTAAAACTTCAACATCCCTCTATCAGAAGTGGACTGATTCAGCAGGCAGAAAAGCAGGAAGGATATAATTGAACTTAACACCATTGGACATAATTGAGCCTATAGATTATTTCAACCAATAATAAGAATATATACACCCTTTTCAAGCTCACATACTTCTGGGCCATAAAACACACCTTAACAAATTTAAAATAAAAATCAGGCAACGTCTGCTCTCAGATTACAATGAAATTAAACTACATATCTTTAACAGAAATATAACTAGAAAATCTAAAAACTCATGGAGATTAAACAACACACTTTTGAGTGTGAGTGTGTGTGTGTGTGTGTGTGTGAGAGAGAGAGAGAAAGAGAGAGAGAGGGAGGGAGGGAGGGAACATGAGCAGAGGAGGGGCAGAGAGAGGAAGAGAGAGAGAATCCCAAGCAGACTCCGCACCGTGGCTCAACAGGTTAAGCATCAAACTTCGGCTCAGGTCACGATCTCACTATTTGTGAGTTCAAGCCCGGCATTGGGCTCTGCACTAACAGTGTGGAGCTTGCTTGGGATTCTCTCTCTCTCTCTCTCTCTCTCTCTCTCTCTCTCTCCCTTTCTCCCTGCTTCTACCCAACCCTCTCTGTCTCAAAATAAATAAACTTAAAAAACACACACACAATGAGATACTACTATACACCTATTAGAATGACCAAATTCTGGAATGCTGAAAACACCAAATGCTGGTGAGGGTATGGAGCAATAGGAACTCTCATTCACTGATCATGGGAATGCAAAATGGTACAGCCACTCTGGAAGACAGTTTGGCGATTTCTTACAAAACTAAACATACTCTTACTATACAATCCAACAATCAGACTCCTTGGTTATTTACCCAGAAGAGATGCACGTAAATGCACACAGATATTTATAGAAGCTTTATTCTTAATTGTTAAAACTTGGAAGCAATCAAAATGACCTTCAGTAGGTGAATGAATAAACAATGCTATATTCAGACAATGAAATATTATTCAGCAAATAAAAAGAAATGATCTACCAAAGCATGAAAAGACACAGAAGAACCTTAAATGTGTATTACTAAGTGAAAGAAGCCAACCTGAAAAGACTTCATACTGTATGAAGGCTTATATGACATGCTGGAAAAGGCAAAACTATGGAGACAGTAAAATGACCAGTGACTCCAAGAGACTGGCAGCAGGAGGAATGAATAGAGAGGGCACAAAGGATTTTTAGGGCAGTGAAAATGTATGATATCATGACAGATACATGTCATTACATATTTGTCAAAATCCACAGAATGTACAACACCAAAAGTGAACCCAAGGTAAACTATGGACTTCAGGTGATAATAATATGTCAAAGTATGTTCATCAATTATAACGCTTCACTCTGATGGAGGCAGCTATACATGCATGAGATCAAGGGGTAAATGGAAAATCACTGTACCTGCCCCTCAATTTGCTGTGAACCTAACACTGCTCTAAAAAAAATAGTCTTAATAAAACAAAATTGAGAATTTTCAAAAACTGATAAAAGACTACAAATCACAGATCCAAAAAGAATATTTAAAAAATATATATTCCAGGAGTGCCTGTGTGGCTCAGTCAGTTAAGTATCCAACTCTTGATCTCAGCTCAAGTTTTGATCTCAGTGTTGTGAGTTCAAGCCCCACATTGGGCTGCATGCTGGGCGTGAAGCCTACACACACACTACATTGAAGGCAGTCACCAAAAAAAAAAAAAAAAAAAAAAAAAAAACAAAACAGGTTACGTACAAAAGAACAAAGGTAAGAATTCTCATCGCCTTCTCACCAAAACCCTGCAGCCAGAAGACAACACAGTGCCATTCTGAAAATGCTGGAAAAAAAAATAAGTGTCAAACCAGAATTCTATAAACAAGGGAAACATTCTTCAAAAATGAATAAGATTCAATATACCACTTTCAGTAACAGGGAGAACTAGGCAGAACATCAACAAGGAAATAGAAAATTTAAACAAAACTATAACCCAACTAGACCAAACAAAGATCTATTTAACACTCCAGCCAACTAGGCCAAACAGGTATCTACAGAACACTACTCCCCCTGATGGCAGAGTATCCATTTTCCTTAAGTGTATATAGAATATTTTCCATACATCATATGATAGCAATAGAACAGACCTCAATAAATATAAAAGGATAAAAAACATACAAAGTATGTTTTCCAACTACAGTGAGTGAAATTAGTGATAACAGAAAGAAGAAATCTGGGAAACTGACAAATATACAGAATGAAAGAAAACACCCTAAACTAACCAATGGGTCAAAGAAGAAACCAAAAAGGTAGTAGAAAATATTTTGGGGGGCACACGGCTGGCTCAGGTAGTAGAGCATATGACTTTTTTTTTTCTCTTTATTTATTTTGAGAGACTGAGCAAGTGCACACATGCAAGAGCAAGGGAGAGACAGAGAGAGAGGGAGAGACAATCCCATGCAGGCTCTACACTGTCAGCGCAAAGCCTGATGCGGGGTTTGATCTCACAAACCATGAGATCATGACCTGAGACGAATCAAGAGTTAGAATCAACTGACTGAGCCACCCAGGCACCCAGCAACTCTTGATCTCAGGGTTGTGGGTTCGAACCCCACATTGGGTATAGAGATTATTTAAAAATAAAATCTCTTAAAAAAAAAAAAAAGAAAATACTTTGAGATGAATGAAAATAAAGTATGTCTTCAAAACTTATAGAATGCAGCTAAAGGAGTACTTAGGAAATTTACAGCTGTCTAATGCCTATATTAAAAAAGAAAGATCTTGAATCAATAACCTAAACTTCTACCTTAAGACACAGGGGAAAAAAAGAGAAAACTAAACCTAAAAGAATACAGAAGAAATCAATAGAAAATAGAAAAACAGGAAAGTTGATAAAAAGAATAAGTTTTGAAAACAACAAAATTGACAAACCTTGAGTTAGATTGAGCAGCGGAGGAAAAAAGAAGACTCAAACAACTAAAAGCAGGACTGACAGTGGAGACATTCCTAACAATCTTAAAAAAATAAAAATAAAAAGGACTATAATGGAATACTATAAGAAAAACTGTACATCAATAAATTTGCTAACTTAGAGGAAACAAAAATTCCTAAGACAAACTACCAAAACTGACTCAAGAAGTTACAAAAAAACCTGAATAAAACTATAATAGGTAAGAGACTGAAACAGTAATCAAAACCTATCCACAAAAAAAGACCCAGGTCTAGATGGCTTCACTGGTGAATTCTGCCAGTTAAAGAAAAATTAACACCAACTCTTCCAAAAATTAAAGGAGAAACCAAAATGCAACTCATTCCCTGAGGCCAATATTAGCCTGACACCAAATCCACACAAACACATGACCAGAAAACTATAGACTGGTATCTCTTACGAAATGTAGATGCAATAAATTCTCAACATAATACCAGCAAAACAAATCCAGCATCATATAAAAAGTATTCTACACCATGACAAAGGAGACTTTATCCGAGGAATGCAAAGTTAGTTTAACATAAGAAAATCAATTAGTATACCAAATCAACAAAGTTTTTAAAACATAAAACCCATGGGAATGCAAACTGGTGCAGCCACTCTGGAAAACAGTATGGAGGTTTCTCAAAAAATTAAAAATAGAACTACCCTACGACCCAGCAATTGCACTAGTAAGTATTTATCCAAGGGATACAGCTATGCTGTTTCGAAGGGGCACATGCACCCCAATGTTTACAGCAGCGCTATCAACAATAGCCACAGTATGGAAAGAGCCCAAATGTCCATCGGTGGATGAATGATAAAGGTGCTGTATATATATATATACACACACACACAATGGAGTATTACTCGGCAATCAAAAAGAATGAAATCTTGCCATTTGCAACTACATGGATGCAACTAGAGGGTATTATGCTAAGTGAAATTAGTCAGAGAAAGACAAATATCATACGACTTCATTCATATGAGGAATTTAAGATACAAAACAGATGAACGTTAAGGGAAGGGAAGCAAAACTAATATAAAAACAGGGAGGGGGACAAAACACAACAGACTCTTAAATATGGAGAACCAACAGAGGGTTGCTGGAGGGGTTGTGGGAGGGAGGATGGGCTAAATGGGTAAGGGGCATTAAGGAATCTACTCCTGAAATCATTGTTGCACTATATGCTAACTTGGATGTAAATTAAAAAAAAAAAAAAAAAAAAAAAAGGGCAGAAAAAAAAAGATAAAACCCAAATAATCATTTTAACAGACACAGAAAAAACATTTGACAAAATTCAACACCTCTTTCATGATAAAAACATTTTTTAATTTTTTTAATTTTTAAATTTTTAAACAGTATGTTTTATGTGACTTTTATACTTAAAAAATTTAATGAGCAAAGGATATGAAGACTTTTCTCCAAAGAAAATGTACAAATGGTCAACAAACACATGAAGAGATGATTAACATCATTAGTCATTAGAGAAATGTAAATCAAAAACCACAATGAGATCATTTCATACCCACTGGGGTGTCTATAATTTAAAAAATAAATAAAAAGGAAAAGAAGTGTTGGCAAGTATGTGAAGGAATTAGAACACTCATACAATACAAGGAGGTACTGTATGATGAATGAATTGTATGGTACAGGAGTTATATCTCAATAAAGTAGTTACCATAAAAATGAAGAAATAAAGACTTTCTCAAACAAAAGCAGAGAATTGATTGGCAACCAGTCTACATTACAAAAAGTGATTTAAAAAAAAAAAAAAAGCTTTCCAGCAGAAAGAAAATGAAACTGCACAGAAATTGGGATCTACACAAAGAAATAAATAGCCCTTGAGATAGCACAAATAAACAAAAGTATGGAATTCTTTACTTTTTATTTCCATTACTCTACAAGATAATTAACTATCTAAAACAAAGTATCATCATATTGTGTGTTATATGCAAAACTAAAATGTATGGCAAAAATAACACAAAGTAGGGTAGACAAAAACTGGGAATGTACTGTAGTCTACACTACACATGAAACAACATAACATTATTTGAAGGTGACTGTAATTAAATGTATGTACTATAGACTCTAGCGCAACCACTAAATTTTTTTTGAGAGAGAGAGTGCAAGCAGGGGAGAGGAGCAGAGGGGCAGAGAAAGAGAAAGCGAGAAAGAAAGTCTCAAGCAAGCTCCATGCCAGCACAAAGCCCAATGTGGAGCTCGTTCCCACGACCCTAGGATCACTACCCAAGCAGAAATCAAGAGTCAGATGCTCAACCAACTGAGCCACCCAAGTGCCTCAACCACTAAATATTTTTTTAAAAGAGATATAAAAAAAACCAGTAGTAGAAATAAAATGGAACCAAATACAAAAAAAAAAAAAGACAGAAAAAGTTCAGTTAAGCATCTGACTTCAGCTCAGGTTATAATCTCACAGTTCCTGAATTCAAACCCTACACTGGACTCTGTGCTGACAACTCAGAGCCTAGAGCCTGCTTCAGATTCTGTGTGTGTGTGTGTGTGTGTGTGTGTGTGTGTGTGTGTGTGTGTCTGCCCCTCCCCTGCTCATGCTCTGTCACTCTCTCTCAAAAATAGACATCAAAAAAATTTTTTTCATAAAAACAAAGAAAAAGAAAAAAGACAAAGAACAGCTAGAACAAATGGCTCTCAAATGACAGACTTTAATTCAGTAACATCAATAATTACATTAAATGTAAATGTGAAAGACAATTAAAAAACAGGGCCGGGGTGGCTCAGTCAGTTAAGCGTCCGACTTTGGCTCAGGTCATGATCTCATGGTTCGTGGTTCGAGCCCCACGTTCAGCTCTGTGCTGACAGCTCCAAGCCTGGAGCCTGCTTCCGATTCTGTTTCCCGCTCTCTCTGGCCCTCCCCTGCTCATGCTCTGTCTCACTCTCTCTCTCAAAAATAAATAAACATTAAAAAAAAAAAAAAAAAGACAACTAAAAGACAAAAGTTGTCAAAATACATTAAAAAGATAAAAAGGATTGTCAGACCAGATAAAAAAGCATAACACAACCAAATAAAAAAATAAAACCCAATTTGATTGTAAAGATCCAGAATAACCAAACAGGCAACTATCAACAGTCCACCAATGATGACATAAATTTAACTATCAATTGATAAAGATTATCACATCCCAAAAAATAACTATTATCAATTTTCAATACTGAAAATAACTTGGGTACATTCAACAGATCTAACCTAGTGACAAGCTACCTCTAGACATAATGGAATGATTTCACAACAATGAACTGTGTGTGGTCAATTTTACAAGGCTAAGAATTCTACCTTAAATCACTGAAATTCAAATTAACAGTAAAATAAAGCCTTGTTTATTTTCAATCAACCTTTGTAATAATTTCAACTAGTTTTCATATCTTTTGAAAAATTCACTGAAATGAACATTTCACATCACATTAAAATGCCAAAAATAATAATGAAGTAACTTCACAAAGCAAAATCTACAACGAAAAAATTTTTGTGATACTGTGACCTACACTAATAAATATATATTTTTTTTTTTTATTTTTTTTTCAACGTTTATTTATTTTTGGGACAGAGAGAGACAGAGCATGAACAGGGGAGGGGCAGAGAGAGAGGGAGACACAGAATCGGAAACAGGCTCCAGGCTCTGAGCCATCAGCCCAGAGCCCGACGCGGGGCTCGAACTCACGGACCGCGAGATCGTGACCTGGCTGAAGTCGGACGCTTAACCGACTGCGCCACCCAGGCGCCCCACTAATAAATATATTTTTGACCTTTGTTCCCTGGCACAGCGCTCCTAAAACTCTTGGAATTTCCTGAGTGAAAAAAACAATAAAGGCATCTTCTGTTATTCCTAACAATCCCTTTCAACCATACCTGAGTTTATGTTAATGCGTTTACTTTGGGAAAGCCTCTCAGGATGCAGGAACCAACCAGGGGATTAGAGCGCTGAAATTTTCATCCCTGTCCCCTAGCCTTGAGGGAAGGGAGAGGGGCTGGCTGGAGGCTGAACCAATCAGCAAAGGCCAATTATTTAATCACTCATGCCTGCATAATGAAGCTTCCATAAAAATCTGTAAACTACAGGGTCTGGAGAGCTTCTAGGTTAGTGAAGATACTGGAAAGGTGACACACCTGGAAAGGACGTGCAAGCTCTGCAGCCCTTCCCTCATATCTTGCCCTATACACCTCTGCCATCTACCTGTTCCTGCACTACATCCCTTATAATAAACCAGTCATCTGGTAGGTAAACAGTTCCGCTGAGTACTGTGAGCCATTCTAGCAAATTAATCAAACCCGAGGAGGGGGTCAAATGAACCACTTTATAGCCAGTCAGGCATATGCACATGTAACGACATGGACTTGCAGTTGCCATCAAAAGTGAAGGCAGACCTGTGGGATCTGACACTATGTCCAGGCAGGCAGTGTCAGAATTGGTTAAACTGGGATACCAGACAGGGTCTGACTGAGAACTAGAGAATTGTTTGGTGTGGGGGAAAACCACCAACGCGTGTGATGACCACAGTGAAGTGTTAAGAGTAGAGGAGACACACAGGAGAATTTCTCCCTTACAATTTTAATGAATGTTAATAGGAAAGCCCACGGGCCCAAAATGCCATCACTTGTGCCAGGCCAAGTCACCAAACTGGGGCTTAATATCTAATCTAACTGTAGTTTCAACTTCCCCCATTAATGTAAGTCTTAACCTGTAAATCAGGAATATTCTGATTAAGTACCAATGAGATAATCTATCACATAAACTCTCTCCACCCCCCAAAGGAAAATGACATAATCTACCTAATAAGACCCCTGTCCTTCCCAGTAAGAGAAAGTGATCTTGCCTGAAACAATCCTTTTTTTTTTTTTTTTGCTATTAATTTTCTTGCCCCACCCTCCTTTCTATAAAAAGCTTCCATTTCAAACAGCTCCTCAGAGCATCCCTCTACTTGCCAGATGGAATGTTGCCTGATTCATGAATCATTTAATAAGCCAATCAGATCTTCAAATTTACTTGGTTGAATTTTGTTTAACATGATGAAAATAGTACCATTATAATAGGTACCATTATTTGAGCCACTGTTATATCTGTATTTTATTGGTAAGAAAAAACAGGTAGAAAAAAAAAAAAGAAAGAAAACAGAGGTAGTCTGAAAGTACTAATTTGCCTAAAGACTATATACTAAGGGCTGAAACAAGGATTCAAATCCAAGTATGCCTAACTCTGAAGTTCACATTTTTAATTTGACCCCTCTACACGTAAGTCAACTGTGTAAGCTATAGGTAACAGTGAATCCTAAAAATTTCAAAAGAATCCAGAATAAATAGGCACATAAATCCTTAATCTGACAAACCTCTTCCTAATGAAGAAACTAGTATCAGTTCTATGCTGCAATTTTCAAAGTATTCTCAACACAAAAATGAAAACATACGTGCAATTTTTCTTTTAGCCAAACACTTTGTTCTATTTGACTGTTTTGTCTTCATTTTCTGCAATCCATTCTCTTCCTTTGGTTCCTGTTGCAAAATAAGAAATATCATCAGAATGGCTACGATTACAAGTAGTACTCTTTCCACATCTTCCACAACTAATAGAGGCCAATGAACCTCTGCAGAATCAGTGGCTATTGTAAATGTTCACAGAAAACATCAGAAATAGATCCCTTATGGTACAAAAAAGAAAACATGTAAATCTGAAACAAAAATCATAAAAACTGAAAGACATAATATTATTGACACTATCATGTGTCAAATGGACACTCATGTAAATATCTACATAACACCATTAAACATGCACTAAAGTACAGGGAAAGCTTGATTCAGATTTAAAAATGAGTATGATTAAAGTCAGTGTGTACTCATTTATTTTAAATTAGTACCTAAAAACCAACAGAGCAGGGCACCTGGGTGGCTCAGCTGGTTAAGTGAAACTCTTGGTTTGAACTCATGTCACAATTTCAGTTTGTGGCTTCGAGCCCCCAGTCAGGCTCCAGGCTGGCAGTGCAAAGCTTGCTTAGGATTCTTTCTCTCTCCTCCTCTCTCTGACCCTCCCGTCTACTCACACACTCTGTCTCTCAAAATAAACAGATAAACTTAAAAAAAAAAAAAAAAAAAAAAGCAATAGAGCTGGGGAAAACTATGTTACATAATTATTAGGAAAAGTACTAATTTTCTTTATATATAAAGAGCTCTTACAATCAATAAAAAGACCAATATTTAACCTCCTCCCTTACTTAAAAAAAATTTTTTTTTTTGTTTATTTTTGAGAGGAAGAGGGGCAGAGAGAGAGGGAGACACAGAATCTGAAGCAGGCTCCAGGCTCTGAGCTGTCAGCACAGAGCCCGACACAGAACTTGAACCCACAAACTGAGATCATGACCTGAGCTGAAGTCGGACTCCTAACCAACTGAGCCACCCAGGAGCCCCTCCTCCCTTACTTTTAAACATAGAGAACAGAGGGTTGCCGGAGGGGTTGTGGGAGGGGGGATAGGCTAAGTGGGTAAGGAGCATTAAGGAATCTACTCCTGAAATCACTGTTGTACTATATGCTAACTAACTTGGATGTAAATTTAAAGATAAAAAATAAATAAAAAAATAACCTCTGCCTTTAGCAAAACACATAATATATCTCATAAGGAAAAATACACAAGGGGCTCGTAAGTATATGAAAAGATGCTCGACCTCACTTTGAACATCTAAATCAAAATAATTCCATACTTTTTTAAACCTATATTAATAGTAAAAGAAAATGTGTTATAAATCACTTTATGTGGGGAAATAGGTACTCTTATGCTAGATGGGATAAAATGGGTGGAATATAGTTAGAAGGTAAATTGGCAATAACCTCTGAAATCATAAATGTACAAACTCTTTGTCCACCAATATACTTCTAGGAATTTATACTACAGATACACTCACACACAAGCACAAAGATGTGTGCACAATAATGCTGAGAGTAGAATATTCTGTCACTGTAAAACCTGAATCAATGCTACTGAAAACATGATCTACAGATGAGCACACTCCTTGTTACTGCTCTAACAAAATAAGCATAGAAAATGAAAATATGCACTTAGAAACTTACAGCAATTTGACACTGCCAAAATATCCAAGCACATGATGAGTGGACTTCCATTTGCAGAAGGACCATGTTATATGTGGTATGTTAAATTTATTCAGTAAAATCCAAAGTATTATAAATATGTGAGAAAATGCAAACATTAATTTAATAACATTATCACTTTAAGTTTTAATCAAGCCTGTTTTAATTATACTTTAATATGATTAAATGAAAGAAATAAAGCTCACATTATGTTCAAAATATATTATTCTTTTTTATTAGAAAGAGAGAGAGAACATGAATGCGGGAGTGGGGGAAGGGGCAGAGGGAGACAGAATCTTAAGCAGACTCCACGCTCAGCACAGAGCCTGACACAGGGCTCGATCCCACAACCCTGGGATCATGACCTGAGCCAAAATCAAGAGTCAGACACTCAACCAACTGAGCATCTCCCATACAATCAATAATCTTATTAATTATTTTTAATCTTAATTAGATTTAAAAACAAGCTTCACTGACTTCTGTCATCAAAAAACCCAAATCTTTCTGAATGCAGCGGTAGCAGTAAAATAAAGTGATTGTGAGGAGACAAAGGGCAAAACTTTCATTCTAGTTTTAGTCAGAAATATGATCCTTCACATACTAAGTTTGGTTTTGTACCCACAACTGATGGTGAAGTAAGATAATCAGAACATCTTGGGCACCTGGGTGGCTCAGTCATTAAGCTTCTGACGTCGGCTCAGATCATGATCTCACGGTTCATGAATTTGAGTCCCACATCACGTAAGCTCGAGCCCTGTTGAATTCAGGTGAGCTCAAGCCCACTTCGGGTGCGCTCAAGTCCTGCTTCAGGTGAGTACAAACCCCACACTGGGTGAGCACAAGCCCCCCAAAATTTTTTTTTATAAATTCAGAGGTGCCTGAGTGGCTTAGTCAGTTAAGCTTCTGACTTGGTTCAGGTCATGATCTCACAGGTCAAGAGACTGAGCCCCATGACAGGCCCTGTGTTGACAAAGCGGAGCCTGCTTGGGATTCTCTCTCTCTGCCCCTTCCCTGCTTACATGTGCACATGCACACATTCTCTCTCTCTCAAAATAAATAAATAAACATTTAAGAAAAAAAGAAGAAAAGGGCATCTAGGTGGCTCAGTCGGTTGAGCATTCGATTCTGCATTTCAGCTCAGGTTATGATTTCACGGTTTGGAAGAACGAGTCTTGCATCAGGCTCAGTGCTGGCAACGTGGAGCCTGCTTGGGATTCTCTCTCTGCCTCTCCCCTGCTTGTGCTCTCTTTCTCTCTAAAAATGAATGAATAAACTTGAAAAAAAAAATTTTAAAGACACTTAATGTCTAAAACAAACAAAAAAAACTTTCCTAAATGCCAAAAAATATGCCAAAACAAAGAGCCAAAACAGCAAAGAATACAAAATATAGAGAATATAAGATAATCTAATAAAATGCAATTCAAGATTACATACAAAGACAGAACTATAATAAAGTGATCCAGAATGGCTGAAAATGAAAAAATTTTAAAACAATGGAAATCATCTAAATCTGAATTTCTCCACAAATCCTCCAGAAAAACCACAAGACCACAAAGGCAAGAAAAAAACGCCAACTATGACCAGTGTCTTCAGCATTATTATGAGACAGAACAAACCACAAATATCATATAAGCAGCAAGCAATAAATAAAAAATAAATTCCAACAGAACATCCATTGCTGCTGCAACCCTGTGGGTGCACAAAATAGAGGAAGGAGACACTTAAGAGACTCCATGAAAAAGAAACTAAAGAACTTAAAGCACAGAAAACATTACCCTGATTAGAAAGTCTAACGCTAAGGCCAAACACTAAGCAAAGGTCCAAGATATGGTACTTCACATAATTAGCTACAATAAAGTGCTTAAAGGTGAGAAGAACCAAAAGTGGCAACCACAGGGATGCAGTGTTACTGGAAGAGAGGGAGATAAACCGGGAAGAACTGCTGCCCTCTGAGTCATTGAAAGAAAACAAAGGAGAAACAAAAAGGAAGACTCCTGAAGAAAAAAGGGAAAAAAAAGGACATGTCAATCTATCTTCCCCACCCTAACAATTCACTAATATCAACAGTATATTCCATAAAAGAAATTACACTTCACTAAAGATATAAAGGGGAACTTTTAAAGTAGGACATCTGCCCAGTAAATGACAGAAGTAAAAAAAGAAATTCCAAACTAAGCAAATGTAAACCAAAAAGAAAATGCAAAAAAAACCCATTTCAGCTTATGAACATTATTATCCCCCCTACTAAACACCACCATAGAAAAGAAAATACAATGTTCCAATAGATTACAAAGAAGCATCCAGAAATTAAGAAAAACAGAATCTGGGGCACCTGGGTGGCATAGTTAAGCATCCGACTCTTGATTTTGGCTCAGGTCATGATTTCACAGTCATGGCATCAAGCCCTGCAATAGGCTCTGCACTAAGCATGGAGCCTGCTTAAGATTCTCTTCTCCCTCTACCCCTCTCCCCTGCTTGTGCTCTGTATCAAGAAAGAAAAGAAAAGAAAAGGAAAGGAAAAAAAAGAAAAGAAAAACAGAATCAGAATCTAAAAACACAAACCGTAACCAGACAAAAATAAAAACCAAATGAAATCAAAGTTGGTAAAACTCAGGAAAGAAACTGAAGACAGACAAAACCATCTCAAAAAAAGAAAACTGAATTACTACGTCTCCAAAGGTAAACAGATTCAAGTATAATTTAAAGATGCTCAATTGAAGAAATGTAACAAAGTAAGAGAATGAAAAAAATAACCTGCAGGATATATTGTTCAGAGAAAAAAATCAAAATGCAAATATGTATACTACATTTCACATATAAAAAACTAATATTAAGAAAACATGTGTGGGCTTAATTTTCTTTAAAGCAACATCAACAAGAATTAACAAGTAATAAAACTGATTATCAACAGGGAAAGGGATATGGAATAGGTGAGTACAGGATAGAGAGCAGTGTAATTTAAGTATACCTTTCTCTGCAGATTTGATGTATCCAACAGGGCAAACATTCTACATATGCAAAAATTAAACAAAGAAGGATGGGGAGAAAACTCAAAATCAATGCAAAAAAATTTGAAAGATAGTAAATTTTTAAAAAATTTTTTAATGTTTATTTTTGACAGAGAGATAGAGCATGAGTGGGGGAGGGGCAGAGAGAGAGGGAGACACAGAATCCGAAGCAGGCTCCAGGCTGAGCTGTCAGCACAGAGCCCGACGCGGGGCTCGAACTCACAGACCACGATATCATGACCTGAGCCGAAGTCGGACGCTCATCCAACTGAGCCACCCAGGTGCCCCGAAAGATGGTAAATTTTAAAGTACCTCAATAACTTTATTAAATATTAATGGTTCTAAAACAACACTTTTAAAAACAATGTCAGTTTATATAAAAATACAAAGACCAAACTGTGCTGTACAAGAAACCCAATCAAAGGACACGGGTGACTCAGTTGGTTAAGCATCCAACTCTTGATTGTAGCTCAGGTCATGATCTCAGGGTTGGTGAGATTGAACCCTGTGTGAAGGATTCTCTCCCTCTCTCTCTCTCAAAAATAAATAAATAAAGCTTAAAAAAAAACAGAAACGCAATCAAAATATAAAAACAGGTTAAAAGTTAAAACACCAACATATGGTGTTAGGAAAACTGGATACCCATATGCAAATGAAGAAAGCTGGACCCCTATCTTCTCTTTTCTTTCTTTCGGTGAGTGTGTGTGTGTGTGTGTGTGATTACCTGCTTTTTTTTTTTTTTAAACCCAAGTTAGTTAACATATAGTGTAATAATGGTTTCAGGAATAGAATTTAGTGATTCATCACTTACGTATAACACCCAGTGCTCATCCCAACAAGTGCCCTCCTTAATGCCCATCACCCATTTAGCCCATCCCCTCACCCAACACCCTGCCAACAACCCTCAGTTTGTTCTCCGTATTTAAGAGTCTCTTATGGTTTGTCTCCTGTTTTTATCTTAGTTTTGCTTCCCTTAACCTATGTTCATCTGTTTTGTTTCTTAAATTCCACATGTGAGTGAAATCATATATTTATCTTTCTCTGACTTCTTTTGCTTAGCATAATACACTCTAGTTCATATTGCTGCAAATGGCAAGATTTCATTCTTTTTGATCACCAAGTAATATTCCATTATATATATATATATATATATATATATATATATATATATATATATATATGGACACTTTCTACACTTCAGCTATTGCAGACAGTGCTGCTATAAACATTGGGGTGCATGTGCCCCTACGAAACAGCACTCCTGTGCCCTTTAGATAAATACCTAGTAGTACAATTTATCTACAATTACAATTACTACTACAATTTAGTAGTACATAGGGTATTTCTATTTTTAACTTTTTGAAGAACCTCCATACTGTTTTTCAGAGTGGCTGCACCAGTTTGCACTCTCACCAACAGCGTAAAAGAGATCCTCTTTCTCCGCATCCCTGCCAACATCTGTTGTTGCCTGAGTTGTTAATGTTAGCCATTCTGATTGGTGTGAGGTGGTATCTCATTGCGGTTTTGATTTGTATTTCCCTGATGATGAGTGATGTTGAGCATTTTTTCACATGTCTGCTAGCCATCTGGATGTCTTCTTCGGGAAAGTGTCTATTCATGTCTTTTGCCCATTTCTTTGCTGGATTATTTGTTTTTTGGGCATTGAGTTTGAGAAGTTCTTTGTAGATTTTGGATACTAACCCTTTATCAGATATGTCATTTGCAAGTACCTTCTCCCATTTGGTTGGTTGCCTTTTAGTTTTGCTGTTTCCTCCGCTGTGCAGAAGCTTTTTATTTTGATGAGGTCCCAGTAGTTCATTTTTGCTTTTGTTTCCATTGCCTCCAGAGATGTGCTGAGTAAGAAGTTACTGCAGCCGAAGTCAAAGAAGTTTTTGCCTGCTTTCTCCTCAAGGGTTTTGATGGCTTCCTGTCTTACGTTTAGACCTTTCATCCATTTTGAGTTTATTTTTGTATATGGTGTAAGAAAGTGGTCCAGGTTCATTCTTCTACATGTTGCTGTCCAGTTTTCCTAACACCTTTTGCTGAAGAGACTTTTTTCCATTGGATATTCTTTCCTGCTTTGTCAAAGATTAGTTGGTCATATGTTTGTGGGTCCATTTCCAGGTTCTCTATTCTGTTCCATTGATCTATATGTCTGTTTTTGTGCCAGTACCATACTGTCTTGATGTTTATAGCTTTATAATACAGCTTTAAGTCCAGGATTGTGATGCCTCTAGCTTTAGTTTTCTTTTTCAATATTATTTTGGCTACTTGGGGTCTTTTCTGATTCCATACAAATTTTAGAATTGTTTGTTCTAGCTCTGTAAAGAATGCTGGTGTTATTTTGAATTCAGCTGCAAGTCATAAAATCAATGTACAGAAATCAGTTGCATTTCTATACACCAATAATGAAGCAGCAGAAAGAGAAATAAAGGAATCAATGCCATTTACAATTGCACCAAAAATCATAAAATACATAGGAATAAATTTAACCAAAGAGATGAAAAATCTATACACTGAAAACTACAGAAAGCTTATGAAAGGAATTGCAGAAGACTCACAAAAAATGGAAAAACATTCCATGTTCATGGATTGGAAGAACAAATACTGTTAAAATGTCAATAGTACCCAAAGCAATCTACATATTCAAAGCTGGATCCCTATCTCACATGATACACAAAAGCTAACACAAAGGGGATAAAAGACCTAAATGTAAAAGCTACAATATTAAAACTCTTAGAAGAATAGTGGGGAGAGCTTCATAACACTTGATTTGGTAATGGTAACCTGGATATGACACCAAAAGCACAAGCAACAAAAGAAAAAACAGACAAACTTAATTATAGCAAAACTTAAAAACTACTGGGCATCAAGGTACTATTAACAGAGTAAAAAAGCAACCTGCAGAGTCTGAGAAAATATTTACAAACCAGGTATCTGAAAAGGAGTTAACATCCACAGTATATAAAAACTCCTACAACTAACCAACAATGTGAATATATTTAATGCCACTGAACTGTACACCTAAAATCGTTAAAATGGTAAATTTTATATGTATTTTAAACTACACAAGACATGCATGCACACATACACATATGTCTACCTCGTACCATATACAAAAATTAGCTCAAAATGGATCAAAGAGCAAAAACTATAAACATTTAAAGACTATCATGACTATTTGCCAAAAAAATTTTAGATATAACATCAAAAGTACAAACAACAAAGCAAAAGAAATAAACTGGACTTCATCAAAATTTACAGCTTTTCTGCATCAAAGAACACCATCAACAAAGTGAAAAAGACAACTCAGAGAATGGAAGAAAATATCTGCAAATCATATATATAAGGATTTAATAGGCACAATATAAAAATTAACACCATTCAACAACAAACACTTGCAACTAATAAATGGGCAAAGAACTTAGATATTTCTTAGATATGGCCAAGGAGCATATAAAAAGATCTAGATCATTAGACATTAGGAAAATGCAAATCAAAACCACAATGTGATAACCACTATACACTCAGTAAGGTGGTTATAATAATTTCCTGTAAAGATTTTATTTTTAAGTAATCTCTACACACAACATGGGGCTTGAACTCACAGCCCCGAGATCAAGAGTTGCACAACTTTTCCAACTGAACCAGCCAGGCATCCCTATAATAATTATGTTTTTAAAAAACACAGAAAATAACAAGTGTTTCCAAGGATGTGGAGAAATTAGAATCCTAGTATATTGTTGATATAAGTATAAAATGGTGTAGCTGCTATTAAAAAAAAAAAAAAGGAATGAAGTACTGACACATGCTATGACATGGATGAACTTTAAAACATATGTTAAGTGACAGAACCCAGTCACAAAAGACCAAATATGGTATGATTCCATTTATATGGCATGCCCAGAATGGGCAAACCCATAGAGACAGAAGTAGATGAGTGGTTGCCTAAGGCTGGATGTTGGCAGGGAAATGGAGAGTGACTGCTAATGGGAACAGGTTTCTTTTTCAGTTACTGAAAATGCTACAAAATTGATAGTGGTTATAGCTGCACAACTATGAATATATTAAAAACCACTGGATTACACTTTAAGTTAGTGAATTATATAATGTGTGAATCATATTTATGAGACAAAGTTGTATCAAAACAAAGAAGAATGGTGACAGTCGAGTCAGGATAGATATTGGAGGTTTGAGGACAGCAGAGGAGAAGCAACAGAGTCCCTGGGATAGTAGAGGAATAAACAGACTGTGGAAACATGTGGATTGCTAGGCAGTACTGAGGGGCCACTTGAGGTTTATGGCCTTAAATATAATGTGAACCCAGTCAGCATTGTTGTGCTGCTTACGTAGGGACACAAATAAATAGATGGAGGGTTGGATTTAACCAAAATTGGGTTTTGCCAGGGAGTACAACAGAAATTAGAAGTGAGTTGAGAGAATATTCAAGGGAATTGTTAATATGATAACAATGAAATCTAAATTAGTGAGAAGTGAGGACATGACAGGGTAATGGGACAATGAAAAGGTGATAGTCTGGAATTAGACGTCCTAGTGTGGCTGAAGGATTATTGCAGTTAGGGTATTAGAGGGAGCGAGTTGGAAAAGATAGGTGGTGGTGATCACCAAAGAATGGGAGATCTGAAAACAAGATCTTGGAAGTGGCACAATTATTACTGACAGGTTCAACCAGGGTTGAGGAACCAGAGAACACAGAAAATGAACTGGCTGTTTCCTTATTTCTCCCAGGGATGGTACATAACTGAAACCATTCTAGATGCAAAAGACAGAGGTTAATTCATTACATACGGTGGATGTCTTGGGCATTAGGCTTACTTCTCTCTCCGAACCCCACTTGAGAAAGGCTGAGATGGTATGATCCATGGGAGTTGATGGCCAAAAGGTCAGGGAACTGAGAGGCCAGCATACTGGACAGATCATACCTTAGGTTGAACCTACAAAAACTGCAACTTCATATGCTTCAGTCTAATAAGTAGCTGTTAAAATTGTCAATGAATGGTCATCAAGTGGGATGGTTGGTGAGGGGCAGGTGACCCGGAGGATAGGAGATGACTACTTCAGGGGTGGGGTAGCAGGCCTACCACAATGGTTTGTGTTTCAAACTAGGTTTTTCTAGTAAGTCCGGAAACAAGTAAGAGGGTACTTACCCCACCTCCGGGTCAGTAGTACTGTTGTGAAACAAAGAAGAAACAGCCAGTACTTGAGAAAGTACAAAGAGAAGCAGTAACTTCAGCCATCTGACCTACTCACAAGAAATAGTAAAGCCCTAGAGGCAGCAGGAACACTGCAATGGACTAGACTGTGTCATCACATCTCCCCCTACACCCATCCAAAATTCATACAATGAAGTCCTAATCCCCAATGTATTGATATTTAGACAGTATCTTATAGAATGAGACACCAGAGAACTTACTTTCAACCAGTGCATCAAGGAGGAAAAGCCATATAAGTACACAGTGAAAAGGTAGCCATCTACAACCCAAGGAGAGGGTCCTCACCAGACAATGACCCTGTTGGCACCTTGATTTTAGACTTCCAGTCTCCAAAACTGTGAGGAAATAAATTTATGTTCTTTAAACCACTTAATCTATAATATTTTGCTATGGCAGCCCAATCACACTGAAAACCATGATACCATGACACCAGATATAAAGTTATACAAAGGACTGAAGAGCACCAAAAATGGAAACCACTGATAAATATATGATTGTTTCTCCTTAGCTTCAAAAACTGATTGTTTAAGCAAAATAATAACAATGTACTATGGGGCTTGACAACAATAACATAAAATTCAGGGCAAAGTAATAAAAGTAAACTATCATAAAATGCTTACATTATCCATGAGGTGGTATAACATCATGAGGTTACATTACGATAGGCAAAATAGACATACTAAAATCTCTAAATAAACCATTAAAATAATAAGAGTTATAACCAGTAAGTCAAAAAAGGAAGATGAGATCATAAAAAAGACTTGATTAATACAGAAGAAAACCCAGAAAGTCAAAAAAGGACACAAAGAACAGATGGAACAAACAGAAAACAAACAGCAAGATGATAGATCCAAATCTAACCTTACCAATAATCACATAAAATGTGAATGGTCTACACAACAAAATTAAAGGCAGTGATGGTCAGATTGGATAATAAAGCAAGACTCAACTATACATGCTAACTATAAGAAATGTACTTTACATGTAAAGATTCAAATAGATTTAAAATAATAGGATGGGGAAAAACAGCATAGAAGACAAGTCAAAAGCAAGCTTAATGGCCACAACATAATGAACGTTAACAACAAAGAAAGCAAACACAAACATGAGGCCGACACTAACAAAAAGCCATCCAGCAAAGACACAGAAAAATCTCTGAAGAATTCTACACTAGGTAACTAGGTTGACAGATTTATAACATAAAGATCATTTGAGAAGTTTATAATGGTTTTCATTTGAAATACTGAGACTGCTGAAAAGTTTTAAAATTTTATAGGCCTGTTTTGATGTTTAAAACTCACTTTAAGAAAGAAAACTGCTTTACTTTGCTTAAAAGTAACTAAACATTATTGTTCACTGTACTTGTGTAATAGTAAAAGCTTATCCTACAGCAAATATGAGGAAATTCCACTTAGAAAATGATAAATTTAGAATTATGGTTGTGACATATATTCAATTAGTGTATATGTTATTGCGTAATTGACAGAAAAAACTTCCACTTGAAAAACTTTGTATAAACCTTTTCCCCAAATATCGTGGGTTTTGTGCAGTTTTTTTAAATGTTGGATTTACAGACTGCCCTTTCACTCATGAGTTTTGTAAAAGGCAGAGAAATTTATGATAGATAAAATATGTTACATCTAGGGGGCGCCTGAGTGGCTCAGTCGATTAAGCATCCAACTCTGGATTTCGGCTCAAGTCATGATCACACAGTTCGTGAGTTCAAGCCCCACGTCTGGCTCCATGCTGACAGTGTGGAGCCTGCTTGGGATTCTCTCTCTCCCACTCTCTGCCTCTCCCCTGTTCGCTTGCTCTCAAAATAAATGAAGTTAAAAATAAATGCTACATCTACCTAAGTACTGATTCTCTCCTTTTATCAAAAGTCCATTTTAATCTCCCAGTCTACATGATGTTACATTATTCTGCTTCTCTGTAACAATATCTTTATGCCTTTCTGTAACAGAACCAGATACTTAACTAAAGTTGAAGTGACAATTGTACAAAGTACAACACTTGAAGATAATTTAGTTTTGTGCCTGGGAATTCAGTAAAATCACAGGACTGTCCTGAACAAAACAAAATGGATTATATACAGGAATAAGTCTGGTTTAGGGTTATTAACCCTCTTGAAATGAACCATCTAATACCCCTAATAAGCACTAGTAGATAAAATTTAAAACAAAACAAGACAAGTTTGTTTTTAAGTAATATCTCAACTTCCTAAGTTTTCTTTTTAAGTCAAACTCATTAAGGAAGTCATAGAAGTTGTATTTTCTTATTTAGGGAGAAAAAAATCAATCTCTGATGCTTATATACTAAATTTAAGTAAATACCACATTAAAAAAGTAACCTATTTGAAGGTCACCTGAGTGGCTCAGTCGGTTAAGCTTTTGGTCTTTGGCAAAGGTCATGATCTCGCAGTTAGCAGGTTCAAGCCCCACATCAGGCTCTGTGCTGACAGCTCAGAGCCTGGAGCCTGCTTCAGATTCTGTGTCTCCCTCTCTCTCTGTCCCGCCCTCAATGACACTCTGTCTGTCTGTCTGTCTCTCTCTCTCTCAAAAATAAATAAAAACATTTTTAAAAATTGAGGGACGCCTGGGTGGCTCAGTTGGTTAAGCGTCCGACTTCAGCTCAGGTCATTATCTCACAATTCATGGGTTTGGGCCCTGTGCATGGGGCTCTGTGCTGACAGCTCAGAGCCTGGAGCAAGCTTCCTATTCTGTGTCTCCCTTCTCTCTGTCCCTCCCCTGTTCGTGCTCTGTCTCTCTCTGTCTCTCAAAAATAAATAAACATTAAAAAAACTAAAAAAAATTTTTTTGAAAAAATTCACTATTGGAAAACATGGCTATATTAAAAGGAAACTTTATTCTCATTTCTGTATCATTTATGTGACAGGATTGCAAAGAATGTACACATTCATTTCTTCAAAGCAGCAGAAAAAGTAAAAAGTACTGGCACTTTGACAGTCTCTATATTAAACCCAATGTTAACATACAACATTTATGGGTATATAGCTAAAGGACAGCATACCAAAAATATTGCTTTGAATATTAGTTCATTGAGTAATTTTCAATAGCTCAAAGACACTTCTCATGTTTGAAAACTAAGTAAATGGGGGGAATTAAGACAAGATAGTTACAATTTTAGGTCTACGATTTGTAAGTTCCACCAAAAAATAGTATTCGCATGTGACATGTATTATGTTTTAACCTCATGGTTAATTATATTCATCTGTAGATGAAAAATTACATTATTTCAAAAATTGGATGTTTTGCTTTTCATAGATCTTAAAAAGGAAATAGGACCCATTGTTTTGAGGGAATTCTATTACATAACACAAACGAGTCATTCTGTATTTGGTCCTTAATACAATTTTAATTTGGACAGATTTATTCTAATTAAGCCATAAATATTAACATATAAGCTTGTTTTGATTAAAGAATTTTCCTATCAATAAAAAAAAAAAAGAAGACTGGATAGCTATATAAATGTCGTAATAAGTGGATGCCAGAACAAAGGATATCACCAGCGATAAAAAAGATAATCTCATAATGATAAAGGGATCAATTATCAAGAAGAGATAAAATTCTTTTTTTTTTTTTTTTTTTTTTAATTTTTTTTTTTCAACGTTTATTTATTTTGGGGACAGAGAGAGACAGAACATGAACGGGGGAGGGGCAGAGAGAGAGGGAGACACAGAATCGGAAACAGGCTCCAGGCTCCGAGCCATCAGCCCAGAGCCCGACGCGGGGCTCGAACTCACGGACCGCGAGATCGTGACCTGGCTGAAGTCGGACGCTTAACCGACTGCGCCACCCAGGCGCCCCTAAGAAGAGATAAAATTCTTAAGTTTACATACATAATAATAAAACTTCAAAATATATGAAACAAATACTGACAATACTGAGAAGAGAGAGACAAATCCACAATTACACACACAGCCTTTATTTAGTATCTCTGTCAAAATAGTTGTAATATTTGCAGAAAATAAATAAGGATATAGATTTGACAACAATATCAACCAACTTGATTATAATGATAATTATAGGGAAAAAAACACAAAAAAAACACATTCTTCTCAAGTACACATGAAATATTTACCAAGATAAATGATTTTCTGGGCCACAAAACAAAGTTCAATCAATTTGTAAAAGATTCAACTCATATAAAGTACATACGGCCAAAGGAATTAAATTAGAAATCAGTAATAAGGGGCACCTAGGTGGCTCAGTTAAGTGTCCAACTCTTGATTTCAGCTCAGGTCATGATCTCACAGTTCATGAGACTGAGCCCCACATGGGACTCCATGCTAACAGCATGGAGCCTGTTTGGGATTCTCTTTCTCCCTCTCTCTCTGCCCCTCCCCCCACTCATGTTCTCTATGTCTCTCAAAATAAAAAAACAAAATAAAAACTTAAAAAAAAAAAGAAATCCGTAACAAAAAATCTCTAGAAACACTCCCAAGTATTTAGAAAATAAATAACACACTTCTAAATAACCCATAAATCTAAAACAAAAACAAACAAGCAAAAAAAACACAAAGGGAAATTATAAAGTATTTTGAATTGAATAAAAATGAAAACACAACATATAAGAATCTGCAGCATGCTTTAATGGGAAATTATAGCATTAAACACCAATATCAAAAAGAATAAATGTCGGGACATCAGGGTGGCTCAGTCAGTTAAGCATCTGACTCTTGATTTCAACACAGACTCATGATCTCAGGACTAAGATCTAGCCCCAGTGAGATCTAGCCCCATGTCTGGCTCCGTGCTGGGGTGCTGGGCATGGAGCATGCTTAAGATTCTCTCTCTCCCTCTTGCTCTCCCCCTCCCCCACTTGCTCTCTCATTCTCAAAAGAAATAAATGTCTCCAATCAATGACCTTAACTTCCTTCCACATTAAGAAAATAAAATTAGGGGCACCTGGGTGGCTCAGTCAATTGAGCAACCAACTCTTGATTTCAGCTCAGGTTATGATCCCAGGGTTGTGGGTGATTAAGCCCCACAATGGACTCCACACTGAGCATGGAGCCTGCTTAAGATTCTCTAAGAGTGCCTGGGTAGCTCCATCAGTTAAGCATCTGACTCCTGATTTTGACTCAGTTCATGATCTCACGATTCATGAGTTCAAGCCCTGAGTCCATCTCCATGCTGACAGTGGGGAGCCAGCTTCAGAATGCTCTCTCCCTCCCTCCCTCTCTGCCTCAGCCCCAATCATTCACTCTCTCTTTCAAACTATAAATAATAAATAAACTTAAAAAAAAAAAAGATTCTCTGTCTCTCCCTCTGCTATTCTCCTCTATTCGTGCACTAAAATAAAAACAAAAAACAAAAAACAAAACAGAAGGAATTAAAGTAAGCAGAAGAAAGGAAATAATAAAAACCAGGGCTACCTGGGTAGCTCAGTCGGTTAAGCATCTGACTTTGGCTCAGGTCATGATCTCACGGTTCATGGGTACCAGCCCTGCATCAGGTTCTGTGCTGATAGTTCAGAGCCTGGATCCTGCTTCAGATTCTGTGTCTCCCTTTCTCTCTGCCCCTCCTTTTCTCTCTCTCAAAAATAAATAAACATTTAATAATTTTTTTCCAAAAAAATAAAAATACCAAAGTAGAAATCAATGAAAGAGGGGCGCCTGGGTGGTTCAGTTGGTTAGGCAACTGACTTCAGCTCAGGACATGATCTCACGGTTCGTGAGTTCGAGCTCCTCGTTGGGCTCTGTGCTAACAGCTCAAAGCCTGGAGCCTACTACAGATTCTGTGTCTCCCCCTCTCTCTACCCCTCCCCTGCTCACGTGCTATGTCTCTCTGTCTCTCAATAAATAAACGTTAAAAAAAATTAGAAAAAAAGAGATCAATGAAAGAGAAAACAGATAAACAATGCAGAAAAATCAATGAACAGAAAGCAATAAAACTGGACTGATTAGGATTAAAGAAATTATATCAGAAACCAGAGAGGTGTTATCATTATACATCTACAGATTTTAAAAAGGGTAAAGTTAATATTAAAAACAACTTTACATTAGCAATGTAGTTGGAATGGACCAATTCCCTGAAAGACACAATCAAAGCTCACTCAAGAAAGAGTTAACTTAATGGGAATGCAAGCTGGTACAGCCACTCTGGAAAATGGTATGGAGGATCCTCAAAAAACCAATAGAACTACCCTACGACCCAGCAATTGCACTACTAGACATTTATCCAAGGGATACAGATGTTCTGTTTTGAAGGGACACATGCACCCCCATGTTTATAGCAGCACTATCAACAATAACCAAAGTATGGAAAAACCCCAAATGTCCATCAATGGGTGAATGGATAAAGAAGATGTGGTATATACAATGGAGTATTACTTGGTAATCAAAAAGAATGAAATCTTGCCATCTGCAACTACGTGGATGGAACTGGAGGGTATTATGCTAAGTGAAATTAGAAAAGGACAAAAATCGTATGACTTCACTCATATGAGGACTTTAAGAGACAAAACAGATGAACATAAGGGAAGGGAAACAAAAATAATATAAAAACAGGGAGGGGGACAAAACAGAAGAGACTCATAAATATGGAGAACAAACTGAGGGTTACTGGAGGGGTCGTGGGAGGGGGGATGGGCTAAATGGGTAAGGGGCACTAAGGAATCTACTCCTGAAATCATTGTTGCTCTATATACTAACCAATTTGGATGCAAATTTAAAAAAATAAAAAATAAAATTAAAAAAACAAGAGTTAACTTAAAAAAATAAAGACTTAACCTGAATAGCCTTATATGTAATAATGAAATCAAAATTGTAGTTAAAATACTTCCCACAAACAAAACTTCAAGCCCCGATGACTTTACTGGTAAATTCTATCAAACACTTAAGTTAGAAATACCAATTCTACTGAAACTATCCCAGAAAACTGAAGATGATATATTTTCCAACTCATTCAATAAAGCCCAAATCACCCAACATCAAAACCAAACACAGATATTACGAGAAAACTACAAACTAATAACCCTCATAAACAGAGGTGCAAAAATCCCAATTAAAATTTTATCAAATCAAATCCAACATTATGAAAGGATAATACATCATGAGCAATTGGAGTTTGTCCCAAGAATGCTGAATTTCTTTAACATTCAAAGATCAATGTGATTCACAATATTAAAACGAATTTAAAAAGGATTATTATAAGTTCATCTCAATCCATACAGAAAAAGCATTTCACAAAATCTAATATTCGTTCCTGATCAAAACTCTCAACTAGTAAACTAGAAACAAAAGAGAACTTCTTCAGGGCATGTGACCATCTCAGTTGGAAGAACATGTGACTCTTAATCTCAAGGTTGTGAGTTTGAGCCCCACATTGGATACAGAGATTACTAAAAAAATAAACTTTAAAAAAAAAAAAACGAGAACCCGATAAAAGGTGTCTATGGAAAATCTACAGTTAACATCATAATAATGGAAGACTACATGCATTCCTCCTAAGATCAAGAACAAGACTAAGAGGTCTATTCTTGGCATTTTCTATTCAACATTATCCGAGAGGTTCCAGTCTGGGAAATCAAACAACAAAAAGAAATATAAGGAATCCAGATTGCAAAGAAAAAAGCAAAACAGTCTTTATTAATAAATAAACATTAATAAATAAACATGGCCATGTAGAAAATTTGATGGAATCTATAAAAATATACTAGAATAAGTTTCCAAGGTTGCAAAATACAAGAAAAAATACAAAAATCATTTCTATGCATATTCTACCAAAAAAAAAAAAACAAACCTGAAATGTTAAAAGAATTCCATTTACAAAAGCATCAAAAAACATCAAATACCTAGGGTTAAATCTGACAAAAGATGTGAAAGATCTGTATGCTGAAAACTACAAAATATTGCCATGAGATGTTAGAGACAACCTTAAAGAAATAGAAAAATATACCTTACTCATTGGCCAGAAGTCTCCACAGTAAGATATTAATTCTCCCTCAAATCGATCTATAAATTCAACATCATTCCAATCAAATAACTAACAAAATTTCTGTAGAACTGGCAAACTGATTTCAAAATTCATGTAGAAATACAAAGGAACTAGAATAGCCAAAAACCTCTAACAAAGATCAAAGAAGACTGACACTGTTTTATTTCAAAAACCTATAGTAATCAGGGGTACCGGGTAGCTCACTCGGTTAAACGTCTCACCTTTGGGCTCAAATCATGATCTCACAGTCATGAGATCAAGCCCTATGTCAGGCTCTGTGCTGGGCATGGAGCCTGCTTAAGATTCTCTCTCTCCCTCTGCCCCTCCCCCACTCATACTCTCTCTCAAAAGAAAACAAACAAACTTAAAAAGGGGGAGGGGACCTGGCTGGGTCACTTGGCTGAGCATCTGACTCTTGATATGGGCTCAGCTCATGATCCCAGGGTCATGGGATCGAGCCCCACATCAGGTTCCATGTTGAGTGTGGAGTCTGCTTAAGATTCTTCCTCTTTCCCCCTCTGTCCCTCTCCCCTGTTTGTGTGCTTTCTAAAATAAATAAATAAATAAACGTTATAATAATCAAAGCAGCATTATAAACTGAGTTAAGACAGACAAAAAAGATCAGTGGAATAAAGTCTAGAATTAAATTCACATAAATAAACATGACTGATTTTTAACACAGGTGCAATGGTACAGTGAAGGAAGAAAAGCCTTTCCAACCTACAGTGCTCAAAAAATTGGGTATGATGTTGGGGCGCCTGGGTGGCTCAGTCGGTTGAGCGTCTGACTTCGGCTCAGGTCTCATCTCGCAGTCCGTGAGTTTGAGCCCCGTGTCAGGCTCTGGGCCGACAGCTCAGAGCCTGGAGCCTACCACTGATTCTGTGTGCCCCTCTCTCTCTGCCCCTCCCCCACTCATGCTGTCTCTCTCTCTCTCAAAAATGAATAAATGTTAAAAAAAAAAAATTGGGTATGATGTGCAAAAAAATGAACATGGAGCTATACTACACTATATAAAAATTAACTCAAAATAGACTATAGATCTAAATGTAGCACCTAACATAATATTTCTAAAATAAATCACGAGAGACAATCCTTGTGAACTTGGGTTAAGCAATTTCTTTTATTTTTCCCCCCTTGGCACTGTAAGTTTTTTTTTTTAATTTTTTAAATTTACATCCAAGTTAGTTAGCATATAGTGCAACAATGATTTCAAGAGTAGATTCCTTAATGTCCCTTACCCATTTAGCCTATCCCCCTTCCCATAACCCCTCCAGTAACCCTGTTTGTTCTCCATATTTATGAGTCTCTTCTGTTTTGTCCCCCTCCCTGTTTTTATATTATTTTTGTTTCTCTTCCCTTATGTTCATCTGTTTTGTATTTTAAATTCCACATATAAGTGAAATCATATGATTTTTGTCTTTCTCTAATTTCGCTTAGCATAATACTCTCTAGTTCCATCCACATAGTTCCAAATGGCAAGATTTCATTCTTCTTAATTGCCAAGTAATATTCCATTGTCTATATATACCACATCTTCTTTATCCATTCATCCATTGATGGACATTTGGGCTCTTTCTATACTTTGGCTATTGTTGGTAGTGGTGCTATAAACATGGGGATGCATGTGTCCCTTCGAAACAGCATACATACCTGTATCCCTTGGATAAATACCTAGTAGTGCAATTGCTGGGTCATAGGGTAATTCTATTTTTAACCTTTTGAGGAACCTCCATACTGTCTTCCAAAGTGGCCGCACCAGTTTGCATTCTCACCAACAGTGTAAAAGAGATCCTCTTTCTCTGCATCCTCGCCAACATCTGTTGTTGCCTGAGTTGTTAATGTTAGCCATTCTTACTGGTGTGAGGTGGTATCTCATTGTGGTTTGGTTTGTATTTCTCTGATGTCGAGTGATGTTAAGCATCTTTGCATGTGTCAGTTGGCCATCTGGATGTCTTCTTTGGAAAAGTGTCTACTCATGTCTTCTGCCCATTTCTTCACTGGATTATTTGTTTTTTGGGTGTTGCATTTGATAAATTCTTTATAGATTTTGGATACTAACTCTTTATCTAATATGTCATTGGCAAATATCTTCTCCCAACCATCATTTGCTTTTTAGTTTTGTTGATTGTTTCCTTTGCTGTGCAGAAGCTTTTTATTTTGATAAGGTCCCAATAGTTCATTTTTCATTCCCCTTGCCTCTGGAAACCATCAAGTAAGAAGTTGCTGCAGCTGAAGTCACAGAAGTTGTTACCTGTTTTCTACTCTAGGATTTTTTCAATGGCTTCCTGTCTTACATTGCGGTCTTTCATCCATTTTGAGTTTATTTTTATGTATGATGTAAGAAAGTGGTCTAGGTTCATTCTTCTGCATGTCGCTGTCCAGTTTTCCCAACACCATTTCCTGAAGAGACTGTCTTTATTCCATCAGATATTCTTTTCTGCTTTGTCAAAGATTAGTTGGCCATACGTTTGCGGGTTCTCTATTCTGTTCCATTGATCTATGTGTCTGTTTTTGTGCCAGTACCATACTGTCTTGATGATTACAGCTTTGTAATACAGCTTGAAGTTTGTTGGGTTAAGCAATTTCTTAGATATGCCACCAAAAGCACAATCCATAAAAAACAAATTGGCAAGCAGATGCCATTAAAATAACTTCTAGCATTCAAAATATTGATAAGAGAATGAAAAGACAAGCCATGAACTTAGAGAAAATATTTGAAAAGCAAGTACCTAATAAAGGACTTTTAGCTAGAGTATATAAAGAACTTTCAAAACTCAACAGTGAGAAAACAACCAACCCAATTCAAAAACAGGTAAAAGATCTGTCTCCCTCTCTCTCTGCCCCTCCCCTGCTCATACCTCACATTCTCTTTCTCTTAAAAATAAACTTTAAAAAAAAAAAGATGATTCCTTTACTATATAAACTGTGGCAGGACAACAGAAGGTGAAAAAGTGTGATAGCTTAAACCTGATACTAAAATCTAATTCAGAAGGTACAAAAAAAGGACAATTATACAAAAACCAATGCCACTAGGAATACAGATGCAAAAATCCTAACATATTAAGAAAGCAAATACACTATTATGTTAGCGTAATATATAGTGACCAAGTAAGATTTACTCCAGATTGCAAGATGGATGTGCCAAAATTAGAAAATAATATTAATGTACTATATAAAACTAACTGATTAAAGGAGAAAAACTATACCATCATCTTGTTAAAAAATGAAGCATTTGATTAAATACCCATTCCTAAAAACACTAATATTAAATAAGCAATTAATATTTCTGTAACATAATAAAAAATAGAAATATGAAACAAAATATCTGAATACTTCTACAATTAAATTCAAGACAAAGATGTACTCTATCACTGAAATCAATCAACATTATTCTAGAAGCTATAATCAATGTAACGAAACAAACAACAAAAAAAGGTATAAATACTAGAAAGGAAAAGAGAAAATGATCCATTATTAGCAGGTATAAGTGCCTACCTGTAAAACCCAAGATAATCAACACAACAACTATTTCAAAAGTCTGTAATGGACTAATGGAACAAAATAGAAAATCCATAAACAAGTCCATTTATTGACAAGATTTTAGTTTACAATAAAGGTAAAACTACAGGGGCTCAGGGGCTCATCACTTAAGCGTCCAACTTCGGCTTCGGCTTGGGTCATGCATGATCTCATGGCTCATTAGTTCAAGCCCCACAAGGGGCTCTGTGCTGACAGCTCAGAGCCTGGAGCCTGCTTCGGGTTCTGTGTCTCTGTCTCTCTCTGCCCCTCCCCAACATGCACTCTCTCTCTCTCTCTCAAAAATTTTTTAAAGTAAAACTTCAAATTTTTGGAGAAATGATTACTGAAAAATGTTGGTTAAAGCATGTAACCATTAAGACTGCTTTTTAGTATATATGTACTGTTTTGAAATATACATAAATGGGGAGTGAAACAATGAAATACACATATATGTGGTAGAACTGTACAGAAAATCATGGAAATGTAAAACAAATACAGTGCTTACCTCTAGATGGGTGGAAAGGGATGCAACTGATGAGGGTCACACTAAGTCAAGAGGGCTTCTAAGGTAGTGAATACAGATATCTGAATTATTTTTTTAAAGTATGATTTTGTATTTTATGTAAATGTAAAAACCGTATGATTATTTCTATAGATACAGAAAAAGCATTTGATGAAGTACAACATCCACTCATGATGAAAACCCTCAACAAAGTAGGTCTAGAGGGAACACATCTCAACATAATAAAGGGCTTATCTGAAAATCCCACAGCTAACATTATTCTCAATGGGGAAACACTGAGAGCTTTTCCCCTAAAGTCAGGAACAAGACAAAGATGTCCACTCTCACAACTTTTATTCAACATAATACTGAAAGTGCTAGCCACAGCAATCAGAGAACAAAAAGAAATAAAAGGTACCTAAATCAGTAAGGAAGAATTAAAATTTTCACTATTTGCAGAAAACACGATACTACATATTGAAAACACTTAAGCCTCCATCAAAAAACAACTAGAACGGATAAATGAATTCAGTAAAGTCACAAGATACAAAATCAACGTATAGAAATCTGTTGCATTCCTATACACTAATAATGAAGCAGGAGAAAGTGAAATTAAGAAAACAACTCATTCACAAGTACACCAAAAACAATAAAACATCTAGAAATAAATTTAATCAAAGAGGTGAAAGGGCTATACTCTGAAAACCATAAAACACTGATGAAAGAAATTAAAGACAACACAAAAAAATGGAAAGACATTCCATGCTCATGGGTTAGAAGAACAAATATTGTTAAAATGTCTCTACTACCCAAAGCAATCTACATGTTTAATGCAATCCCCATCAAAATACCAAGAGCATTTTTCACAGAACTAGAACAAACAATCCTAAAATTTGTAAGCAACCACAAAAGACCCCGAATAGCCAAAGCAATCTTGAAAAAAAAATTCAAAATCTATAAAGAACTTATCAAACTCAACACCCAAAAAAGAAATAATCCAGTGAAGAAGTAAGCAAAAGACATAAACAGACACTATTCCAAAGAAGGCATCCAGGTGGCTCAAAGACACATCAAAAGATGCTCAACATCACTCATCATCAGGGAAATACAAATCAAAACCACAATGAGATCCCACCTCACACTTGTCAGAATGGCTGAAATCAACAACTCAGGCAACAGATGTTGGCGAGGATGTGGAGAAAGAGGAACCCTTTTGCACTGCTGGTGGGAATGCAAACTGGTACAGCTACGCTGGAAAACACTATGGAGGTTCCTCAAAAAGTTAAAAATAGAATTACCCTATAACCCAGCGAATGCACTAAGTATTTATCCAAACGATACAAAAATGCTGACTCAAAAGGGCACATGCACACCAATGTTTATAGCAGCACTATCAACAATAGCCAAATTATGGAAAGAGCCCAAATGTCCATCGACTGACGAATGGATAAGAGGATGTGGTATGGGGCACCTGGGTGGCTCAGTAGGTTAAGCATGGGGCTCAGCTCAGGTCATGGTCTCACAGTTTTTGAGTTCAAGCCACATGTTGGGCTCTGTGCTGACAGCTCAGAGCCTGGAGCCTGCTTCAGATTCTGTGTCTCCTTCTCACTCTGCCCATCCCCCACTCATGCTCTGTCTCTCAAAAATGAATAAACCGCAAAAAAAAAAAAATTTAAGAAAAAAAGAGTATGTGGTGTACACACACACACACACACACACACACACACACACACACAATGGAATATTACTCGGTGATCAAAAAGAATGAAATCTTGCCATTTGCAACCACATGGATGGAATTAAGAGTGTATTATGCTAAGTGAAATGAGTCACTCAAAAGAAGATAAATATCATATGATTTCACTCACATGTGGAATTTAAGAAACACAACAGATGAACAGAGGGGAAAGGAAAGGAAAATAAGATAAAATAGAGAGGAAGGCAAACCATAAGAGACTCTAAATACAGAGAACAAACTGAGGGTTGCTGGAGGGGAGGTGGGTGAGGAGATGGGTTACGTGGGCGATGAGCATCAAGGAGGGCACTTGTTGGGATGAGCACTGAGTACTGTATGTAAGTGATGAATCACTAAATTCTACTCCTGAAATCATTATTACACCATATGTTAACTAACTTGGATTAAAAAAAAAAAAACAAAAAATGAAGTATCACAATTCTAGACTTCAAGTTATATTACATAGCTATAGTAATCAAAACAGTATGGTACTGGCACAAAAATAGTCATATAGATCAATGGAACAGAACAGAAAACCCATAAATATATGATCAATTAATCTTCAACAAAGCAGAAAAGAATATTCAATGGGAAAAAGTCTCTTCAACAAATGGTGCTGGAAAAACTTGTCAGCTACATGCAAAAGAATGAAAGTGGACCACTTTCTTACAGCATACACAAAAATAAATTCAAAATGGATTAAAGACCTAAAGATGAAACTTGATACCATAAAAATCATGGAAGAGACCACAGGCAGTAATTTCTCTCACACTGGCCATAGCAACAGTATTCTAGATATGCCTCCTGAGGCAAGGGAAATAAAAGCAAAAATAAACTATTGGGACTATATCAAAATAAAAAGTTTCTGCATAGCAGAGGAAACAACAAAACTAAAAGGCAACCTACAGAATGGGAGAAGATATTTGCAAATGACATATCAGATAAAGGATTAGTATCTAAAAATATAAAGAACTGATACAACTCAATACCCCCCCAAAAAAAATCAAATAAAAAAAAAATGGACAGAACACATGAACAGACACTTCTCCAAGAAGACATCCAGAGGGCCAACAGACACATGAAAAGATACTAAGTATCACTTGTCATCAGGGAACTACAAATCAAAACTACAATGAAGTATCACCTCACACCTATCAGAATAGCTAAAATCAAAAACACAAGAAATAAGCATTGACAAGGATGTAGAAAAAAAAGGAACCCTCTATGCACTGTTGGTGGGAATACAAACTGGTAAAGATGCTGCAGAAAACAGTATGCAATTTCCTCAAAAATTTAAAAATAGAACTACCCTATAATCCAGTAATTGTACTACTGGATATCTACCCAAAAAATACAAAAACACTAATTCAAAGAGATACCTGCACTCCTATGTTTATAGCAGCATTATTTACAATAGCCAAGATATGGAATCGGCCCAAGTGTTCATCAACAGATAAATGGATAAAGAAGATGTGGCATATGTATGTATATATATGTATACATACTGATAATGGAATATTATTTAGCCATAAAAAAGAATGAAACCTTGCCATTTGCAAGGAATATTATTTAGCCATAAAGAAGAATGAAACCTTGCCATTTGCAATGACTTGGATGGAGCTAAGTGAAGTAAGTCCAAGAAAGACAAATACCTTATGATTTCACTCATGTGGAATTTAAGAAACAAAACAAATGAGCAAAGGGAAAAGAGACAGAAACAAACCAAGAACAGACTCTTAACTATAGAGAACAAACTGATGGTTATCAGAGGGGAGGTGGGGGGAGAATGGGTGAAATAGGTGATGGGGATTTAAGAAAAAAAATAAATAAAAAGATTATGATTTGCATTTTATGGACTCTCCTGTGCGGCATATTTGACAACTTAAAAAAAAATTAATGAGTTAGATCTGTATCTGTTGTTATAAAAAGATCTGCAATAAATATTAAATTAAAAAGCAAAACAGCCTATGTAGCATGATTCCTTTCCTGTAAAAGATTTTATTTATAGCATATTCATAAAAAATACTTTTCTGGAAGAATAGAGAAAAAATTATTACCTTTATTTAAATGTACACTGACTGAGGTGTACATCTTCACTATATAGTTTTCCATACTATTCTGTTTTCAAATAGTTTTGAACTGTTTTTATCTGTTTTAACATGTATGTATAAAATGTTTTAACATATCTGTGTGTGTGTATGTGTATAGTTATTTTTGTTAATATTAACACAAGTTATTCAACTGGTAGAATTGATGGATTCTTTTATTTTCTTTTTTTTTTTTTAATTGTATTTATTTCTTTTGACAGAGAAAGAGAACACAAGCAGGGGAGGGGCAGAGAGAAAGGGAGAGAGAGAGAATCCTAAGCAGGTTCTGCACTGTCAGCACAGAACCCGACATAGGGCTCAAACTCATGAACCATGAGATCATGACCTGAGCCAAAATCAAGAGTCAGATGCTTAACCGACTGAGCCACCCAGGCACCCCTTGTTTTCTTCTTTATACTTTCATACCTTTTTTTTTATTTTTTTTTTCTTTCATATCTTTTTAAAAACTATTTAGCCAAAATCCTAATTAAAAACTAGACCATAAGGAAATTCAAAAAAATAAACAAATACCCAACAGAGATGTGAAAACATGTTCAATTTTCCTAACTATTAAAAAATACACAACTTTTTCATTATGAAATAGGGAAAAAAAAAAAAATGTGGTCACACCCTTCAAAAGGAACAAGGCAACTAATGCACTACTGATAAGAATACAAATGTGAACCGGCGGTTGTAATGAAGTATACTATATTAAAATTCTAAACTGATCTTGTAGGGACTAGAGAATCAAAGATTTTTTAAGTAAGCGAATACAACAATCTAAAATCGGAATTCTTAAAAGAAAGTTGGAGTAGGGGCACCTGGGTGGCTCGGTCGGTTAAGTACCCGACTTCAGCTTGGGTCATGATCTCAGAGTTTGTGGGTTTGAGCTCCATATCAGGCTCTCTGCTGACAACTCAGAGCCTGGAGCCTGCTTTGGTTTCTGTGTCCCCCTTTCTCTCTGCCCCTCCCCTGCTCATGCTCTCTCTCTCTCAAAAATAAATAAACATTAAAAAAAAAAAAAAGTTGGAGTAAACTAAGTGAAATGTAGAGAAAAACCGAAGGTAGACAATCAAGTTCAGAGTCTTAACAGACTCAAGAGCTCAAACAACAACATGATCTCAATAACAAGAACTCAAATAACAAATGATCAAGGAAAGAAATGGAAATGAAAGAGAAAGAATAGATTGAGTGTCATTTAAGAGGTAAAAACTAAAGAATGTGGTGAATGATTAGGTATAAAATATGAGAAAGAGGAATGAGTTAAATACAATTCTGAGTTTTAATAACAAGGCAAATGAGGGGTTCTACCATCAAATGAGCTAGAAGATAAAGAAAAAAGAGAAGTAAACTTGGAAGAAAAAACAATGACTTAATTCACTGCCTTCCTCTATGTAACCTAAAGACCAAGGGAAATCTCTAATAAACAAATGGAAAGAAGGAACAAAGAAGAGATGTTAAGATCTAAAGCAGCACTGTCCAAAAGCAACACTGTCCAATAACGTTTTCCACAATGAGAGGCACCAGGTGACTCAGTCAGTTAAGTGTCTGACTCTTGATTTCAGCTCAGGTCATGATCTCACAGTTCATGAGTTCAAGCCCCATGTAGGGCTCTATGCTATAGTGCATAGACTGCTTGGGATTCTCTCTCCCTCTCTCTGGCCCTTCCCTGCATATGTGTGCTCTCTCTCCCTCTCCTTCTAAATAAATAAGTAAATGAATAAACAAATGTTTAAAGTTTACCACAATGAGGTAAATGTTCTATAACTGTGTCACCTAATACAGCAGACACTAGACTCATGTGGCTTTGATCACTTGAAATGTGCCAGTATAACAGAGAAAGGGATTTTTTTATTTAATTTTAATTAACTGTAATTTAAATAGCTACAGGTGATTCACTGCTATCACACTTAGAGACTTTACAGCATTTACATTCTCTTTCTCCCACTTTCCAAACACATAAAAATTAACATTTACATTTGCCTTAGTCTCTTCTAATAGTTTAAAAAATACCATCTTGGGTCAATATATTACAAAAATGAGTAACTATGATCCAGTCTCAGCCAAACAGTATTACTTTCTTTTACATAATTCTTAATTACATTTACAAATCAAAATGAAGCTGAGTAAAAAACTGCACATTCCAGCAAGCTGGCATTAAGGTATAGTCACAAAACAAGCCATGGAGAAGGCCTAGTTTGAGAGCTAAAGCCCCACTATTCAGAATACTAACCTCTCCATCACTATCAGATATCACAATGAATGCATCTTCAAACCTACGTTTCCTCTTCAGATTGACAGAACTGGCAGTTTCTGCATCTTTCTTCTCCAAGTTCTGTGCTTCAGTGGCTTCTTTAACCCTTTTCTTTCTCCGTGGCATCCTTGTCTGAAACACAGGGTAAGTAATTTACTCAAAGTTTAATTTTTCCAGATGCTATCTGTAATTTAATCATATAAAAGAAAAAGGTTCCCATCTAAAAGAAGTAAAATAACTTCTGAATACTTCCACTACTCATTAAAATTCCAATTTTTCTATTAAAAAAATTTATATATGTACATATCTCATCTCTGTAGGGACATTTCAATAAAAATAATATAATAATTAAGGGGCGCCTGGGTGGCGCAGTCGGTTAAGCGTCCGACGTCAGCCAGGTCACGATCTCGCGGTCCGTGAGTTCGAGCCCCGCGTCAGGCTCTGGGCTGATGGCTCAGAGCCTGGAGACTGTTTCCGATTCTGTGTCTCCCTCTCTCTCTGCCCCTCCCCCGTTCATGCACTGTCTCTCTCTGTCCCAAAAATAAAAAAATAAACGTTGAAAAAAAAATATATATATATATAATAATTTATCCCAGTTATTTAAACATTAACTTAGATAGTTGGTTCTCTTGACTATGTATTATAATTTAAAGGAACTATTTTTCAACAGCAATGCCTCCACTTGATAAAGAACATCTCCAAAAAAAAAAAGACAAAAACAAAAAACAAAAAACCAACCCATAGTTAATATGACACTTAAACATAAAAGACTGAATGCTTTCTCCTTAAGACAGGAACAAGACAAGGATGTCTGCTTTCATCATTTCTAATGAACATTATCCTGGAGGTTCAAGGCAGGTCATCTACACAAGAAGAAATAAAAGATATCCAAACTGGAGCACCTGGGTGGCTCAGTCGCTTAAGTGTCCAACTTTTGGTTTCAGCTCAGGTCATGATCTCATGGTTCATGAGTTTGAGCCCCATGTCAGGCTCTGTGCTGACAGCACAGAGCCTACTTGGGATTCTGTCTCCTTCACTCTCTGTCCTTCCCCTGCTTGCCCTCTCTCTCTCAAAAATAAATAAATAAACATTAAAAAAAAAAAAAAGACATCCAAATTGGAAAGGAAGAAGTAAAACTATCACTATCTGCAGATGACATGGTCTTGTATTAAAAAAAATTAAGAACTCCACTGAAAAACTATTATAACCAATAAAGAAGTTCAGAAAAGACTGCAGCATACAGTCAACATACAAAAATCAATTGTAGTGTTATCCACTAGCAATAAAAATCCAAAAATTGAATTTTAAAAATTCCATTTCTAATAACATCAAAAATAATGAAATTCTTAGGAATAAATGTAACAAAATAAGGCAAGACTTACAAATGAAAACTTAAAAATATTTTGAAAGGAGGATCCAGTTCAAGATGACATAGTAAAAATCTTGATTTAACCTCCTCCTATAGACACACCAAGTCTACAAATATATATGGAACAAATTATCTTGAAATAAACTTAAAACCTGGCAGAGCAACCCATTCACATAAGACAAATGAGAGGGAAACCACATCAAAGCAAAGTTAAGAGAAATCTCATCATAATCCCCACCCTAGGCACAACAACCCACAATGGGGGGGTGGAGGGGGGGGAGTCGACCCAAGAGTTTCTCCCTGAGGAGAGATCAGTTTGAATCTCATATCTGGCATCACAACTTTTCAGACCTGCAACTGAGAGATAAGCCCCCTAAACATCTAGCTCTGAAAGCCAACAAGCTTGCATCCATTAAGACTCCCAAAACCAAAATGAATTGAAAAGCAGTTCTCAAAAAGCTGACACATACCAACTCACCCACCCAGGGCTCAACACAAAGGCAGCCAACTGAAAAGCACCAAGACTTTCTGTGAGAGAGACTTATTTGTTTATCTTAAAACATCAGCCTGAGGCGCAGGCATCTAATTTAACATACACGTGGGTGACTACTGAAATATTCAAAGGCAGAGGCCAGTAGGCACCATCTTTGCATCTCCCTCTGCCTCATTCAAGCTTGCCAGTATCTCCCAGAAAGGAGTTTGTGCCCTTGTCTGATACTCCAATTTTTACAGCTGCTTCCCAGGGGATACTTCCAGATCACCTGCTTCTGGGGGCCACCAGGACTTACTTACACTGACAGTCCTGCAGGACTTTATATATTTGCATACTTTAAATGCTGCAGCCTGAGAGTCTGGCTTCCAAACAGCCTCAACCTAGGTGATGACTGAGTTCCTCCCCTTTGGGACATTGGCAGTTCTTGGCATACCTTCAAGTCCCAGGAACCACTAAAAATATACTAGGCTGCTTGGATAATCACAAAGGTTTGAAAGACAACTAAAAGCTATGGCAAAGTTGAAAAATAAGCTTCATCTCCTACATAAGGCCATTCTTTCAAAACTTGCTATTTTATCTAATGCACAGAATCAACATGGAGTCAAAGAAAATACAAAAACAAACAAAAAACAAAAAACAAAACAAAACCAGAGGAAGATGTTCCAAACAAAAAGAATTAGATAAAATTCAGAAAAACGCCTTAACAAAAGAGAGATAAGTCATTTATCTGACAAAGGAGTTCAAAACAACAGTCACAAAAATTACTCACTACACTCAGGAGAATGAATAAACATAATGAGAATTTTAATTAAAAGAAAATAAAAGAGAGTACCAAACAGAAATCACATTACTGAAGAATGCAATAATATAACTGAAAAATACAATAGAGGGGTTCAACATCAGACTATATGAAAAAGAAAAGATCACTGCACTTGAAGACAGACCAATGGAACTCATTCAATTAGAGCAGCACAAGAAAAAAGATGAATAGAGTGAAGACACATTCAAGAACTTATGGAAAGGACAAAACCAGGCAGACCGACATTCACATTACAAGGGTCCCAGAAGAGGGAGAAACAAGAAGGAAAATTATTTGAAGAAATAATGGATAAAAATTTCCCTAATCTGAGAAAGAAAACAGACATCCAGATCCAGGAAGCCCAGAGAGTTCTAAAAAAGATGAACCCAAAGGAATCCACATCAAGACAAATTATATTTAGAGTGTCAAAAGTGGGGCACCTGGGTGGCTCAGTCGGTTAAGTGTCTGACTTTGGCTCAGGTCATGATCTCACGGTTCGTGGGTTCAAGCCCCGAGGCGGGCTCTGTGCTGACAGCTCAGAGCCTGGAGCCTGCTTCAGATTCTGTGTCTCCATCTCTCTCTCTGCCCCTCCCCTGCTCACACACTGTCTCTTTCTCTCTCTCTCCCTCTCTCAAATATAAATAAACATTAAAAATTTTTAATTAAAAATACATATCATACTTAATGGTGAAAGACTAAAAGCTTTCCCCTTAGAACAGGTACAAAACAAGGATGTCCACTCTCAGCACTTTTATTCAACATTATACTGGAGGTCCTAGCCAAAGCAATTAGGCAAAAAGAGAGAAAAGAAATAAATAAAAAGCATATAGATTGGAAAGAAAGAAGTAAAACTATATTTTCAGATGCAATGATATTGTATATAGAAAATTCTAAGGATCCACTAAAAACAAAACAAAACAAAACAAAACAAAACCCTATTAGAGGGGTGACTGGGTGGCTCAGTTGGTTAAGCATCCAACTTCAGCTCAGGTCACGGTTTCACTGTTCCTGAATTCAAGCCCCGCATCAGGTTCTGTGCTAACAGCTCAGAGCCTGGAGCCTGCTTCAGATTCTGTGTCTCCCTCTCCCGCTCATGCTCTCTTTCTCTCAAAAATAAACGTTAAAAATTTTTTTAAAAAAGAAAACTATCAGAATACACAAGTTTGGCAAGGCTGCAGAATACAAAATCAATAAATAAAACTATTTCTATACATTCAAAATGAGCAATGTGAAAATAAAGTTAAGAAAACAATTCCATTTACAATGGCATCATAAGGACTAACTTTACCTAACAGAAGACATGCAAAACTTATACTCTGAAAGCTACAAATCATTTTTTAAAGAAATGAGAGATCTAAAAAATGAAAAACATCCCACGCTCAAAGATCAAAAGATTTCATATGGTAATACTCTTTAATATTTTATTTTTTATTTTTTTAATGTGTATTCATATTTTGAGAGAGAGTGAGTGGGGGAGGGGCAGAGAGAGAAGGAGACACAGAATCTGAAACAAGCTCAAGCTCTGAACTGACAGCACAGAGCCCAATGCAGAGCTCGAACTTTCAGACCGTGACATCATGACCTGAGCCCAAGTCGGACACTTAACTGACTGAGCCACCCAGGAGCCCCAAAGATGGCAATACTCTTTAAACTAACATATCAATTCAATACAATACCTAATAAAATCCTGGTTCATTGTGTGTGTGTGTGTGTGTGTGTGTGTGTGTGTGTGTGTAAATCAACAAGCTGATCCTAAAATTCACATGGCAATTCAAGGGTCCCAAGATAGATATTTTTAACTTTTTTAATTTATTTATTTTTTAGAGGGGGGAGGGGCAAAGAGAGAGAGGGAAGGAGGGAGAGAATTTGAAGCCGGCTCCACACCCAGAACGGAGCCCAACGTGGGGCTCAATCTCACAACCCTGAGATGATGACCTAAGCCAAAATCGAGTCAGATGCTTAACCAACTGAGCCACCTACATGCCCTGATGGTCCAAAAATATTCTTAATTAATTAATCTTCATAAAAACCTAAGAAGTATATATAATTATTACTAGGAAGCATAAGTACAGAAAAGTAACTTGTCCAAAGTTACAAAGCAGGCACTTGCAATTCTGTCACCTGACTCCAATACTCTATAACTTAATCTTTACACCTCTTCTAACTAAAACTGCTACCTAATATATGGTATGCACACATTAAGTATGTGCTGAATGAACAGCTTAATGTATATATTTAAATTATTAAATACTACAAAAAGGCATAAAAGGATAAAATTATTACAGGTTGAACAGCATAGGTAAAACCTGGATGTCGGAATTAGTTTGAGAGAATTCTCAAGGAATCACGGTGCCCCAGGAAAACATCTTATATGGAATAGCTTTCATCTTATTAAATGTTTTCTGTACCCTAGAGTTATTTAAACAAAATTGCTCAAATCTGATATGAAGAATAGCTATACCACCAAATATATGTATTTCTTAAAGATGAGTAAATAAAAACCCTTTTCTGTAGCACAGAACCACCTGTAGTCTCAAAGTGGGTTTTCAAAGAATTAAGCAGATAAGAGATAGGTAAGAAGCATTAAGTAGAGGCACCCCATAGATACAGACTCCAAAATTCGGTGCTTCATGAGATGTAGCCACTTTGCTCCACAGTAACTCTAAGAGTAAAAACAAGGCATTGGTTGGCCAATTTAATTTTTTTAATGTTTATTTCTGAGAGAGACAGAGCGTGAGCAGGGGAGGGGCAGAGAGAGAGAAAGAGGGAGACAAAGAATCTGAAGCAGGAGCCAGGCTCTGAGCTGTTAGCACAGAGCTGGACTCCGGGTTCTAACTTGTAAACCTCGAGATCATGACCTGAGCCGAAGTTGGATGCCCAACCAACTTAGCCACCCAGGTGCCCCACTGTTTGGCCAATATAAACACACAGGCCAACATATAGCTCAGTTACTATTTATTTAAGTTGCTACCCTTCAAAATAAAGAACTCACTAAAATAATGGCTTATCTTCAATTATTTGAACTGAGGCTATAGAACGAATTACCACTAACTGTGAAGGAAAAATAGAGCCTAGAGGTCAAAAGCCTCATCTTAATTATGACAGGAACAAAATGTCTCTAAAAGAATGTACAAGCAGTAAATGTGATGCAATAATGAGACGTGGGTTTTTTTATTATTATTATTTCTCACGTAGCTTTTTTTGGTAGTGTCCTTGAAAATCTCCAATTTGGGATACTATTTGTCATTTTCTTTAAGCACATCTATCATCTTTATCTATCTGAAGAACAATCACGGAAAATATAATTTTAAATCTTGACATTCTACCTACCAAACCTGCTTTGAAAGCTTAAGGACACAGGGACCTTAACAATTCTTTATGAATGACTGACTATAAGTTATTCAGTCACTATTCAAGAAATGTGGTACCAACCTCTTTATCACCTGATTTCACAGATTGTTTCCTTGCTTTAAAAAAAAAAGGTAAATGGGGGCCACTGGTTGTCTCTGCCCAGCCTCCAATTTTGGCTCAGGTCATGATCTCACAATTTGTGAGGTGGGGCAGAGCCCAATTTCGATCTTCTGTCTCCCTCGCTCTCTGCCCCTCCCCCACAGACATACACTGTCTCACTCTCTCAAAAAGAAATAAAACATTTTTTTAAAAAAAGGTAAATACCTTTACAAACACACACACACACTTATTCTTTATTTTCGGCCTCAGGATAAGTGTGTAACAACAAACTCCAAACACATTTTGAGTGATAATTATAGTTATTTATGGAGTCCTGGGACACTATTCTTGGTACCTCACACACACATTATAAAGGTTATCTTCCCAATAACTATATATGGTAGGATTCACTATTTTACACTATTTATCACTAATCATTATTTTAACAATTTTTATCACTATTTTAATGTTTGTAAACTTACTCAAAATCAAACAATTGGCAAGTTCCTAGGTTGGTAAATGGATATGTTGTGAACTGCAGCTCGATATGCCTGATTCCAAAAACACATTCTTTGATTCATCCTCAAAGCACTAGCTCCCGACAGAAAAAAAAAACACAGAAGCATAAAACTTTCACTTTTTCCTGGACATTACTTATATCTCAGTATGATACAGTGACTAAATACAAGAACATTAGGCTGACTGGATTCAAAACAGCCCTACCACTTATCAGACAGGTTACCTCATCTGTAAACATAGAACAGTACCTATTTCATATAAGTGTCGTTAAGATGATCTATAAATGTGTACGTGTAACAAGCTTGAAACACTGTCATCATACAGAAAGAAACATCAGTTCCGTTAGAGGGGAAAGTGGCAAACAATAAAGATTTCCAAGGAACAGATTTTTTTCTGAGCAAATAACTAATCACTCCGCAACTGAACGGTAGCCTGGCCCGAAAGGGGCGGGGGGGGGGGGGGCAGCGGAGGTGCCCGTTGGCCCTAGCTCCGGTAGAGGTCCGGGCTGTGGGGCCCCGTGGGGGGGACACGGCGAACACTGAGCTGCCTCCCGGGGAGTTCAGCGTGAGGAAGACGCTTTCGAGGGACGGGCGGGGTCAAGAGCCCATCGTCTGACGAGAAATAACGAAGGAGCGCCCAGGAAGATAAAGGCCGCACCCCCCGGCGCGGAGGGGGAGGGGGAGCGGGGGGGGGGGGTAGGGGGGAGCGGCGGCGGTGGGGGGGGGGGTCAGGCCTGGCACCTGAGGGAGGAAGGCCACCACCGCGTCAGGAGGCGCCCAGCGTACGGCCCACCCTTGTGTACCAAAGGGCCCCTCTCTCGCGTCGGGAGGCGCCCGCCCGCATCCTGTGTTCCCACCCCGGCGTCCAGAGACGCCCACCCAACAGCCTGAGGGGCCACCTCGGCGTCCGGAGAGATCAGTCCCTGCGCCGAGAGGGCCCTACCCAGCGTCAGCGGCGCCCCCTCGGGTGAAGAGCGGGCCGCGGCCCCCATAAGAGAAAGGAGGAGGAGAGAAGACGGCGGGCTGGAGGTGTGTGGAGGCGGCAGGTACTCACCGACCGGCCGTCGGCCCTCAGCCGAGCCCCTCCCCCGGGGCGCTGCGGGTCGCGAGCGTCCGCAGCGCGTCAGGAGCGCGGGGCCGGAGCGCGCGCAAAGCTGAGGCACCGCGGGGAGGAGGGGAGGAGTCGCGCTCTTGGGCTGGTGGGAGCGCAGGCGCCGGCGTCTGGGGACGGAACCAATCCGCACCGCGGGGGGAAGCCGCTGCCAGGTCGTACCACTGCAAGAGGGCTGGGGCTCGCCAAGAATGAGTCGGATTTGAGCTTGGAACACAGATCTTGCCCTCCCGGCGTTTTGCAGTGTTCTGTTCCGTTGTGTCATTTTTTTTACACGTTGAGGGAAACCAAAGGGTAACAGGCGCTCGAAACACTGCAGTGAACCCCTTCAAAGTCTTTTCTGCCACACCAAGACTCCTCTGGCCCTTTCTTTTTATGTAGAATTATATTGAAATTGTCTGTTCATATGACCACTTGAAAACTATCACCTGATAGTAAATGTTACAATCTGATGGTTTTGAGAAAGAGAGGGAAACTGAGAAACAGAAACTCTTAGGTAACGTGGAGGTATAAAATTAGAACAGCCACTTTGGTGAAATTTAAAATGTATGTTTTATGACCCAGCAACCTCATGTCTAGAAAAATACAGAAAGAAACTCCTACAGGTGTGAACAAGAAGACAAATCCATCTTCGAGCCTGCTTCCTTGTGAAAAATGTAAACAGAAATGTGCAATAAAACAGAGGAATAAAACGTGATATGTTCCTACAATAAAATACAACAAATAAAACTAATAAGTCAGTCCTATACTATCATTTAATAGCTCATAAGAGTTATAAATAGCAACATACCAACAAATATGTGCACTGTGAAATGGATTTAAAATACAGTGAAACCTTAAACTGGGAGTAACTTGCTCTGCAAGTGTTCTGCTAAACAAACATTTCTAATAAATTTAGCAATGTCTTCCAATACAAGTTGTACATGATGCTAAATGTCATGTGATCACAGCTGAGCCAATGGTTCTTTTCTCTCTCTCTTTCTCTCTTTGATATTGTGGGTGATCATCTCCCGTGCTCAGATGTTCTGTCTAAGGCCTTGGTGTTTGGCAGAAATTAGTGATTTTTCAAAATGTTGGAAAGTGGCCACAAATGGCACTAGTGTATTTTTTTGTCACTTCAAAGCACCTATAGACAGTCCTTTGCTTTTTCATGCAAGGGTAAGTTTAGGAATGCTTTGCTTCATTCTAGGTCAGGCTGCCTGCAGATATAGACTCCTTCCTCTGCTGCCTTATTGCCAGTTACATTAAATACAGTATATGACAAGAGTAGTCAACATCCTTGCAAGCATATACAATGGCCCCCATGCAGAAAAAGGTTGAAAAGAAAGGCGGTAGGAAGAAGGAGATGATTGTGGTGGAAGTTAAGAAGTAAATCATTGAGAGGTACAAACAAGGTATGCTAATGGCCAAAATTGCAAGATTTTATAACTCTACGTCTGCATCTTACCCCCAGAGGAGGAGGAAAAGGCCGAAGAATCCCTCACTTTAAATGAGATTAGGGAAATGTGTAAAGAGTGGGAAACAACGCAAAATTTTGTAGAAAATCACCACCTGAATAAAGCTGTAGCAGTGCAAGCAATGAATCTGTTTAACGACAGTGCAAGTTTACATTTCTACGAAATACTCAAAAGGAGGCAAAAGCAAGTGTCATTGGATAGGTTCCTTGTTAAAGTTGCACGAAAAGAAAAAGATTCAATTGAGCCAACAGATAGAAGTGATTCCGAAAGTGATAGTGAAAGTCATCCTATACAATAACTCTCCTCTCTCTTATCTCCCTCACACCAGCCAAGGTTTTCAAAAAGTAAGTGCAGGTTGATTTATTTGTCTTTTGTATTTTCTTTATTATTTTGTACTATATTGTAGTAGTGTAATCATTTTTCTGTGAATATTTTCCAGTTGTGGAACAAACCATTTGAGTTTCCATTATTTCTTATGGGAAAATTCACTTTGATATATAAGTGCTTTGGATTATAAGCATGTTTCCGTAACAATTTATGCTTGCAAACCAAGGTTTTACTGTACACAGAATCACAGTATATAGTGATTATGGGAAACATATGTGTGTAAGTTATAGAAAATGAACTAGATGGATATGCAGATAAGCACCCTAATAACATAAGGGCAGGAGGAGGGGGTGGAAGTCGGGATGGATTGGAGAGGGGGATAAACAGGACTTCAGATAGATTTGTCATGATTTCTTTTTTTAAAAAAGAAGAAACCTAAAAATAAATATAACAAAATGTTAACAGTTGGGTAATGGAACTAGTTACATTATTCTTAACATTTTCTGTAACATCTAATTCTGAAATATCCTTTTCTTATCCTCCCAAGTCACACCTCCAACTGATCCTCCAAAACCTAGCTCAACAATTTCTTCCTTTGCCTTCTCTAACCCTGATGCTGAAAAGGGCCCTTGGGTTCACTAAGTAGAAATTGACAACAGGTCAAATAGGAGTTACAGACAAGGCTTTATTGGGGCTTATGCTACAGCACAAGGAAGACAACACAAAGGAAAGAATCTTCAGGTAGCTCCCCAAAGAGAGGTCAGGGAGAGCTTTCAAGAGGCTTAGTCGGGTAAAGGGTAATGGTTAAGCATGGGGGAGGGGAGTGGAATTCTTGACATGTGGGCACTTAAAGGCCATGCTCCTTCAAGCCTTGCATATCTAATTAGCTTGTGAAATCTGCATCCTTCGGTGGGATTTTTAGTATTATAATATAAGTGTGAAAAGCCCATGAAAGTCTGTGTTGGTGTCCATCTTAGCACAGACTGGTTTTATCCAGTCTTCCCAGTCTTCATAGTTGCCTCTCTCCTTTCTGTAAACATCTTGTTTCCACATTTCTGCAAGTTATACTACTCAGTAGGCATAGAATTTCAGCTTTTCTTTTTATGGAGACAGCCAAGGAATGCTGGATTTTGTCGTGAGGATTGAAGGGACCTGAGTTTAGTCCCTGCTCTGTTTCATTTCAGGAGACTCATGAATCTCAGATTAGACAACTGCTGTTAGAGACGTGAGCCAGAGCTTACAATATATTATTAATTTAGGTCAAGTACATAAAACAATCACAGACTTTGCAAACAAAATACTGCCAGCCCCCACCAAGAATGAGGCAGAGAGGTCAACCCCTCTACAAGTTAACCCAGGAGATCAGGTCCTTCTTAGAACTTGGAAAGGAAACTGCCCAGAGAACCAACTGTTGCCTAAATGGAAGGGTCCCTACAGAGCAATCCTGGCCACTCTAACTGCAGTCAACTTACAAGGAGTCCCTAATTGGGTACATCTTTCCAGATTGAAATTCCTTTCTGCTGAATATCCACAGGCCTATCCAGAAGACCTAGAATCATGCTACTCCTTTGAGCCTTTAGAAGACTTTAAATATCTATTCAAGAAAATGAATTTATAGCACATAAATAATGTGGTGGCATGGATTCCTATTTACAATCTTTGTGGCCATAATTCTGCTTGCCCTCTACAGCTTTGCTCAACCCGACTCCCACCCCACCAGAGAAGCACCTTCTCTGTCCCTTTGAGTCTAAAAGGAGAGCCTCCATTACCAAAATGCTCCTCCTGAAAGAGAAGGAAAAACAAGATAAAAACAGAGAGGGAGGCAAACCATAAGAGACTCTTAAATACAGAGAACAAACTGACGGTTGCTGAGGGGTGTTGGGTTGGGGGGATGGGCTAAATAGGTGATGGGCATTTTAAGAAAGCGCTTGTTGGAATGACAACTGGGTGTTACATATAATTGATGAATCACTAAATTCTACCCCTGAAATCATTATTACACTATATGTTAACTAACTTGGATTTCTTTTTTTTTTTTTTAATTTTTTTTTTCAACGTTTTATTTATTTTTGGGACAGAGAGAGACAGAGCATGAACAGGGGAGGGACAGAGAGAGAGGGAGACACAGAATCGGAAACAGGCTCCAGGCTCTGAGCCATCAGCCCAGAGCCTGATGCGGGGCTCAAACTCACGGACCGCGAGATCGTGACCTGGCTGAAGTCGGACGCTTAACCGACTGCGCCACCCAGGCGCCCCAAACTAACTTGGATTTCAATACAATTTCAAATTTTTTTCAAAAATGTTCCTCCTGTTGATTCTAGTCATCTTCCCAGCTAATCTGATCAAGGGTCAACGGCAAGGAAATTCCCTTGTTAATACCTCTAGACTCATAGCTTCAGGAAATAATCTTTATAACTGCTTGATCTGTTATAGGCACCCACAGACCAGTCCACAGTTCACACTCATTTTTCCTGATGGGCAATCTTTCAACTTCTCCTTTTTCTTTCACCAGGGTAAGCTATTCAACCCTTAAAGTTTGCATAATAGAAAATGGAACTTACCCATGTATCTATATAACTCCTATGGTAAACTTAACTTGTCGAGTTCCAGTCCAGTCTACATCGTGCATGGCCTAGGGATGCCAAACTATCGTCTATAATGTCACTATACCAAATAACCAGTGATCTCTGATCTTTCAATAAAGTAAAATTAAAAGATAATACCCTTCCAAGAGGTAAACTCTTATCCCCCAACTGTAATAATTCAAATAAACTCCCCAAAAATTAACTCTAGAAGCAATTTAATTCTAGAATTCCCAACAAAGCATGTATGCTACCAGGTTCCCATTTTTTTAAATGTGGAATTCAGCCACCCCCAACTTCCAAAACTCCCTCAGATGGTACATATAAGCTGCAACTGGTGGTAGCCTACCCATGTGTTTCTAACATATACCACCAGGGAGAATGTGCCATAGACAGCATAACTCCAAGTGGAATAACTATATACCTGCTACAACATAAATGCCAAGGTATGCTATTGATCTAATCCTCGTGGGAACTGGAGCCACTATAGAGCTGGTATACCCTTGGGGAGGCTTCACTTACCATGAAGTGACTTGAAGAAATCTCACTTTGACCTTGGAAGGGTTGTCTACAAATAGAGGAGAAAAATCGTAGGACCTTCAAGAATCCTTGGTTTCTCTAGCAAATGCTTTTCTGAATAACAGTTTAGCCTTAGATCATCTCCTGGCCAAACAAGAAGGGGTCTGCCATTATTAACATAACCTATGTAAATAACTATGTGAATATTGAAGCAAATATAAGAAACATCTATAAGCAGGCATCCTGGCTACATCAGTACATCCAAGGGACAGACCCTAACTATACATGGTCAACAATCAAAATTGCCTTCTTCGGTCTCTCTTGGTTCTTACCTTTTCTAGGACCATTAATGGCCATCTTGCTGCTACTTATTTTTGGCACCTGTTTAACCTGTTAGTAAAGTTTGTATCTTCTAGACTCCAGCAGTTTCAGGTCAAGTTGATGGTGGCCCAGGGAATCCAGCCCATCCCAATGGTAGAAGACCATAGAAAACCTGAGTCCCTATAAATAGTCAGAATAGGGAGAGGTTTTTTACACGTCCAGATTAAAGACAACAGCCCCCACTCGGCAGGAAGAAGTTTCAGAAGATGAGATCTTCAGCGCCTTCTCCTTAGGAATAAGGAGAGTAAAATCTCTGGAGAAATGAGACAGCAAGAACTAAACTCAGCTCCCTTCAATCCTAAATGCAAAATCCAGCATTCCTTAGCTGTCTACATAAAAAGAAAAGCTGAAACTCCATGTCTCCTGAGTAGTATATCTTGCAGAAATGTGGAAACAAGATGTTTATGGAAAGGAAGAACTCAACTATGAACACTGGTGAAGACTGGATAAAACCAGTCTGTGCCAGGATGGCCACCAACACTGACCTTTCACCGACTTTTCCCCTCATTATAATACTAAAAATCCCACCCAAGGGTAGAGATTTTACATGCTAATTAGGCATGCAAGGCATGAAGAAGCATGACCTTTAAGTGCACAGGTATCAGAAATCCCCACCTCTACATACTTAAACATCACCCTTTTCCCAGCTAAGCCTCCTTAGAGGTTGGTATCATACTTTTTTGGCAACTCCACCAGGACCCCAGGAGGTCTTCTGTCCCCTGTAGGAGAGCATCTGGGACTCACGGGGAGGGTGGCTGGACGAAACCCCTTCATAGCTGACTAGAAGCTGCCTGAACCTTTGCTTCACTGTCACAGTGCTAGGTAAGTCAGCCTCCAGCATCCCAGGGTTCCCACTACTTCATTCAGGCAATGCTTTACCCTTTGCCCTTCCTTTCCAATTTCCTTCCCTCCTCCTTTAATCTCCCTCTCCTTTTCCACACTCTTCCCCTTCCTTATACTCAACTAATGGGCATGGCCACAAGACAGCTACAGCTTAACTTTTCTCAGCCTACAGGCTGAGAACATGCTCTGTTTGGTTGTTACCTAACCAGCAGAGGTGGGAGAGGCTCACTTTATACCAAGTAGACCTTGGTCAAACAGTCTGTCCCTGAGCAGGGACAAGTGAGAGTGGTGGAGGAATTAGCCTCACACCATATAATAGCTGGAAGTCTGATAGCCACAGGAAACTTTTTTTTTTTTCTCTCTCCTTTCTCCTTTTATTCCCTGGTTCTAAGTTGTCTGAATAGACACCCATAAGGGATGCAGTGAAACAGCTGATTCCCCTGGTCTGATCACCCCAATGGGCAATGGACAGAGTGCCTCCCTCCACTGGCCCTTGCTTGGCTTCTTTCTTTTCTTCTCGCTTTCTCCTTTTGCTTCTTCTAGCTCCCTCTTCTCTGCCCACTGCCCATTTTCAACCTGGAGACTCCTTGTTTTTTACCCTCTTTAAAATTTCTTGATAGTTCTCAGGTGTAACCTGGTGGCTCAATTGGTTAAGCCCCTTAACCAAAAAAAAAAAAAAAAAAAGCAGTAGGAGAGGCAAAAATCCCATGTGCCCACCCTGGCAGGCAATAGGTATGCAGTAGAGGGGTTTCTTTCTTCTTTCTTCTGTCTGATATTAAATCCAGAGATTGCAAACTGGTAACCACACAGGCCTAATGTGGCCTACGTTTGTGTTTAAATCAAAGTGTTTTTTGGGGTGCCTGCGTGGCTCAATCAGTTAAGCGTCTGACTTCAGCTCAGGTCATGATCTCGCAGTTCGTGGGTTCGAGGCCCGCATCGGGCTCTGTGCTGACAGCTCAGAGCCTGGAGCCTGCTTCGGATTCTGTGTCTCCCTCTCTCTCTGACCCTCCCCTGCTCATGCTTTGTCTCTCTGTGTCTCAAAAATAAATAAAACATTAAATCAAATTGTTTTTAAAAAAATTTTTTTTAATTTTGTTTATTTTTGAGAAAGAGAGAGAGAGAGAGAGAGCAAGCATGAGAGGCAGAGAGACAGAAAGAGGGAGACACAGAATCTGAAGCAGGCTCCAGGCTCTGAGCTGTCAGTGCAGAGCCCCACACAGGACTCGAACTCACAAACTGTGAGATCATGACCTGAGCCAAAGTTGGACGCTTAACCGAATGAGCCACCCAGATGCCCCATAAATCAAATTGTGTTATGACTCTTGGTTTCTGCTCAGGTCATGATCTCACAGTTCATGGGTCAAGCCCTGCATCAGGCTCTGTGCTGATGATAAAGAGCCTGCTAGGAATTCTCTGTCTCCCTCTCTTTCTCTGCCCCACACTACCTCTCTGTCTCTCTACATGAATAAATAAACTTAAAAAAAACAAAAAAAAAAAACAAAAAAAACACTTCTTGGTACTTCTACCCTCTCTGTCCTGTCTGTGGGGAGAAGAGGTGTATGGGCTTCTCTGTCACCGAGCCAGTCAAATTTGTCACCCAATTAGATCTCATTGTCTTCTGTGAAGACTGTACACTATACTAACAGACCTACAGAGGGAAGGGCATTGCTTTCCATGCATTTTATTACCCAATCTACTCTAGACATTAGGAGAAAAATTACAAAAGTTAGAGGCCATCCCTCAGACTCCACTGTCAACCTTGGTGGAAGAGGCCTTCAAGATCTATAATAACAGGGACAAGGCAGAAGGAGTTAATAGATATAGAAGATTGGCCAAAAAGACACAACTTTTGGCGGCCCTAATTCATCCACCACTTCCAGATGACCTTAGGAGACCCAGAAGACCAGACAACTGACAGGGAATTGCCAACCTGGGATGGAACCAAGGTAGTTACTGCCAGAAGCAGGGACACCCAAGGAAAAAGGAATGCCCTGAGCACCCTGCTATGGGATGCCCAAGGGCAGCCCTGGCCAATCCCTGCTTCTTGCTAATATCTTGAATGAGAGTGCACACACCAGTTAAGGAGACCTGAGACCAGTCCCAGTATAGTTCCCCTGCTTGCTTCCTCAGCTGCTGGGACATTTAATCACCTGTGGTATACTGGAGTTATCTGCTGAACATATTTATCTCTTTTATGAGACTTGTGAGCTTTCTGAAGACATGATCTGTATAACCCCAGCAAGTAGCAAAGAGCCTGGCCAAAAGCAAACACTCAATACATGTTGATTGAATGGAACTGGGAAGGGGGAGATCAGAAAAGATTTCAGTGCAGGGCCAGAAAGTTCCGTTTGGAGCATCTTACTTCAGACCAGCCATTGATAGGCAGCCTCCAAAATGGCCCTCAATCATCCTGTTTTCTGGCATTCACTCTCTTAAGGGTGGGCTATACTTACTAACTCACTTTTAAAAAATATGTAATAAGGCAGAAGTAATGGGATGTCATTTCCAAGACTAGGTTATAAAAAGACTAGGTTTCCTTCCTGGGCATTCTCACCCTTTGCATTTGCTCATTTTGGGGGACTCCAAATGCCATGTCATGAGACAGTCATGTGGAGACACCCATGTGTGGGAGAGAATTCCACTACTACCAATACCCCAGCCCCACAAGGTGACAGCTTAACTACAACCTCATAAGAGACCTTAAGTCAAAGGCACCACCTGGCTAAGCTATACTCAAATTCCTGACCCACAAAAATTATATTAATTATTTGAGCCACCAAGTTTTGGGGTAATTTGTTATATAACAACAGATAGCTAATACACAGCTTAGAAGAGGAAAAATTAGAAAATAACAGGGTGAGAGCTCTGATCATATATACCTGGAAAGCATTCAACTTCTGGACTTTCTGTAATGTGAAATACTAAGCGTCCTTAATTTTATATCAGTATGTTTTGTTACTTGCAGTAAAAACATCCTAATTGATATAGTTCTGAATGTCCAGTGGTAAAGGAATGATATATCACATAGTATAGTATATTCATATAATATAATAACATAAAACAATTAAAAGAAGTGAACCAAATCTGCATGTGTCATTATGGATACATCTCAAAACATGATATTAACTTTAAAGAGCAAATCGCAGGATGATGCAAGCTCTGGGAGAATAGGGACTTAATTCTGTGCATTGCTGCATCCCCAGGACTTAGAAGAATACCCAGTACCCAGCACAGATGGGAGGAGAATGAATGTCACTCTCAGCATGATTCCACTTATGTGAATTCAAACTCTTATACAAATATCACATTTTTTTTTTAAGTAACAGAACATGTAGAAGTATTTTCATAGGCCTGAGAGGATACTTGGATACATAATGAGCATAAAGTATAGGATACTTCTGAAAAGGGAGCTAAACATCTAAAATTGGGATCAAAGAGAATTTTACCATAGCCTTTATGTCCTGATTCTATTTTTATAACTATTGTGTGATTAAAAATGAATGAACTGTAGGGGTGCCTGGGTAGCTCAGTTGGTTGACTTCGGCTCAGGTCATGATCTCACAGTCCAAGAGGTTCAAGCCCAGTCTCAGGCTCTGTGCTGACGGCTCAGAGCCTGGAGCCTGCTTTGGATTCTGTGTCTCCCAGTCTCTCTGCCCCTCCCCTGCTCACACTCTGTCTCTCTCTCTCAAAAATAAAATAAAAACATTAAAAAAAATTTTTTAATGAATAAACTGTATATTTTTTTAATTTTATTTTTTATTTTTTAAAATTTACATCCAAATTAGTTAGCATATAGTGCAACAATGATTTCAGGAGTAGATTCCTTAGTGCCCCTTACCCATTTAGCCCATCCCCCCCCACAACCCTTCCAGTAACCCTGTTTGTTCTCCATATTTATGAGTCTCTTCTGTTTGTCCCCCTCCCTGTTTTTATATTATTTTTGTTTCCCTTCCCTTATGTTCATCTGTTTTGTCTCTTAAAGTCCTCATGTGAGTGAAGTCATATGATTTTTGTCTTTCTCTGACTGACTTATTTCACTTAGCATAATACCCTCCAGTCCATCCACATTGTTGCAAATTGGCAGGATTTCATTCTTTTGACTGTCGAGTAATACTCCATTGTATATATATATACCACATTTTCTTTATCCATTCATCCATCAAGGGACATTTGGGCTCTTTCCATACTGCTATTGTTGATAGTGCTGCTATAAACATGGGGGTGCATGTGTCCCTTCAAAACAGCACACCTGTATCCCGTGGATAAATGCCTAGTAGTGCAATTGCTGGGTCATAAGGTAGTTCTATTTTTAGTTTTTTGAGGAACCTCCATACTGTTTTCCAGAGTGGTTGCACCAGCTTGCGTTCCCACCAACAATGCAAAAGAGATCCTCTCTCTCCACATCCTTGCCAACATCTGTTGTTGCCTGAGTTGTTAATGTTAGGCATTCTGATAGGTGTGAGGTGGTATCTCATTGTGGTTTTGATTTGTATTTCCCTAATGATGAGTGATATTGAGCATCATTTCATGTGTCGGTTGGCCATCTGGATGTCTTCCTTGGAGAAGTATCTATTCATGTCTTTTGCCCATTTCTTCACTGGATTATTTGTTTTTTGAGTGTCGAGTTTGATAAGTTCTTAATAGGTTTTGGACACTAACCCTTTATCTGATATGTCACTTGCAAATGTCTTCTCCCATTCTGTCCGTTGCCTTTTAGTTTTGCTGATTGATTCCTTTGCCGTGAATAAACTGTATATTTTAAAACAAAGTAATCACCAGAGACCTTTTAGTGATTGCTGCATCCAAGTTACCCAACGTTTCTGTGCTAACCTCTCCTTCTAAAGCTTCTCTTGCCATTTCTGCGTAGAATTTCTTGTCAGGTGGCTCAGTCAGTTAAGTGTCCAACTTCAGGTCAGGTCATGATCTCACAGTTTGTGAGTTTGAGCCCCATGTCAGGCTCTGTGCTGACAGCTTAGAGCCAGGAGCCTGCTTTGGATTCTGTGTCTCCCTCTCTCTCTGTGCCCCTCCCATACTCATGCTCAGTCTCTCCCTCTCTCAAAAATAAATTTAAAAATTAAAAACAAAATAAAAAATAAATTTTTAAACCATTCTCTACTATACAGAACTAGGACTCAGAGAAGTGGCTGACTCCACGGAAAGTACAAGATGAGCCCAGATCATCCGTTTGTACAAGAAAGTAAAGAAGTGCTTAAAGAAGGATGAGAACATGTCAAACATACAGGAGTCAACCTGAAGGGGTTCCTAGGGTCAAATACAGGACAATATAAAAATAAAAATAAATAATGATAGTCATAGACTGTAACTCATTGAATAAAATAATAATTTGAGTCTATACTGATATAAATACATAAATAAATAAGGGAGAAGGGACAGTTCTTCCATTAGGTAAAAGGTCAATTAATAAATGTAGAATGAATGACGAAATTATAAAACCACCATTTGGCAACCAACAGAGTAAAATTAAGGCAGTGTCATCAATGAATATTAAAACTAGTGGATGCAAGGTTGATAACTAACAAGATATTTATATAATCTTGAAAAATTTCTTCACAAAATAAGTATTAATTACAAAGGGGAAAACAGTAACTTTACAATAGAGAAAACTGGTGGGCACCACCTTAATCAAATGATCAGAGTTATCATCACTAGTGATGAGGCACATCAATGTCATGTACAAGCTGATATGATGCCTGTGGTATTGCTGCCAAAATGCATACACTTCAACCATAGAGAAACAGAAACAAACCCAAACTGAGGGACATTCTATAAAATACCTATTTTTCACTCTTTAAATATATCAGTGGCATGAAAGACAAAAAAGCCAGGAATTCATCCAGATTAAAGAAACTAGAGAGACATGACAACTGAATGGAATATATGATCTAGAATTCTCTTTGGCTTTTATAAAGGAAAGGATTGATTGGGACATTTGAATAAAGTTTATAGATTAAATAACACTATTGTGTCAACGTGATTTTTTTTACTTTGATAACTATACAGTGATTATATATGAAAAGGTCCTTGCTTTTGAGAAATTTACACTGAAGTATTTAGAGTTAAGTGGCAAAGTGGCATCATGTCTACAACTTGATCTCAAGTGGTTCAAAAACATCATCTATAAAGCAAAAGTAGAAACAATGATAGAACTAAAGTAGTAAATTTTAACATTTGGGAAATCCAGATGAAGGTTATATGGGAATTCTTTGTACTAGTCTGTCAACTTTTCTGTAAGTCTAAAATTATGCCAAAATAAAAAGTTTAAAAGAACACAGTAAGTTACACGATGACTCTGATACAAAGACTCCAATTGCCACCTATAATACCCAACTGCAAAATTTTGTCTTTACATAGACTGCCTCATTTTTCAAATTAATTGATTTTATAAATAACTTATAATCTTTAACTTTTAAAATAGCTGTATATCAATAAATTACCACTTGTAATCTCTCTCAAACATTAGGAACCTACATAGAATCATGTTTGGAAAAAAGAATTCTTCTATTAAGCAAAGTAAACACTGATTTAGCTCAATTTCCACTTCACAGTTTGAGAAATTGAATCACAGTGAGAAAAGGTGGCTACTGATTTGCCCGAAGTCCCATACAAAGTTGGGACTGTCAAACACATAGAGTTAACCCACAAGAAAATGTTAACAATAAATAAGCACTAAAACAAATGTAGAGCATCACTAACAATTAAATATAAAATAAAAGTCCCACAGCACATTTGTTAAATTAGCAAGAACAAATAAAACAGACAAAACTCAATGGTAACAGGACTGTGAGAAAATAAGTATATTTCTTCATTGTGAATGCGCTATAAACAATTGTAATCTTTCCAGAGAGAAATTTGGCAATAGCTGTCAAGAATCATAAAAATGATCATACTCTCAACCCAAGTAATACCACATTGGGGAATACATCTCAAGAAGATGATTCAAAAGAGAGAAGAACAGACTTGAACAAAGATGATTATAGCCAAATTGTATATTATATTTGCTAAAAACTAGAAACAATCCAAATGCTCACCCATGGGAGAGAGGCTAACTTAAAATAGGCCATGGTAGAGCAATACAATAACAGTTATTACATTACCACACAACAACAAGAGGACCTTGTAGGAAGTGTGGCAAAAACCCTATCAAGTAAGGATACGTTAAAGATGGTGGAATCCCAAGAGACCCATACAGAGTGCTGACAGCTAACACACAATGTGTACGTAGGTATGAAAGAAACAAAGAATTTGTAATTAGTAGATAATCTAGAGTCAGAATCTTTTAAAAAAATACATGATTTTTATTATTTAATGAAATCCGTGTACAGGAGAAATGGGAGGGGTAACCATGGCCAGAAGTCAGTGACTGCCCCTCAATCCTGACACACAATGTGACAGGTTCTCTCTCTTTTTTAAAAATAACTTCATTGAGAGGTTCCTGGGTGGCTCAGTCAGTAGAGCACTGGGCCTTCTCAAGGTGGTAAGTTTAATTAAGCCCCACATTGGGTGTGAAGCCTATTTAAGGGGTGCCTGGGTGGCTCAGTTGGTTAAGCCACCTACTCTTTTTTTTTTTTTAACGTTTATTTATTTTTGAGACAGAGAGAGACAGAGCATGAACGGGGGAGGGTCAGAGAGAGGGAGACACAGAATCTGAAACAGGCTCCAGGCTCTGAGCTGTCAGCACAGAGCCTGACGCGGGGCTCGAACTCACAGACCGCGAGATCATGACCTGAGCCGAAGTCGGCCACTTAACCGACTGAGCCACCCAGGCGCCCCAAGCCACCTACTCTTGATTTCAGCTCATGTCATGAGCTCATGGTTCATGAGTTTGAGCCCTGCATTGGGCTCTGAGCTGGCAGCATGGAGTCTGCTTGGGATTCTCTCTCTCCCTCTCTCTGCTCCTCCCCTATTCATGTTCTCTCTCTCTCTCAAAATAAATAAACTATAAAAAAATGTTTTTCAAGCCTCTGACAATAGTCTTAAGGACAAAGAGTAAATGAAGAAATCAAACAATCTATTAAAAATTCAGTGAGAAAAGTGAGACTGCAATATCTGAACCAAGAATGCTCTGCTCCCTCCCCTCCACCTCCCAGCTCAGTAGAGTTTGCTCTACAGACTGCTACAGCCAAGAACACAGGGCACCCTTCCCTCAGCTCATGGTCAAAGGCTTCCTTCCAAGGAGGAGCAGGACATCAGTTTCTCATTCTGTCTCCAGCAACCTGTTGCTGAGGCTAAGTCCCTGGAAAACACAGTTGGAAAGCTGAGAATCCCCTCACCTAGCCCCTGGTCATGGAGTGGAGGCTCTAAGTTAGGTAAGGCATGCTGAGAATACTAGAGCCCTGATCACCTTGCCTGAGCTCATGAAACACAGTAGTTCCAAAGCCATGACCTCAGCCCCTCTGGCCAATTTAGTAGTCTTTAAAGTTTTAGCAACCACCTTTAGCCCATGTGATTAAGTAATTAACCTTTATTTGTATATCTGTAGATCATGCATTGTTCCCAAGAAAGACTCTGAACCAAATCTGCTTGCACAACTTCTGAGCACCTTGATAATTTCTGTAGCTGGCACAATTGAGTCTGCATGCAATCAAGAAGTGTTACAGACCTGTGTGCTCCCCCCCTTTACTGATTAACTGCCCTAAAGTTCCTTTAAAAGTCTTTGGGCCAAGCAGAAACCTTGGAGTTGCTTTTGGGACAAGACTCTGCCTTCTCCCAGGGGGCCAGCTACCTGAATAAAGCTCATATTCCTTTCAAGTCAAAAACTCATCTCTTGAATATTGGCTTTTTGAACTACAGGCAGCTGAACTTGGGTTTTTTGATAACAGTTCCACATCAGGATAGCAAGCCAAGAGGTCCTAGACCCTAGAGTAGGAGCATTACTCAGAGAGAAGCTTGTCATTGGTCCTATTTTCTACAGCTCCAGAGCCCCGGTTTAGAGATTTTGCTTCCAGGGAAAAGTAGGCAGGGTGGAGGGAGAGAGGAGAAAAGAACAGGTAGCTCCTAATCTCTTCCTAAAGTAAGCGACTTCATTTACAACAAAGTTTGGAGAAGTTCAAGGCTAAGGGTGCTCACAAGAAAAGCAGTGGTTGTGGTAAAAGTTAACTGGAAAGAAAATTGAGATGCAGGATAAATTACAGGCCAGCTAGTCTACAGGAAAAACCCAGGGAATAACACAGCTGGAAGGAGTCAAAATAGATATCAAACACTGACCTCAGGAACTATTATTTCAAAGGAGCCAGAATCTGGATAAATCTACAGAGCAATTTATACCCCAGGGGATTGTTTAAAACAATACAGCAATCAGCTGGCAATTAGAACAATTCAACGACTGGGTAGGATCAGGAAAAGAGAGGAATAGAGTCCTATCAAAATCACTATCATCCTAGGGTTACTGTGGACATATCAAAAGCTATGTCTCCCTGAGGAACATCAGAGGCTTTACACTGATGTGGGGGCCTGGAAAGTAGACTTCATTAAAATAATCCAACCAATCACCAAACAAACAAGCAAATAACAGTAAGTCCCGGAGGGTTGAAGGGACCAGTTCTCAGAGTTGCTATATTAGTCAGGGTTCTCCAGAGAAATAAAACCAGTAAGAGATGAGAGAGAGAAAGATTTTAAGGAATTAATCCACAAAATTAAGAAAGACAAGTCCCAAGATCCTAAGGGTAAGTCAGCAAACTAGAGACCTAGGAAAGCTGATGGCTTTAGTTCCATTGAAAGCTCAAAGGCCTGGGGCGCCTGGGTGGCGCTGTCGGTTAAGCGTCCGACTTCAGCCAGGTCACGATCTCGCGGTCCGTGAGTTCGAGCCCCGCGTCAGGCTCTGGGCTGATGGCTCAGAGCCTGGAGCCTGTTTCCGATTCTGTGTCTCCCTCTCTCTCTGCCCCTCCCCCGTTCATGCTCTGTCTCTCTCTCTCTGTCCCAAAAATAAATAAAACGTTGAAAAAAAAAAATTTAAAAAAATAAATAAATAAAGCTCAAAGGCCTGAGAATCAGGAGAGCCAATGGTGTAGTTCTCATCCAAAGGACAGCAGAAATTCCTAGAGAGAAAGCAGGCAACAACCTCTTTGACCTCGGCTGCAGCAGCTTCTTACTCAACACGTCTCCAGAGACAAGGGAAACAAAAGCAAAAGTGAACTATTGGGACCTCATCAAAATAAAAAGCTTCTGCACAGTGAAGGAAACAATCAGCAAAACTAAAAGACACTGACGTAATGGGAGAAGATATTTGCAAATGACATATCAAATAAAGGTTTAGTATCCTTTGTATCCTTTGACATATCCTTTAGTATCCTTTGACATATCAAATAAAGGTTTAGTATCCAAAATCTATAAAGAATTTATCAAACGCAACACCCAAAAAACACATAATTCAGTGAAGAAATGGGCAAAAGACATGAGTAGACACTTTTCCAAAGAAGACATCCAGATGGCCAACCAACACATGAAATGATGCTCAACATCACTCATCATCAGGGAAATACAAATCGAAACCACAATGAGATACCACCTCACACCTGTCAGATTGCCTAACGTTAACAACTCAGGCAACAACAGATGTTGGCGAGGATAAGGAGAAAAAGGATCTCTTTTGCATTGTTGGTGGGAATGCAAACTAGTGCAGCCACTCTGGAAAACAGTATGGAGGTTCCTCAAAAAATTAAAAATAGAACTACCCTACAACCCAGCAATTGCACTTCTAGGTATTTATCCACGGGATACAGGTGTGCTGTTTTGAAGGGACACATGCACCCCCATGTTTACAGCAGCACTATCAACAATAGCCAAAGTATGGAAAGAGCCCAAATGTCCCTTGATGGATGAATGGATAAAAAAAAATGTGGTATATATATATATATATGATAGACCATAAAACAAATCTCAAAAAATTTAAAAAGATAAAAATAATTCAAGGTATATTTTCTACCATAATGGAAACAATTAGAAATCAACAGCAGAAAAATATTGGGGAGACATACAAATACATAGAATTTAAACAATGTATTTCCAAACAATCAAAAAGTCAAAGAAGAAATTAAAAGGGAAATCAAAAAGGGCCCTAGTTGGGATGAGCACTGGGTGTTGTATGTAAGCCAATTTGACAATAAATTATATTCATTAAAAAAAAGGGGGGGGGGGCTCTGGGTAGCTCAGTTGGTTAAACATCTGACTCTTGCTTTCAGCTCGGGTCACGGTCTTGAGGCTTGTGGGATCAGGCCCCACATCAGGCTCAATACTGCCAGCGCAGATTCTCTCTCTCCCTCTCTCTTTGCCCCTCCCCTGCTCACACTCTCTTTCTCCCTCAAAATAAATAAATAAACTTAAAAATAAAGGGAAATCATAAAATACTTTGAGATGACTCAAAATCAAGGCACAACATATCCAAATTTATAAAATATAGCTAACACAGTAGTTAGAAGGGTATTTATAGCTATAATGCTATTACTAAGAAAGGAAAGAGGGCACATGGCTGGCTCAGTTGGAAGGGAATGCAACCCTTGATCTCGGGGTTGTGAGTTCAAACCCTAGGTTAGGTGTAGAGATTACATACATACCTATATGCATACATACATACATGCACACATATATACATAAAGGAGAGAGATCACAAACCAATAACCTAACATTCCACCTTAACACACTGGCAAGGGAAGAGCACACTAAACAACCTAATGCAAGCAGAAGGAAGGAATAATAATGAATAAAGCAGAAAATAATAAATAGAGAATATAAAAACAGCAGAGAAAATCAATGATATTAACTGCTGGTTCTTTGAAAAGATCTACACAATTGACAAATATTTAATAAGACTGATCAAGATAAAAACAGAGGTAAATTACTAGAATCAGAAATGAAAGATGGAACAATACTATTGACCTTGCAGAAATGAAAAGGATTATAAAAGAAAACTATGAACAATTGTAGGCCAAAATTTTGATAAATTATTTGGCATGGACAAATTCCTAGAGAGACACAAACTACCAAAACTGGCTCAGAAAGAAATAAGACAATTTGAGTAAGACAACCCAAAGAACAGGAGAAAATTCTTGCAAACCATATATCTAATAAGAGATTAAGGTCCAGAAAATATATTTTTAAAAACTTTATATCTCAACAACAACAAAACACAAACAACCCAATTCAAACAAAAGGTCTTAAATAGGCATTTCTCCAAAGATGATATGCAAATGTCTAATATGCATATAAGGGGTGCCCTGAGTGTCTCAACTGAACATCTGACTCTTGATTTTGGCTCAGGTCATGACCTCATGGTTCATGGGATCAAGCCATGTGCTAGGCCCTGTGCTGGCAGCACGGAGCCTGCTTGGGATTCTCTCTCTCCCAATCTCTCTGCTCCTCCCCCACACTTTCTCCCTCTCAAAATAAACATTTAGTATGTGCATAAAAAGATGCTCAACAATATTAGTCAAACCAAAACCACAATGAAATACCACTTCACATACATTAGGATGATTGTTATTAAAAAAGTGGAGGGGCACCTGGGTGGCTTAGTCAGTTAAACATCTGACTCCTGATTTCACTCCTCATTGATCTCACAATTCATGAGTTCAAGCCCCCCATTGGACTTTACACTGACAGTGCAGAGCCTGCTTGGGGTTCTCTCTCTCTCCCTCTCTCTCTGCCCTTCCCTGCTCACGCTCTCTCTCAATAAATAAATAAATAAATAAATAAATAAATAAATAAATAGCTTTTTAAAAAATGGAAAATAAAAAGTGTTCAGGATGTAGAGAAATCAGAACTGTATTACATTGCTAGTGGGAATGTAAAATGGTGTAGCCACTGTGGAAAACAGCTTGGTAGTCCCTCAGAGAGAAACACAAAATTACCAGATAATCCAGCAATTCTGCTCCTTGGTATATACCCAAAAGAATTAAAAGCAGGGACTCATTGGGGTGCCTGGGTGGCTCAGTAGTTAAGTGTCTGACTTTGGTTCAGATCATGATCTCACAGTTTGTGAGGTTGAGCCCTGGGTTGGGCTCTGTGCTGACAGCTCAGAGCCTGGAGCCTGCTTTGGATTTTGTGTCTCCCTCTCTCTCTGCCCCTCCCCTGCTCATGCTCTCTCTTTCTCTCTCTCTCTCTCTCTCTCTGTCTCAAAAATAAAATAAAAACATTTTTTAAAAAATCTTTAAAAAGCAGGGACTCATAATATCCAACATATATAAAGAACTCATATAATTCAGTAGAAAAGAAGCAAATAATCTTATTTAAAAATGAGCGGAATATCTGAATAGACATTTTTCCAAAAAAGACATACAAATAGTTGACACACTCATGAAGAGGTGCTCAATATCACTAATCATCAGGGAAATACAAATCAAAACCACACTGAGAAATCACCTCATATCTGTTAGAATGGCTATTATCAAAAAGACAAGAAATAACAAATGTTGTTAAGGATGTGGAGAAAATGGAACACTTGTGCATTGTTGGTAGGAATGTAAAATGGTGTAGCCACTGTGGAAAACATTTTGGAGGTTCCTCAAAGAGTTAAAAATAGAATTACCACATGATCCAGTAATTCCACCTCTGGTTATATACTCATAAGCAATGAAAGCAGAACCTCAAAAAATATTTGTAAATCCATGTTCATAGCAGCATTATTCACAACAGCTAAAACAAGGAAGCAACTCATGTGTCCACTGATAGATAAATAGATAAGCATAATGTGGTATAAACATACAATGAAATATCACTCAGCCTTGAAAAAGAAGGAAATTCTCCAATATGCTACAAGACGGATGATCCTTGAGGACATTATGCTAAATGGAATAAGCCAGTCACAAAAATACAATCACTATATGATTCCTTTTATAAAAGGTACTCCAAGTTATCAAAATCATACAGACAGAAAGTATAATGGTGGTTGCCAGGGGCTGGAGGAAGGGAGGAATGGGGAGTTATTGTTTAATGGGTAGAGGGTTTCAATTTGACAAGGTGAAGAAAGCTCTGGAGATGATGATTGCACAGCAATATGAATGTATTTAATACCACTGGACACTTAAAATGGTTAAGATATGGGGTACCTGGGTGGCTCAGTTGGTTAAGCATCTGACTTCAGCTCAGGTAATGATCTCCCAGTTTGTGCCCTGCATTGGGCTCTGTGCTGACAGCTCAGAGCCTGGAGTCTGATTCAGATTCTGTGTCTGCATCTCTCTCTGCCCCTCCCCACTCATGCTCTGTCTTTCTCTGTCTCTCAAAAATAAATAAACATTAAAAATATTTTTTTTAATAGTCAAGATAATGGGGTACCTGGGTGGCTCAGTCTGTTGAGCATCCAACTCTTGGTCTCAGCTCAGGTCATAATCTTGAGGATCATGAGATCAAACCCCACATTGTTATCAGTGCAGAGCCTGCTTGGGATTCTCTCTCTCCCTCTCTCTCTGTCCCTCCACCACTCACACAGACACTCTCTCCTTCTCTCAAAATAAATAAACTTATAAAAAGTGGTTAAGATAGTAAATTTTATGTTATATGTATTTCACCACAATTAAAAAATGTAAAAACTGCCACAAATTCATCATCTTCTCCTCAAAACCTATATACCTGATATATTTCTTAACTCTGTTTTTGGTTTTTTAATTGTCAAGTTAGCTAATATACAGTGTAGTCTTAGCTTCAGGAGATTCCTGTGATTCACCACTTACATACAAAACCCAGTGCTCCTTCCAATAAGTGCCCTCCTCAAAGCCCATCACCCATTTTCCCTACCCCCCCCAAGCTCCCCACCCCCATCAACCCTCAGTTTGCTCTCTGTATTCAAGAGTCTCTTATCGTTTGCCTTCTGTTAATGCTATTAATACCCAACCATTAAGAGTCAAAATTCCCTTACCTTCCTAGTGCTTATATTTCAATGATTACATTCTAGTTCCTTCATTTACTCAACAAATATTTACTGAGCTTACTCTGTCTGCCACTGTGCCAAATGGTAAATATATATATATACATATATATATACACACACATATATATACGTATATATACATGTTTATGTGTATATATGTATACATCTATGTGTGTGTGTGTGTGTGTATATATATATATATATGTCTATATATAATAACAAGTCCTTGCCTAAGGTTATTGTCAAGCTGATTCCAAATTTATATGGTATATTATTGCCAAGGCAATCTTGAATAACAAGAAAAACAAAGTCTTAGGAAATATGCTACCAGACCTCAAGATGTATTATAAAGCTATAGTATAGCTTTATATGGGCAAATAAACCCATGAAAGACAGCATGGTTCTGGTACAAATGTAGGCAAGCAGAATATTTTTTTTAATGTTTATTTATTATTTTGAGAGAGAGAGCATGAGTGGGAGAGGGGCAAAGAGAGAGGGAGACACAGAATCCAAAGCAAGCTCCAGGCTCAGAGCTGTCAGCACAGAGCCTGATGTGGGGCTCAAACTCACAAACCATGAGACCATGACCTGAGCCAAAGTCAGCCACTTAACCAACTCAGCCACCCAGGTGCCCCGGCAAGCAGAATATTGATACAGAATAGAGAATCCAGAAACAAACCCACACATACACGGACACCTGATATGTGACAAAGTTGGTACCTTAGTGCAGTGGGGAAAGGCTGATCTTTTTTCAATAAATGATGCAGGATCAAATTAATGTCCACATGGGGAAAAAAGTGGATCTTCATCCGTACCTGACACCATACCCAAAAATCATTTCTAAGTTGTTACTAATCTGTGAAAGTTTGTTAAACAGTAAGTTTTAGAAAATAACATAAGAGAATCTCTCCAAAACATTAGAGTATGCAAATATTCCTTAAACAGGACCCAAAGCACTAGTCATTAAAAAAAAAAAAAAAGAAAAAGAAAAATGGACTATGTTAAAATTAAGAATTTCTGTTCATCGAAATATATGATAGAAGAGTGAAAAGTCAAGCAGAGACTGGGAAAGGATATTTTAGTGTATTCATATATATACATATATCAACAAAGGATTTGTATCCAGTGTCCTTTTCTTGGGAGGAATAAGGAGGCAGATAATTCAATAGACAAATGGACAAAAGGGGGAGCCTGGGTGGCTCAGTCGGTTGGTCATCCGACTTCAGCTTAGGTCGTGATCTCACAGTTGGTGGTTCAAGCCCCGCATTGGGCTCTCTGCTGGCAGCTCAGAGCCTGGAACCTGCTTTGGATTCTGTGTCTTCTCTCTCTCTCTGCCCCTCATGTTCTGTCTCTCTGTCTCTCGATCTCTCAAGAATGAATAAACATTAAAATAAATAAACATCAAAAAGTTTTTTTAATGAAAAATGGACAAAAGAATTAAACATGCACTGCACAAAACAGGAAACCAAATGGCAAATAAACCCATGAAAGGGTAGTCAGCTGCATTAGTTATTATGTATGTAATACACAACCACAGATAATTTTATTACATACCCACCATCAACGCTAAAATGAAAAACACAGACAACATCAACTGTTGGTTAGGATACAGAACAACTGCTGATAAAAGTATAAATTGGTAGAACTACTTTGGGAAATTGGTAGTTTCTACTGAAGCTGAACATATGCTTGCCATACAAACCAGTGATTCCACTCCTAGGTGAATATACATCTGAAATGAGTACAAAAGTACATCAAAAGACACATACAACAATATTGATAGCAGCAGTTTACATAATAGCCAAAAGCTAGAAATAAATCAAATACCCATCTGTGGTACAATGGGTAAATTATTTGTGGAATATTTACTATAGAATACTATGTAGTAATAAGAATGGACAAACTACAACTACATGCAATACTATTGATTAGTCTCACAAATATTAGGAAAGAAAAAGCAGACACACACCCACACATAAACACATACAAATATACTGTATGGTTCCATTTACATAAAGTTCAAAAACAGGTAAAATTAATCTATGATGTTAGAAATCAGGAGAGTCACTATCCTAGGGTAGGTGGTGGTGGTAGTCACAGAAGGGTGGCACAAGAAGGACTATTTTGGTGCTGGTAACAAACATTACATTTTTTTTTTCTTTTTGATATATTTTTTTTACTTTTTATTTTTTATTTTTTTAAATTTACATCCAAATTAGTTAGCATATAGTGCAACAATGATTTCAGGAGTAGATTCCTTAGTGCCCCTTACCCATTTAGCCCGTCCCCCTCCCCACAACCCCTCCAGTAACCCTCAGTTTGTTCTCCATATTTATGAGCCTCTTCTGTTTTGTCCCCCTCCCTGTTTTTATATTATTTTTGTTTCCCTTCCCTTATGTGCATCTGTTTTATCTCTTAAAGTCCTCATATGAATGAAGTCATGTGATTTTTGTCTTTCTCTGACTAATTTCACTTAGCATAATACCCTCCAGTTCCATCCACATTGTAGCAAATGGCAAGATTTCATTCTTTTTGATTGCCGAGTAATACTCCATTGTATATACATATACCACATCTTCTTTATCCATTCATCCATCAAGGGACATTTGGGCTCTTTCCATACGTTGGCTATTGTTGATAGTGCTGCTATAAACATGGGGGTGCATGTGTCCCTTCAAAACAGCACACCTGTATCCCATGGATAAATGCCTAGTAGTGCAACGGCTGGGTCATAGGGTAGTTCTATTTTTAGTTTTTTGAGGAACCTCCATACTGTTTTCCAGAGTGGCTGCACCAGCTTGCATTCCCAGAATGTTACATTTTTTATCTTGGTTCTGGTTATACCAGAGCATTCTCTCTATGAAAATTAACCAAATTATCATTTGTGTACTTTTCTATATGTATATCATACTTCAATAAAAATGAACTTTAAAAAGGGGCACCTGGGTGGTTCAGTGTGTTGAGCATTTGACTCTTGACTTTGGCTCAGGTCATGATCTCATGGATCAGGCTACCTGCAGCTATAGACCCCTTCCTCTGCTGCCTTATTGCCAAGTTACATTAAATACAGTATATGACAAGAGTTTATTAATACCATAGTCAACACCCATGTGAGCATATACAATGGCTCCATGCAGAAAAGGATTCCATTGAGCCAACAGATAGCAGTGATTCCATTAGTGACAATGGAAGGTGTCCTACACAATAACTCCTCTCTCTTGTCTCTGTCATATCGGCCACAAAGGTTTTCAAAGGTCAGTGTAGGCTAATTTATTTTCCTTTATATTTTGTATTTTCTTCATTATTTTGTATTACACTGCAGTATTGTAATCATTTTTATGTGAATATTTTTTGGTTGTGGAATGAATCATCTGAGTTTGCATTATTTCTTATGGGAAAATTTGCTTTGATATACAAGTGCTTTGGATTATAAGCATGTTTCTGAAATGGATTATGCTCACAAAGCAAGGTTTTACTGTAAATAAAAAAAAATTTTTTTAATGTACTTAAATGAGTAAAACAAGTTTACATTGTTTTTAAAACTGAGGAAGATCTCTATAGATATGCATAGGGGTCTCCCAGTATATACTTATATATATAAGAAAAAAAGACCAAATACAAATCAAAAGAGACACAAAACACATTAATGGTTACCTAGAGATAGGAATGGGAATGATGCAAAAGTGCATAAAGTTTCTTTCTGGTGTGATGGCAATGTTCTAAAATTACATTGTGGGTAGGGTCACACAACCCTATAAATAGACTAACAATCACTGAAGCATACCCTTTAAATACAAAAATTTTATGGTATGTAAATTATTAATAAAGTTTTTTTAAAAGATCAAATGTATATATTATATACATAAGAGAATGTAGGAGGGAGTTAGAATATGTATTTGCTTGGATTTGCAAAAGGAAATGATAAAAGGATAAATGAATAAAAATGATTACTTTTACAGAATAAAGGAAAAAGAGGTAGCAAGGAGGCAGGAATGGGCAAAAGGCAGTTTTGAACTTTGGTTTATGTTTATGCTTCTCCTAGCCAAAAAAAACAAAAAAACAAAACAAAAACCAAAAACTCATTTTTAAAAATTCCTTAAATTGAGGGTGTTTGGGTGGCTCAGTCAGTTGAGCATCCAACTTTGGCTTGGGTCATGATCTCACAGTTCACTTTAGATCCTCTGTCTCTTTCTCTGCCCCTCCCCCACTTGCTCTTTTTCTCTCAAAACTAAACATTTTTTTTAATTCCTTAAATTGAGGGGCACCTCAGTGGCTCAGTCAGTTAGGCATCCGACTTCACAGAGCCTCGCATCTGGCTCTGTGTTGATAGCTGAGTGGGGAGCCTGCTTTGGATTCTGTGTCTCCCTCTCTCTCTGCCCCTCTCATGCTTGTGCTCTGTCTCTCTCTCAAAAATAAACATTAAAAAAAATTTTTTTAATTTAAAAATTCCTTAAGTTGAAAATAAAATAGGAATAAGTTAACCAGGGGGTGGCTGACTGGCTCAGTCAGTTAAGTGTCTGACTCTTGATTATGGCTCACGTCATGATCTCACAGTTCATGGGTTCAAGCCCCACATCAGGCTCTGCACTGACAGTGAGAAGCCTGCTTGGGATTCTCTGTCTCCCTCTCTCTGTGCCCTTCTCTCTCTCAAAAATAAATACATAAACATTTTTTTTAAAAATAGAAATAAGTTAATCAAACTGAGTATCAAATTGGTAATCACCTAAAGAAAAGGACTTTAGAAAAAGTCCTTTTGACTACAGTATTTGACTACACATCCTAAGTGGGACACAATCCAAGAACAAAAAGATCTCTAAAGAAATTTCAAACTTTTATCAGCACTTTTATTATCTGTAGTAATTTCAGATTTAATATTTTAGACTTTGTCTTATAGTATACATTAAAGCAAAGAAATAATATGTTAATGATATTAGGAATCAAGATTTTCAATAAAAGACATTTATATATATAATTTGAAACTAAGGGAATGAGGGGCACCTGGGTGGCTCAGTTGGTTAAGCGTGTGTCTCTCTCTGTCTCTCAAAAATACATAAATATTAAAAAAAAAATTTTTAAATCAAGGAAATGAAATGAAAACACCCTGATGTTAAACTTGAATGGAAAACACCAATATGAACTAATTATTTTAATGTTTTTTTTTAACATTTATTTATTTTTGAGACAGAGAGAGACAAAGCATGAACGGGGGAGGGTCAGAGAGAGGAAGACACAGAATCTGAAACAGGCTCCAGGCTCTGAGCTGTCAGCCCAGAGCCCGATGCGGGGCTCGAACTCATGGACTGCGAGATCATGACCTGGGCCGAAGCCAGCCGCTTAACCGACTGAGCCACCCAGGCGCCCCTAACGTTTATTTTTAAATTCCATCCACCAAAATGGACTAGCAGCAATGTCTCCCCATTAACAAAGGGTTTTCTATCATCCAGATTGTAATGTCTAACATCATTCCCCACTAAAAATGAACAAACAAAGAACACAGGGCTTCTTAGAGGAATGGCTGAATCAAGTTCTGGTATGTAAAAAGTACAAGATGAGCCTAGACTATCTTATTTGTGCCAGAAAACAAATAAGCTTCCAAAGATTTGTAGGGTGATATCAAAAGGATCAAAATTAAAAATATATATATTGGAACGAAAGATCAATTAATGGGCAGAGTAATAAAAATCTGAGGTTCAGGGGCACATGGGTGGCTCAGTTGGTTAAACATTCGACTTTTGCTTTCGGCTCAGGTCAAGATCTCATGGTTTGTGGGACTGAGCCCTGCATTAGGCTCTGTGATGACCGTGCAGAGCCTGCTTGGGATTCTCTTCCTTCACTCCTCCCCCACTTTCGCTCTCTCTCTCTCTCTCTCTCTCTCTCTCTCAATATAAATAAATATTAAAAAAAAATAATGGAGTCCAAATGGGTAAGGAGAACATCCATGTAGGAGAGTTGCCAAGAGTGGAGAGTATTATACATGTAGGATAAAAAGAACATCCTGCAGACCAGCAGCCTGGCACAGAATATCAAAGCCTGTGCATGAAAAGGAGGTTATCCGCATAGGAAGCCAGCCCAGTTTGAGAAGTCAGAGCCTGAATGGGGTAAGAAAGCTTTCTCCATGGAGGGGTAGCCTATCTGGGGATGTCAGGGTCTGAATAGGGCAAGAAAAGTCGATCCAGAATGGGTGCCGTAGCTGTGTCTACTGAGAGGTCCCGAGAGCAGCAACTCCCCAATGACAATGAGCATAGCTAGTGCCTAGCCTATGGTTTCTAAGTATCATTCTCCACTAAAATGATCCAGGATTCTTTGGAGAAATGACTGATTCCATTTCATTACATGGATGGGGCAGATTAAGTATGAGATGAGCCTGAAGCATCTTGTTATGCCAGAAAGCAAAGAAGTATGTAAATAAAGGTAATGAACCTGTCAAAAGGAATTGGAGGGGCGCCTAGGTGGCTCAGTTGGTTAAGTCTCCGACTTTGGCTCAGGTCATGATCTCACGGTTCATGGGTTTGAGCCCTGCATTGGGCTCTGTGCTGATAGCTCAGAGCCAGCAGCCTGCTTTGGATTCTGTGTCTCCCTCTCTCTCTGCTCCTCCCCCATTCATGCTCTGTCTCTCTCTGTCTCAAAAATAAATAAACATTTTAAAAAACAGGAAATGGAAAATAACAAGTTTGGCAATGATATAGAAAAACTGGAACCCTCGTGTTGCTGGTCGGAATGTAAATTGGTATAGCTGCTGTAAAACATAAAAAAGTATGACAATTCCTCAAAAAGTTAAACATAGAATATACATATGATTCAGCAATTCCATTTCTAGGTATATAACCAAAAGAGTGAAAGCAGGGATTCGAACAGATATTTGAACACCAATGTTCATAGCAGCATTATTCACAATAGCCAAAAGGTGGAAGCAATCCAGTATCCATTGAGTGATGAATGAATGGGTAAACAAAATGTGGTATGTATACATATGCATTTGTATGCATATATATATACACACAATGGAATTTTATTCAGCATTATGAAAGAAGTAAATTCTGATACATAATACACTTTGGATGAATGTTAAAAACATTATGCTAAGTGCAATAAGCCTAACACAGAAGGACAAATATTCTGATTCCACTTATAAGAAGTACCTAGAATAATTAAATTCATAAAGACAGAAAGTAGAATAGTAGTTATCAAGGGCTAAGGGGAATGGAGAATGGAGAGTTACCATTAAATGGGTACAGAGTTTCAGTTCAGGAAGATGAAAACTTTCTGGAGACAGACCCTGGTGATGGTTGCACAATAATGCAAATCACCGAATGCCACTGAAATGCAAATCACCGAATGCCACTGAACCTACGCTTAAAAATGGTTACGTTGTTAAATTTTGTTATTTATATTTCACCAGGATTTTATTTTTTTAATTATTTTTAATTATTTTTTATTTTAGAGAGAGAGAAAAAGAAAGAGAAGTGGGGAGAGGGGCAGAGGGAGAGGAGACAATCCTAAGCATGCTCTATGTTCAGCTGGGAGCCCGATGTGGGGCTTGATCCCTTGGTCCTGAGATCATGACCTGAGCAGAAATCAAGAATCAGATGATCAACCAACTGAATCACACAGGCACTTCTATTTTACCAGAATTAAAAAAAAAAAATCCATGAAGGCAAAACAGGACATTTTCTGACAATCAAAAACTGAGAGGGTGCCTGGGTGGCTCAGTTAGTTAAGCATTTGACTTTATGTCAGGTCATGATCTCAAGGCTGAGCCCCGCATATGGCTATGTGCTAACAGCTCAGAGCCTGGAGCCTGCTTCAGATTCTGTATCTCCCTCTTTCTCTGTCCCTCTTCTGCTCATGCTCTGTCTCTCAAAAACAAATAAACATTAAAAAAAAAAAAAAAAAAAAAAGCTGAGAGAATTCATCATGAGCAGACCAGCACTATAAGAAATACTAAATGGATATTTTTAGTCTGAAGGTAAAATGAGCCAGATGGAAACATGAAACTGCAAAACAGAATGAAGGACACCTCAAAGGGTGACTAAGTTGGTAAATATAAATAAAAACTGACAATTTAAAACGACAACAAAAATAACATCTTGTGGATTTAAAACAATGCATTGAAATAAATTGACAACAATAACAAGAAAGCAGAAAGTGTTAAATGGCTTTTTTTTTTTTAATGTTTATTTTTGAGACAGAGAGACATAGCATGAGCAGGGGAGGGGCAGAGAGAGAAAAAGAGACATAGAATCTGAAGCAGGCTCCAGGCTCTGAGCTGTCAGGATAGAGTCCAACACGGGGCTTGAGCTCAGGAACCATGAGATCATGACATGAGCCGAAGTCGGATGCTTAACTGAATGAGCGACCCAGGCGCGCCTAGAGTGACACAATTTTAAAGTTCTAGCATTTTCAGGAAGTGTGGAAAATGCTAATTTAGTATTATAACTGCGAGGAGTTAAGGATGCATATTATAATCTCTAGAGCAACTACTAAAAGAATAGTCATATCATGATCAAATATCTAAATAGTTAAATAACAATAAAAAACAAAAGATAAAAATGATAGTAAATATTGTTGAATAGGGCACCTGGGTGTTTCAGTCACTTAAGCGGCCAACTCTTGATTTCAGCTCGGATCATGATTCCATGGTTTGGGGGATTGAGCCCCGAGTGGGCCTCTGTGCTGACAGCACAGAGCCTGCTTGGGATTTTCTCTCTCCCTCTTTCTCTGTCCCTCCCCAGCTTGTGCTTGCTCTCTCTCTCTCTCTCTCTCTCAAAATAGACAAATAAACTTGAAAAAAAATTTAAATATATATTGTTCAATCCAAGAAAAGGCAAAACAAAACAAAACAAAACAAAACAAGAGAATAAAGGAACAAAGAACAGATGGAGTGAATAGAAAACAAATAGTAAAATGGTAAAAACAACCTCACTATATCAGTAACTAAATTAAATGAAAATGGACTAAACACTCTAAAAGAAAAAGATAGACTAGATTTAAAAAAATTTTTTTAACTTTTATTTATTTTGAGGGGGTGCACGTGGGGAAGGGGCAGAAAGAGATGGAGAAAGAGAACTCCAATCAGGCTCTGCACAATCAGCACAGAACCCGATGACCATCTCGAACCCACACGAACTGCGAGATCACAACCTGAGCCACAGTCAGACACTTAACTAACTGAGCCACTCAGGCACCCCTAGATTTTTTTTAATGCTTATTTTATTTTTGAGAGAAAGAGTGCAAGCAGGGGAAGGTCAGAGACAGAGGGAGACACAGGATCCGAAGCGGGCTCTGCACTGACAGCAGAGAGCCCAATGCAGGGTTCAGATTCATGAACCATGAAATCATGACCTGAGTTGATGTTGAATGCCTAACGGACTAAGCCACCCGGGGGACCCCAACAGACTGGATTTTTAAAATTCAACTATATGCTATACAGAGATACACTTTAAATATAACATCATCAAGTTCAAAAGAACATAAAACAACAGGATGGAAAAATAAATATTTTTCCACAGAAAAGATGTGGCTCAGCTAAATTAATATCAGATAAAGTAGACTTTCAATAATAAGTATTACTAGAGATAAGGATAAGACACTGATAAAAGTGTCTAACTGAAAATAAGATTTTCCTATTATATATTCAGAAATCAAACACGTGAAGCAAAAAATAACAGAACCAAAAAGAGAAGTAGACAAATCCACAGTCACAGCTAAAGATTTGAACACACACACGCACACACACACACACACACACCTCAGTAATCGATAGAACTAAATAAAAATCAGTAAGGATACAGAAGATCTGATCACATTATCAACCACATTGACACAATTAAATATTTATATGACAGTATGCCCAACAACTGCAAAACATGCATTCTTTTCAAATACAAATGTAATGTTCACCACATAGACCATATGCTGGATATAAAGCAAATCCCAAGAGATTTCAAAAGACTGAAGTCTTACAGAGTATGTGCTCTGATCACAATGGATTGAATTAGAAATTAATAACAATGAGAAATCTAGAAATGCCCCAAATATTTGGAAATTAGCAACTCATTTATACAAATTTCAAGAGTGGGCAAAACTAATCTGTAACGACAGTATTCAGGATAATTTCTTTTGGCTGAGAAGAACAGTCAGCATTCAAGGACTTGAAATGTCCTATATTTTAATATAGTAGTGATTATACAGCTCTATTTATATATATAAAAATTTATTCAAGGGGCGCCTGGGTGGCTCAGTCGGTTAGGCGGCCAACTTCGGCTCAGGTCATGATCTCACGGTCCGTGAGTTCGAGCCCCGTGTCGGGCTCTGGGCTGACAGCTCAGAGCCTGGAGCCTGTTTCAGATTCTGTGTCTCCCTCTCTCTGACCCTCCCCCGTTCATGCTTTGTCTCTCTCTGTCTCAAAAATAAATAAACGTTAAAAAAAATTTTTTTTTATTTATTCAAGATTTGTACTTATATACATTATTCCATATAAGCTATACCTCAATAAAAAAGTAATCAGAAAAATAGAGAGACATTAAATTCCCTAGGACCTAACAAAATATCTAGTTCATGCAGGATGCTTAATAAATGTTTGATGAATTAAAAAAGGAAAGAGAGATAAATAGAATGAAAAGACCTACCATACATTTAATACCATTTATACCCACTAGATTGGCAAAAGATAAAGAAGTGTGACAGTACCAAATGCTGGAGAGAATGAAAATCAATAGGAACTCTTATCCTTTGCTGATGAGAATATAAATTGATACAATCACTTTAGAAAACAATTTGGCAATAGCTCATAAAGTATAGCATTCACATACCCTACCAACTGGCAATTCAATTCCTAGGTGTGTACCCTGAGAAACTCCTGTCCAAGTGCACCAGGAGTTAAGCATAAGAGTGTTGGGGGTGGGGGTGGGGGTGGGGGCACCTGGGTGGTTCAGTCAGTTGAGCATCCGACTTGTCTCAGGTCATGATCTCACAGTTCATGGATTTGAGCCCTGCACCAGAATCTGTGCTGTCAGCACAGAGCTCACTTTGATCCTCTGTCTTCCTCTCTCTCTCTCTCTCTCTACCCCTCCTCCACTTTCTCTCTCTCTCTCTCTCTCAAAATTAAATCAACATTAAAACAAATTTTTTTACTTAAGGGCGTCTGGGTGGCTCAATTGGTTGGGTGTCCTACTTTAACTCAGGTCATGATCTCACCGTTCCTGAGTTCAAGCCCCCATGTCAGGCTCTGTGAGGACAGCTCAGAGCCTGGAGTCTGCTTAAGATTCTGTATCTCCTGGGGTGCCTGGGTGGCACAGTTGGATAAGTGGCTGACTTCAGCTCAGGTTGGGCTCTGTGCTGACAGCTCAGAGCCTAGAGCCTGCTTTGGATTCTGTGTGTGTGTGTGTCTCTCTGTTCCTCCCCTGCTTGTGCTCTCTCTGTTTCTCAAAAATAAATAAATGTTAAAAATTTTTGTTAAAGCATAAGAGACTCTTAAAAACTGAGAACAAACTGAGGGCTGATGGGGGGTGGGAGGGAGGGGAGGGTGAGTGATGGGTATTGAGGAGGGCACCTGTTGGGATGAGCACTGGATGTTGTATGGAAACCAATTTGACAATAAATTTCATACATTTAAAAAAAATTTTTTTTTGTTAATAAAAAAATAGGTGGGTTGATCATTTCTAGCTCAGATTAGATGATGAATTCATGGGTGTTCATTATATTATTACTCTTTATAAGTTACATATAATATTTTTATATGTATTAAATAATGATAATTTAAAATTTTTTAATAAGGAAAAGACAGTAGAAAGTGTTATAGAAGTATGGAGAAATGAGTTATTTACTTCTTCCTAGAGGAAGAAAAGAAGTCAAGGAGAATTTCATTTAGCAGGTGTGTTAGGGATCCACATGATCACCCAGGTTTGATGATCGACTCAAGGACTCATAGAATTCAGTATACAGTTGCACTCACAGCTATGATGTATTATAGTCAAAGAATACAAAGCAACATCGACAAAGTATGTCAAATGGACATGACAATATGGTGGAAGGGCATTAAAGGCAGTGGGAACAGTACACACAAAGGAAAAGAGCTGTGAAAGGATGCCCCAGCCAGAGAACAAACCACAAGGCTGAAAAGTCCTTTCAGTGTGGCTGGAGCACAAGGTGCTTTGGAGAGTATTAGAAAAAGGGAGTGGAGAGGGAAGGAGTTAGACTATAGAGTCAGACTCTTATACCAGGTAGGACATTTTAACCTTGTCCTATAAGCAACAGGAAGCCATTAAGTATTGTCTGTAGGGGAGTATAGTACAGTGCCTGTCTGTAGTAAACTGCTTAAGTCCTCCAAAAATTAAAATGCTGAACTCCTAACCCTCAATGTGATGCTATTAAGAATTGGGGCCTTTAGGAACTAATTAGGTGATGAGTGTGGAGCCCTCATGAATGAGATGAGTGACCTCATGAAAGAGACCATAGAGAGCTCTCTCACCCCTTCATCCATGTGAGGACAGAGGGAGAAGATGGCAGTCAATAAACTAGGAAGACAGTTCCCACCACACACCAGATCTACTGGTACTTTGATCTTGGACCTTTCAGCCTTCAGAACTATGAGAAATAAATTGTTCTTTAAGCCCTACCATCTACTTTATGGGAGCCCGTATGGACAAACATACTGACATATAATAGAGTAGGCCCAAAATACAGCCTGTTGATGTGATGTGAATCAAATTACTATGACAGTTCAAGATCTTTACTGATTTCTTGACAGTTCTTCAGCAGAGATGACAGAGCTTCACTAGATCATTTTAAACCATTCTAGGGGCACCTGGGTGGTTCAGTCAGTCAAGCATCTGACTCTTGAATTCAGCTCAGGTCATTATCTCACAGTTCTTGAGTTCAAGCCCCAAGTCAGGCAGTGTGCTGCTGGCACCTGTTTGGGTTTTCTCTCTTTTTCTCTGCCCCTCCACCAACATGCACACTCTCTCTCAAAATAAATACATACACATTTTTTAAACAAATAAATAAACCACTCTAGATTTCCTCGGATACATTAAACTAAACTAGATCCATAATCAAATGCATAATTAATTGAAACTGGTTCTAGAAACTGGGGGATCTAAAATTCATTCTAGAAAACTGGGGTTTAGCTTTACCAAAATGGAGCATAATATCAGTTTGTGAAATTATCAGAAAAATACAGCATTCAGAATAAACCAGTAACAGCTACCATTTACTTTGTGCCAGGCAATGTGCTAAGTAGTTTATGGAGATTATTTTGGTTAATCTTCACAATCACCATTTAAAGTAGGTATCATTTCCAAATTTTATAGTTAAAGAAGCAGACTTACAAATGTTAAATAATTTACCTAAGGTCACATAGGTCATGACTGCAGAGTGGAGCAGTTGATGTCAGGCTGAGTACTTCATGGCTTTAATTGATGTCCTGTTTATTTCTCAGAGATTATAGGGGCTAATCCCAATCCTGCTTACCTCAGACACTGTCAGGGTGTAAAACATCATGGCCATCCACTGCACCTCACATGGCTCTGAACATCCATCCCTCCTGCCCCAAGGGTGGCTCAGCCGGGTTGGAATGGTTGGAGTCGCTGGACCACCACTGGGGTGAGAAGAAGCTGCCATATCTGTTTACTTTAACTTGACATATACATATGCTCATTTTCTAAATGGGCTGTGACAAGAAAAAGTTGGAAAGCTCTACTTGAATCTAATCCTCCACCTTCCCCTCTTTCTCAAAACCCTCTGGAAATCCTAATCCATGATCAGCAAACTCCCCTATATGTAGGCCACTTTCAGGCAAACAGACTTGAGCAATGGAACGTGGAAAGGGCCCACAACTGCCACCTGACTGAGTACAGACAGGAGGAGACTCACCTCAAAATATCCAGAGGCCCTAACTAACCAATGGGCTACTTACAACTAGGCACAGTTACCAAAAAACGTAAAATTCCGTAAATTGCCATACTTCCTCATCTTCCCTCCTTAAAAGCAGCCCCCTCCCACTGCCTTGTTGCAGACAGCCTCTCTGCTGTCTTGTTCACCCACTACCTTGCTACCTTATGGTGTATTCAATAAACTTCTATCTCCTTTGTTCTGCCTCAGTGAATTCTTTCACCTCCTATGCAACCTGCTTGCTTCCACCCAATCATTGCCCCACATTTGGAGACCCTCATCTAATTGAGAGACACACCATTTAGACACCACACCCTAGACCCTCAATCTGTCTTTGGAAAGTCACAGATGTAAAACCTGGCATCTCCTAAAGACAAGGCTTCCCTGTAACCCTGAAGTCACTATAAAACGACCCACCCTGGGGTGCCTGGGTGGCTCAGTCAATTAGGCATCCGACTTCAGTTCAGATCATGAGCTCACAGTTTGTGAATTCAAGCCCCGTGTTGGGCTCTGCGCTTACAGCTCAAAGCACAGAGCCTGCTTCAGGTTCTGTGTCTCCCTCTCTCTCTGCCCCACCTCTGCTTGTGCTCTTCTCTCAAAAATGAATAAACATAAAAAAATTTTTTTAATATAATAAAAAATAAAATAAATAAAAATAAATAAAATAAAAAAACCCATCCTGAGAAGTAGACTAGGATTGCAGCAAAGATGTGCCCTCCTTCTCTCCCCTGCCCCCAGCATAGCTTTTCCAGTTTTCCTCAAGAGCAAACCCTGCTGTTTTGGACCAATCTCAGATTCTGACTCAAACCATGCTTGTTAACATCCTGTTAGTAAAACCTAAATTATGGTCACTTCTAACAACTAGAAATGTGTTCACAGAGCTGAGAAGTTGAAAGCCTCGTATGAGGTAAGTCAGAAACCATCAAGACCCCCACAGCTGTGGCTTCATCATCCCACTCCATTCACACTGGCCTTGGTTGTTTTACTAATCATGTTGTTGTTGTTGTTGTTGTTGTTGTTGTTTTCTGTATTTTATTAAGCTTTGACATCTTTGAAGACTAGGGTGGAATGGCCCCTCTCACGATTAGGCAAACGACTAAACACACATTTCATATGCAAATCAACCAATCCAAAGTCAGCATCTCCAGCCATCTTTTATCTAACTCACACACCAAGCCAATATTCCCCCTTTCCAAGGTTTATTTATTTTTGGGACAGAAAGAGACAGAGCATGAACGGGGGAGGGGCAGGGAGAGGGAGACACAGAATCGGAAACAGGCTCCAGGCTCTGAGCCATCAGCCCAGAGCCTGACGCGGGGCTCGAACTCACGGACCACGAGATGGTGACCTGGCTGAAGTCGGACGCTTAACCGACTGCGCCACCCAGGCGCCCCTCCCCCTTTCCTAAATCAGCCCAAAGCTAGGTACCAGACTACTAGGGTCCACTCCCATAGCCTGGAGCCCTGCTATAATTATTCAAACTAGCCAATCCTCAACTTCTTACCTAGCCCCACCCATTCCTTCCAGTGTTGACTACAATAAAGGCTCTGGGCCATGCTCTTGGCTGTTCTTTCTGCCTCCTGACCAACCCTGGTACTTTCCCTGTGTACTGTGGTTCTGCATGGCGTGGCATAACCCTTCCTCTTGGGAAGTGTGCATAATAAAACTCTCAATGGCTCTGAACTCTTATCAGCATTCAGTCACCTCTATAAATCCCAGGTACAATCAAAACAGTTGTCACTTCTTACTACAGCAGTTAACACATACTGTATGATATTATGCATACGATAGATACTTTCACCTTTAGAGTTTAATCTCCCTGAGAATAAGAGCCATAGTTTACTAAGCTCTGTACTATGGGTTTGCATGCCCGAGAACATACACAATCAGTGTTTACTCAAATGAAGAATCTGCCAAACAGTGGCCAATTTGTCCCTCGGCAAAGCCATTTCCCTGGGATTGTTCTTCTCTCATAGCAACAATACACAGAACATGTTGGGAAGTGGGTCTCATTTTCCACAGGGAAGAAATAAACGCCAGCCCGAAATACAAGCCATCACATGCACTGTCAAGTTCCAACAAGGAGTCCAGGCCTGGGCCATTACTGAAAGCACTTACACAAGGACAAAGCAGAAAAAGGGCTGTTCAGACACTCAGCACCATAGCTCAGGACTCTGCCTCAATGGCACAGAAAACAAATCATGGTAGCATTCACTGGAGAATAAATCTAAATTGTTTTGAGGGGCGCCTGGGTGACTCAGTCAGTTAAGCATCCAACTCCCAGCTTCAGCTCAGGTCATGATCTCACAGTTTCATGAGTTCAAGCCCCGTGCAGAGCCTGGTTGGGACTCTCTCTCCCCCTCTCTCTGCCCCTCCCCCACTCATTCTGTCTCTGTCTCTCTCAAAATAAATAAATATAAATAAATAAATAAATAAGTAAATAAATAGTTGTGAGCATCTAATTAGATGGGAGCAAGGGGAGGGGGACTGTATTTTGCTCCATTGTGTTAAATATATATGCTTGAATTCTGGGATTTTGACTAAAATGTCCTCTATACCTTGGGATTTCTAGTGAATAACTCGGGCTATGGAAATTTGGATAAGTAGAAACTTTCTTTAAGATTAATAAGTAATGTACAGTCATTGGTTTTTAGGCTGGTCATCTGGTACTGACAAAAGGATATGGATGTGCAGTCTGAGGACTGGTGTTCAAGTATGGACTCTGTCATTAACTAGCTGTGTGACCCTGATAAAACTTTCACCTCTCCCAGTCTGTTTCTTTACTGTCCAATAAGAAAGAATCCTTCATAGGAAAACCACTCTGAGGATTTAATGTTATAACGTATGTTAAAGGCACTTCATAAACTATAAAACACTGCATAAACATCAATCATCTATTACACTATAGAGGAGTCAGGCATGAAGGCTGCCACTAGCTAATGCTCAATATTTACAGTATAAATAAGTATCTCTTGCTGGTCAGCTGTGTGATCTCAGGCAAGAAACCTGTCTCTTTCTTTTTTTCTTTCTGCCTCCTCTAATATTACTTCTCCCTTGTTCACTGGGCTCCAGCCACAGTGTCCTTTTTCCTATTCCTCCCAACGGAGCAAGTTCACTCCTGCCATAGGGGCTTTGTACCTCCTGTTCCCTCTCCCTGGAACATTCTTCACCAGTTCTTTACATGGCCTCCCACTTCTCATCAATCAGGCTTAGGTAAAATGTCGTTTTTTTAGAGGCTTTCTCTGACCACCCTGACTAATGTTCCTTGCACATCATTCACCCAATACATATTCGTTTTATGTTCTTAGTACTTATTACAATCTGTTGACTTATTACACTCTCCTCCAGTAGAAAAACACAATACCAGAGATTCCCTGTCTTGTTCACCACTGTATTCCAATGCCCAAAACAACATCTAACTCATAATTAAACTCTCAATAAGCATTTGAATAAATGAAGTTGAAATAAGGTAATTATATCAAAAATTTCATTAATTGACAGATATTTTATATGTACCTATGAGAACCCAGGCTCTATTTCAAGGTGCTGGAGTTCCATCTGAGAACAAAATAGACAAAAATCTCTACTTTCTAGGGGTGTGCCTACTAGTGGGGAAACAAACAAAAAAGATAAAAAGTAAAATCATACTATGTCTGATAATGTTAAGTGTTAAGAAGGAAAAAATAATAAAGCAGGAAAGAAGAACATGACATGTGTGTTTTAGATAGGGTAGCCAGAGAAAGAAATGAAAGACTGAGCCATGAGAATATATGGGGAAAATGCAATCCAGGTGGTCAGGGTAACTGGGACAGTAATGAAGGTGTTGGAGGCTAACACAGTAGGAGATAAAATCAGGGAGGTTAAAGGAAGTCAGACTGTATAGGGTCTTTTGGCTAAACTAAGGACTTTCTTTGGCTTTTATCAAGAGTACGATAGGAAAGTGTTGGAAAATATGAGCATCAGGGTATCATGACATGGTTTGCTATGAGGACTGCCAGGGCTGTTGTGCTGAGAATATCTGAAGGGCAAGGGAAAGGACTAGTGAAGATGCCACAATAACCTTGCCAAGAGATGGTGGCTCCTGAAAGTCTAGGGGAGGATCTGTGGGGATGGAAGATAAAATTTCAGGTTTGACAGTTGCATTGAGAGTTTAAGGGGTAGCGGGGTGGGGTCTGGGCTAGGAGGTAGAAGTTGAAACTCAACTGGCATTTATTACGGAGATGGAGTCCTAGCTCTACTACATTCTGGTGGCAAACTTGAGTAAACTTTTTTTAGGTTCTAGGCCTCAGTTTCCCTAACAGTAAAACGGAGAAAATATTCCCACGTAACAGGGCCTTCAAGAGAACTATTTCGAAGTGTCAAAGGCTGATGGTGAGCAAGGTGAGAACCTGCACGAACCTGTATCAGAGTAAGGGGGCTACTGTGAAACCAGCGACTAACTTTCAGTTCCACGGAACACGCTCCGAGGCTCACCAGCGATCAAAGGGAAGCACCAAGGCCCGCATTGCAACGCGGGCTGCAGCTCCCAAACCTCGCGAGACTTGTTGGCCCGGCAAAGTCACCCTCCTACCCACATCTCGCGAGACCAAGGTTTATGAGCGGGTATCTGCCGGTTACGGCTTGCAGGAAAGATGGAGTATACTGCGTTGGGCACCGTGGAGGCCGCGGACAGCGGAGGGGCCCTGCCATACAACAGCTCGGAGGAGCGAGAAGGCCGGGAACCGGACGGACTGCGCTTCGACCGCGAGAGGGCGCGCCGCCTGTGGGAAGCAGTGTCCGGGGCCCAACCAGTGGGGAGGGAGGAAGGTGAGTCCGAGGACCTCAGAGGCAGTAAGTCCCTCACACACCCGCTCGTTTCGCTGGGAGCGGAGGAAGCGCGGGTTGGGAACGCGGACCAGTCCCCGGGTCTCCGGTCACACCCCCTGGCGCCCGGCCCGCCCCCTTGCGTGACGCGCCCGGGACTCCTTGACTCGTGCAGCCCAGCAGGTCCTGGGTACCGTGGGCCAGCTCCACGGAAAATTGAGGCCGCCGCACCCAGCGAATCAGGTCTCCGCTCTCCAGTAGTAAAGGGCCTTCTCATGCTCACACCGTTGGGGGTGGGGGTTCCCCCGCCTTTCTCATCCACCAGAGCGCAGCTCTTCCCTAAACTCGAGGACTGTAATTCCTATTCGTGCCTTCTCGGAGACCCACAGAACCTTCTCCGCCAGACTGCTATCCCCCCACCATTTTCCCCTGACTCTCCATTGTCCCAGTCTCCAAGTTCTCCCACCCCTAGTGTATCTTGCCTCCCTTCTCTCATGCCCCACACTTGCAAGAACTCCAGAAGGCCTTCTTACCCCATGTTCTTCCTGGCCTTGGTGACTGAACCTGGTTTACCCCTGTTTCTATTTGTCGAGTCTCTACTACCTGGGTCCTTTTTATGCGATGGGGGCCAGGAGCCTGAAAAGCTGGCCAGGGTATACTTTGGGTCCAACTTCTTTGTATCCTAGGCTTGTCCCGAAGTTGTGAAGAACAGGGTACACTGGGGGGCACTTCTGGGCTGAAGCTTCCTAGCTTGCTCTGCATTTGACCTGGCACTGGGTAAGATGGAGGTAGAGGAGGATGGAAAGGGCTGGCCTGACCTGGTTGCGTGACTCCCTTCATGGTCCTTACCACTAGCTGCTTAACTCCAGTCCAGAAGTACAAGAACCATCTGGCCTTCTGTGCTAATCCTGTCAAGTAATCTGCTCGGAAATCAGAAGGTTTGTTTGTTTGCTGAGCAGACTAATCATGGAAAGTTTAATATGTTGCTTGTGAACTGATTGTCCTGGGATAAAATGGACTTTTTGACTACATCCAAAGAAGATATGTTTAAATTTGGGGTCTGTGGTACACAGACCTATACCCTTGTATGTACTTCTCCAGTTTGAAAACTAGTCTAGTCTGACTCCTACTAAATTAATATGGGCCTTCTGTCTCCCTCATAATTTCAAACTTGTTTGGTACAAATCCCCCCAAACGCACCCCAATTTTCCTTTCACTAATTTGACCATCATTGATGTATGCTTAGTTCCTAGGACTGGCTGGGCATCAGAGCTACAGAGATGAGGAAGATACTGTCCTTCCCCCTGGGAGGGGTTTATAGTCTAGTCCAGGAAGCAGACACCAAAACAGTTTCAGTATAATGTAATGGGTGCAGTAAAGAGGAATGTGTAAGAATTGGTCGTGCACAAAGAGGAAGTGACCTTTGTCCTTGAGGGACAGGGAAGGCATCTGCTGGACCTTGAAGCAGAGAACACAGCAGCTGTGCTCTAAAAAGTGAATTGCTTGTGTGTGTATGAATGTACAATGTCACTTAGGACCCAGTTCATTTCCCTACTGTCCTCACTTTCCAGTATTTATATGAGGTCTAGATAGATACCTGTAACACCAGGTTTTTGTTTTGTTTTTCTCTTAGCACTTTTATTGAGTTATAATTTATATACCATAAAATTCACCCATTCTAACTGTACAATGCAATGATTTTTTTGCTAAAAGTATAGAGTTGTGTAGCCACAATTCTGTTTTAGAATATTTCCGTCACTCCAGTTAGTTCCTTTCTGCTTCTTTACATTAAATCTCCACTCTTACCTCCTGCCCTGGGCTACCACTGTCTCTAAAATTTGCCTTTTCTGAACATTTCATATAAATAAAATCATACAATATGAATGCATTTGGCTTCTCTCAGCATGTTTTTGAGGTTCAGCCACGTTGTACCATGCATTCATTATGTGCTTCATTATGTTTTGTTGCTAATAGAATCCCATTGTATAGATCTTGCTTTTTATCCTTTGACAGTCTCTGGCTTTTGAGTGGGCTGTTTAGACTGTTTGCATTTAATTTAATTATTGATAATGGCTAGATTTACATTTTCTATTTTGCTATTTATCTCCTTTTCATTTTGTTCTTCCCTTTCTCCTTTACTGACTTCCTTTGTGGTTAGTATTTTTTAGTGGACCATTTTACTTCCTCTGTCAATTTTTTATACTTTTTTTTTTTAATGTATTTATTTTTGAGAAAGAGAGCACAAGCAGAGAAGGGGCAGAGTGAGAAGGAGACAGGATCTGAAGCAGGCTTTGTGCTGATAGCAGAGCCCGATGTGGGGCTCAAATCCATGAACCGTGAGATTGTGACCTAAGCTGAAGTCAGACTCTCAACCAAGACACCCAGGTGCCCTTTTTTTTTTTTTTTTTTTTTTTTTTTACTTTTTAATTGTATTTTCTTAGTGCTCGAGGGACTATATGATGCATCTTAACTCATCACAGTCTACTTCAAATTAATACTAACTTAAATCTGATAAAATGTATAAAAACATTCCTCTAATAGTGCTCCATTCCTCACCCTCCTTTGTACTATTATTGTCATATTTGTTACATTGATATATGTTATAAACCTAATTATTCAGTGTCATAATTATTGATTTATACAACATCTCTTCTAAAGAAGTGAAGAGAAGTTATTAAAAAAAGTATATTTATGGGGCACCTGGGTGGCTCAGTCAGTTAACCCTCCGACTTCAGCTCAGGTCATGATCTCACAGTTTGTGGATTTGAGTGCCTCATCTGGCTCTGTGCGGACAGCTCAGAGCCTGGAGCCTGCTTTGGATTCTGTGTCTCCCTCTTTATCTACCCCTCCCCTACTCACACTCTGTCTCTCTCTCTCTTTCAAAAAAAACATTAAAAAATTTTTTGGGGTGGGCGCCTGGATGGCTCAGTCGGTTAAGCATCCAACTTCAGCTCAGGTCATGAACTCGCGTTTCGTGAGTTCAAGCGCCGTGTTGGACTCTGTGCTGACAGCCAGAGCCTGGAGCCTGCTTCAGATTCTGTGTCTCCCTCTGTCTCTGCCTCTACCCTTCCCCTATACTCTGTCTCTCTCTTTCTTAAAAGTAAATAAAGATTAAAAAAAATTTTTATTGATTTTATTTAAAGATTAAAAAAATATTAAAAAAATATTTATAATGTCTTTTATATTAGCATACATATTTACCATTTCTGGTGTTCTTTTTTCTTCTTCTGGATTCATTACCACTTAGTACCACTTCCTTTCAGCTAGCAGGGCTTTCTTTAGTATTTCTTGCAAGGCAAACCTGCTAACAGTGAATTCTCTCAGTCTTTATCTGGGAATGTCTTTATTGTGTTTTCAGTCTTAAAGTATATATATATATATTTTTTTATTATTAAAAAACAATTTTTTTAATGTTTATTTATTTTTGAGAGAGGGGGAGAGACAGAGTGTGAGCAGGGGAGGGGCAGAGAGAGGGAGACACAGAATCTGAAGTAGGCTCCAGGCTCTGAGCTGTCAGCACAGACCCCGACGCCAGACTCAAACCCACGAACCGCGAGATCATGACCTGAGCCAAAGTCGGATGCTCAGCCAACTGAGCCACCCAGGCGCCCCAAAGTATATATTTTTTAAAATAACATCTTTATTGATACATAATTCATATACCATAAAATGCACCTTTGTAAAATATATAATTTAGTGGTTTTTAGTATATTCACAGAATTGTGCAACCATCACCACTATCTAATTTTAGAACATTTTCATCACCCCGGAAAGAAACCCTACACCCATTAGCAGTCACCTCTGACAATTGTTTATCTCCTTTCTGTTTCTATAGATTTGCTTATTCTGGATGTTTCATGTAAATTGAATTGTATAATATGTGGCCTTTTGTGACTGGCTTCTGTCACATAGCATACTGTTTGAAGGATAGTTTTACTGGACATGGAATTATTAGTTGACAGTGTTTATCTTTCTCACTACTTTGAATATGTTATTCCACTGCTCTCTGGCTTTCATTGTTACAGATAAGAAGTAAGTCATTAATCAAATTATTCCACTGTACAGGATGAGTCATCTTTCTCTTGCTGCTTTGAAGAGTTTCTATCTTCCAGTAGTTTGACTATGATGTATCTAGGTGTAGATCTCTTGGTATTTATCATATTTTGAGTACCTTGAGGCTTTTAGCTGTATGGATTAATGTTTTTCTTTGATCAAATATGGGAAGTTTTCAGACATTGTTTCTTCAAATATGTGGGTTTTTTTCCTATTCCTTTCTCTTCTTCTGAGACTCCCCATATATATGTTTGGTATGTATTTGTTTGGTATGCTTGATGTATCCCACATGTATCTGTGGCTCTGTTCATTATCAATTTTCTTTTTCTCTTTTCTTCAGTTTGAGTATTTCTGTTGATCTATCTGCAAGTTCACTGATTCTTCTGCCACTTAGAAACTGATACTGATTTTTTCTAGTGGTTTTTTCATTTCATTTATTGTGCTTTCAGCTCAACTCTGTGTTATACGTATTTTAAGTAGAAAACTTTTTAACACCACATCATCAATGCCATTACATTTGTTTTCTTCATGCCTTTTTTGATAATAAAATTTGAGTTTTTACACACCATCAACAGTATGGATTCACAAAATAGATAGAAGTGCTGAAGCTAAATAACCTTAACGGGGCTAATGTCCAATTCATTCTTGTAGACCACCCTGCCTGTTAGACTGCACTGCCTAAACAGTCTGACCCACTGGTAGATTATGTCCAGCTTGCTTTTACTAGGATCTTTTGTTGTTTACTGCTTTCTAACTATAGTTGTACCTAGAAATCCACTACCTCCTAATAAACAATAAGAAGCAGGGTTCTAAATAGGTTATATCTATCCCTGAGAACCAACTTCAGACAACTGATGAATTTCTGTGGAGCTGAGTTGAGATTCTAAGGCCCAAGGAATAGCAAGTCATGGGGCGCCTGGGTGGCTCATTTGGTTAAGTGTCCGACTCTGTGTTTCAACTCAGGTCACAATCTCACGGTTTGTGGGTTTGAGCCCCACATTGAGCTCCTTGCTGGAAGTGTGGAACCTGCTTGGGATTCTCTCTCTCTCTCTCTCTCTCTCTCTCTCTCTCTCCCTCTCCCTCTCCCTCTCCCTCTCCCTCTCCCCTCCCTCTTTCTACCCCTCTCTAGCTTGCTCTCTGTCAAAGTACATAAATAAACTTAAAAAAAAAAAAAGGAATAGTAAGTCATTATAGATTAGCGGTGTTCACCATTAATTGGAATATTGGAGAAGGTTTAGTCACGCCAGCTATTCTGGCCCTAAGTATCCTAAGGCAACTTAAGGCACATTAAGTCACCCAAAGACAATTGTAACTTGAATTGAGGTGTCATGATCATTTTCTCCCCCAAATACTACTTTCCCTAAATTCCTTAAGTTTATGAATTATCTTGCTTCTCTACACCAGCTGTCTCTGTCCATACTTCATTGACCTTGTGAAAATCAGCCCTATGCCAGATCTCTTAGTCTCTTCCCCATACATCTAGATAGTTGGCTACAATATGGATACAAATTAAATCCTGCCAATCATGTCTTATCATAATATAGGGAAGACACAAATGCAGTGAAGACCATATTCGTATGGCTGTTGGCTATTGTTATGGTCAATAAAGGTCATGGAGGGGTGCTTGGGTGACTCAGTCGGTTGGGCGGCTGACCCTTTGGCTCAGGTCATGATCCCAGCATCATGGGATCAAGCCCCATGTCAGGCTTTGTGCTGAGTATGGAGTCTGTTAAGATATTCTCTCTCTCTCTCTCCCTCCCTCCCTCTTCCCCTCCCTCCCTCTGATCCTCTCCCCCACTCATGCTCTCTCTCCCTCTCTCTAAAATGGGGGGGGGGGAAGAAAGAAAGAAAGAAAGAAAGAAAGAAAGAAAGATAGATCATTGGATTATGAGATCATCCTACATCAGTGTTGCAGCATCAGCATCCTTTATCCAGCTTTATGGGCTGAGATGTAGGGTCATTGACAATGGAAGCTTCTTACTTCCAGCAAGGCTGTGATGGAAGCCTCAGACACTATAGATCTTCTGTTGAAACAGTCATATATTGTTCCTAGAGACATTTGTGGAGGCCCAACCTAGTACCTTCAGCCTGTCCAATGTTGTTGTTGTTTTTTTTTTTTTAAGTTTACTTATTTTGAGAGAGAGAGAGAGAAATCATGAGTGGGGGAGGGACAGAGAAAGAGGAGGAGAGAGAGAATCCCAAGTAGACTCCATGCTGTCAGCATAGAGCCCAATGTAAAGCTTGAACTACCAACTGTGAGATAGTGACCTGAAGTTGGACACTTAACCATGAGCTACCCAGGCACCCCTCCACTGATTTTTCTAAGCATCAGATTTCTTATGTCAAATCTGACCAATTTTGGAGACGTAGTAGTGTTATGTATGGATATCAGGGCAACCCAGATGCACATTCAGGCCACCTTCTCAGAATTCTGATAATTTATGAAGCTCTTTTTCCCAATGTGGACCTTAGCTTCCTCCAACCTTGTGAACCTCTCGTGGTTTTTATGGGTCAGGAATTTAGGAAAGGCTTAGCTGGACAGTTCTCTCTCAGGGTTTGAAGGGCTCTAAGACTCTATCCCAGGGCCTCCTTCCTTTTCCATCTATACTAGGCATTCTTTTCTAGCCCATAGCCTTATTTATGATTGATATATTGATGATTCTCAACTTACATCTCTGGTTCTGACCTCTCCCTTGAGCTCCAGACTTGAATCTTCAACTGACTACTTGATATCTCTACACATATATCTGATAGACCACTCATGTTTAACATAGCCAAAGAAAAGTCTTAAATTCTCCTCCAAGGCTGTCTTCCTCCAGTTTTCATCTCATCTTAGTTTAGTTTCTCAAGTTCAAAATCTAGGAGTTACCCTTGACTCCTTCCTTCATTCTCTCACATCAAATCAAAGAAATTGTGTATCAGATCTACTTCTAGAACGTAATTCCAAATCCATGCACTTTTCTCTGTCTCCATTGCCAACCTCCATTGCCATCTCCATACAGTCTACTGACACAATGATCAGAGTATTCTTTCCAAAACATAAGCCAGATCTTATTGCCTCTCCTTGCACTAAAAACAAAATCCATAGTTCAAATCATGGCTTCTGAGGCTTTGTATTCATCCAAAATGATCTTGTAGGCCTCACACTGCCTCTCCAGCTTTATTTCCTACCACTTTTGTCTCATTCACCATACTCATGCCACATTGACCTCCTTTCCCTTCTTTGAATATGCCAAACTCATCCCTGCCTCAGAGATTTGGCACTGTCTCAGGCTGCAACACTATTTCCCCCAGACCTCCTTGTGGCTGATGTCTCCTAAGATGGTCTTCATTGACTGTGTTGCCCCCATCATTCTCTAGCACTGATTTTGTTTTCATAGCATTTCTCCCTCTCTGTCACTATTTTGCTTTTTATTTACTTTGTACTGTGTTTTGTTGATATGGCCCCAGTGCTGGCACATAGAATGTATTCTGAATATATATTTATGGACTGTGTGGATATACTCTGAGGCCAGAGAGGTGCCTCTTTTTCATTTAGTAGTTATTTACCAAGCTCCTGCTATGGGTCAGGTATCATACTAGATACTGGGGATACAAAGTCATAAACAACATGGTCTCTGCCCTGTTTAGTCTTTGGAAGTCAGATTCTGAATATCTTTGAAAAAGAATTTCATTGGGGCACCTGGGGGGGTCGGTCAGTTAAGCGTCAGATCAGGTCATGATCTCGCGGTTTGTAGGTTCGAGCCCCGCATCGGGCTCTCTTCTGTCAGTGCGAAGCCTGCTTCAGATCCTCTGTCCCCTCTCTCTCTGCCGCTCCCTCTCTCTTTCTCCCTCAAAAATAAATAAACATTAACAAATTATTTAAAAAAAAAAATAAAGAAACTTAAAACAGTAAAAGAATTTCATCTCCTTTAATTAAAAAAAAAAGAAAGAGGGGCGCCTGGGTGGCGCAGTCGGTTAAGCGTCCGACTTCAGCCAGGTCACGATCTCGCGGTCCGTGAGTTCGAGCCCCGCGTCGGGCTCTGGGCTGATGGCTCAGAGCCTGGAGCCTGTTTCTGATTCTGTGTCTCCCTCTCTCTCTGCCCCTCCCCCGGTCATGCTCTGTCTCTCTCTGTCCCAAAAATAAATAAACGTTGAAAAAAAAAAAAAAAAAAAAGAAAGAAAGAAAGAAAGAAATCCAGCATCTTCAGGTCTGGAGAGGATGGCTGGACTCTTACTCCTGGGTACCATCTCCCCCTTGTGGGCTTTGCAATCCTTTTTTTTTTTTTTTTTTTTTTTAACGTTTATTTTTTGAGACAGAGAGAGACAGAGCATGAACGGGGGAGGGTCAGAGAGAGGGAGACACAGAATCTGAAACAGGCTCCAGGCTCTGAGCTGTCAGCACAGAGCCCGACGCGGGGCTCGAACTCACTGACCGTGAGATCATGACCTGAGCCAAAGTCGGCCGCTTAACCGACTGAGCCACCCAGGCGCCCCTTTTTTTTTTTTTTTTAAGTTTATTTATTTTGAGAGAGAGAGAAAGAGAGAGAGAATCCCAAGCAGACTCTGTGCTGTCAGCACAGAGCCCAACATAGGGCTCAATCTCAGGAACTGTGATATCATGACTTGAGCCAAAATCAAGAGTTGGACACTAAACCAATTGAGCCACCCAGGTGCCCTGAGCTTTGCATTCTGAGTAGCCTCTCATTCTCCCTTTAAAATAAAAGTTCTGGGACAGAACATCCGAGTCTTGATACCAGCTTAGGTCTTGATCTCAGGGTTGTTAGTTCAAGCCTCAAATTTGGCTCCACACCCAGTGTGGGGCCTACTTAAAAATTAATTAATTAATTAATTAACTCTGGCCCAGATATGTTGACAGATCCACTTTCCTTGGTTTCTCTGAACCCAGATGAGCCTGGCAAGGTCTTTCACAAAAATTTACCAATCACCATAGGAGAAAAATGTGGAAATAAACAGATTCTAAGGGGCAGAAATACAGCCAGACAATAGCCTTTCTGCCCAAAAGGGCTGGCATAGATAAACTTTAGATCTTGTAGAGTAGGGAAAGTCACCTTAAAAGTTTCCTACCAAGAATCTCCCTGCAAGGCATCTTGGCCATGTTTTGCTCCAGAGTGAAAAATATAAAACATGGGCTTGCTGTCCCCTCATGGTTTTCTGAACTCTGCCCTGCCTCAGATTATTGGTGTCATTATAGAACTCATGCCCTGGGTGAAATTTTACTTCTCTCCAAAGGTAAGGCTTAATTCTCTGGGCCCAGTGATTAAAAACAAGCTAATATGGGGGCGCCTGGATGGTTCAGTCAGTTGAGCATCCAACTCTTGGTTTTGGCTAGGGTCATGATCTCGTGGTTTCTTTCTCTCTCTCTCTCTCCCCCTGCCCCCCCCTCCACCACTCACGTTCTCTCCCTCTCCCTCCCTCTCTCTCCCTCTCTCTCCCTCCCTCTCCCTGCCACCCTTTCCTTTCCCTCTGTCCCTCTTCTCTCTCTCTCTCTCAAAATAAACTTAAAAAAAAAGAACAGGTTAATATCATAGGTACCTACAGTGTAGAACTTGTGTAATATGTTAGCTGATTTTAGGTGTTTCAAAGTCAGATCAAGAACAGTGAGAAAAAATTTAACACATATCAAGTTATAGAATAAGAAATACCCTGGAGGGGCTCCTGGCTGGCTCATTCGGTTAAGTGTCCGACTTCAGCTCAGGTCATGATCTCACAGCTTGTGAATTCGAGCCATGCATCAGGCTCTGTGCTGACAGTTCAGAGCCTGGAGCCTGCTTCGGATTCTGTCTCTTCCTCTCTCTCTCTCTCAAAAATAAATAAACATTAAAAAATTTTAAAAAAAGAAATATCCTGGAGCATCTAGCTGACTTAGTTGGTGGAGCATGCAACTCTTGATCTTGGGCTTCAAGCCCCATGTTGGGCATAAAGATTACTTAAAATAAAATCTTAAAAAAAAAAAAAAAAAAAACCTTCACAGGTACAACATAGAAAATAATTAATTTGCTTAGAACCACAGGACCCGAAAAAGAATTTGACATATAACACTGACAGTGAGCATGCACTAAGCCAGACATTGCACTGCTTTGTATGGAAAAACCACAAGGAGAATACATTCAATGAGATACAAGTTACTAGTACAGTAGTCTCCTTTATTCATGGGGGATATATTCTAAGACCCCTACTGAATTCCTAAAACCACAGATGGTACCAAACCCTATATACACTGTGTTTTTTCCTATATACATACATACCTATGATAAAGTTTAATTTAGAAATTAGGCACAGTAATAAGAGATTGACAACAATAACTTAGTAAAATAAAACAATTATAACGATATACTGTGGGGCGCCTGGGTGGCTCAGTTGGTTGAGCGACCAACTTCGGCTCAGGTCATGATCTCACAGTTTGTGAGTTCGAGCCCCGTGTCGGTCTCTGTGCTTACCGCTCGGAGCTTGGAGCCTGCTTCGGATTCTGTGTCTCCCCCTCTCTCTGCCCTTCCCCTGCTCATGCTCTGTGTGTGTCTCTCTCTCAATAAGAAGTAAACGTTAAAAAAAATTAAAAATATATATACTGTAATAAAATTCATGTGAATGTGGTATCTCTGTTTCTCTCTCAAAATATCTTACTGTGCTGTACTTACCCTGTGGTAACGTGAAATGATAAAATACCTATATGGTGAGATAAAGTGAGGTGAATGACGTAGGCATTGTGACACAGCGTTAGGCTACTATATTGATGTGTAAGAAAGAAGATCATCTGCTTCCAGACTGCGGTTAACTGTGGGTAACTGAAATCACAGGAAGTGAAACTGCAGATGAGGCAGGACTTCTGTATCCCCATTTTAAACAAAGGAAAACCACAGGAGGAGATTAAGTAATTTCTATAAAATCACACAGTAACAGTAAGTAACAGCGGCAGGATTTGAACCCAAGTCAACATGACTGGGGAACCCAAGATCCTAACCGTGGTTTGTACCATACACATTTAACTGGTATTAGATTATAGTTTATGTTTACTATATAATAACAGGATTAATTTACCTTTTTTCCTGAAGGTAAAAGATTATCCAGCAGCATCTTCTAATTGATACTTATCCTCCAAAACTTCTTTTCAAATCTTCTGATTTATTCAAAATAAACCAATTTTTAATGTTTCCCTAATAAACAAACACATTATTTCCATACAAAAAGAATGTTCTAGTCTTTTAATAACTAAACCCCAATGCAATTTTCTAACCAATTCTGTATGTACAGTTATACCAATGTAAATTCTTAAAATCAGAAAATGTGGGGCACCTAGCTGGCTCAGTAGGCATCAAGTATGTAACACTTGATGTTGGGGTTGTGAGTTTGAGCCCCACATGGGGTGTAGAGATTACATAAAATATTTTAAAAATAAAATACAGGGGCGCCTGGGTGGTGCAGTCGGTTGAGCGTCCGACTTCAGCCAGGTCACGATCTCGCGGTCCGTGAGTTCGAGCCCCGCGTCAGGCTCTGGGCTGATGGCTCAGAGCCTGGAGCCTGTTTCCAATTCTGTGTCTCCCTCTCTCTCTGCCCCTCCCCCATTCATGCTCTGTCTCTCTCTGTCCCAAAAATAAATAAACGTTGAAAAAAAAATTTTTTTTTAATAAAAATAAAAATAAAATACAATAAAATAGTAAAATCAGCAAATGCTGTTGATCTTATAGTGGAATAAATTTGGGGGTGGCTTCATTTTTAATTCCACAGAAAATGTTCACAAATAATAAAAAGATAAAGAATTTATCATTACAATTTTTTTTACAAAGAATGAAAAAATGATTCCCTTTTCAAGTCTTTCAATCTTTCTGATTCTATCTGGGAAGAAGTCTCAGGTGCTGCCATGTCTCAACACCTCTCTTCATAGTTGCTGCTCTCTTATTCTTTTAAGGGAGAGCTCCAAGCCTGTCACCAGTGTCTGGCTAGAATTATTTCATTTTTATTGGTATCTAGTTTAAGTTTATGATCTAAAGATTCATTTTTTTAAAAAGAAAGAAAAAAAAAAACAGGAGGGGAGAGGCACAGAGAGAAGGAGAAAGAGAATTCCAAGCAGGCTCCGCACTGAGCCCTAACACAGGGCTTAATCCCACAACCCTGGGATCATGACCCGAACCATAATCAAGAGTCCTACGCTTAACCAACTGAGCCACCCAGGCGCCCTTAAAGATTCCTTTTTAAAAGAATTTATAGCATGGTGATTATAGTTAATGCTGTATTGTATATTTGAAAGTTGCTAAGAGAGTAAATCTGAAAAGTTCTCATCACGAGAAAAAGATTTATAACTATGTATGGTGACAGATGTTAACTAGATCTATCATGGTGACCATTTTGTAATATATACAAATATCGAATCATTATATTGTATACCTGAAACTAATACAATGTTATATGTCAATTATATTTCAAAAAAAATTACTTAGTAAAGAAAATTGCCTTACACGAAGTTGTAAAGTAAGTAATTAGGTAAGTGATGTGAGAACATAGCATGCGTCATGAAAACATAGGTGAGGGGTGACAAAGCTTTGCCGAGATATGATGGTATGGCATTCCGTTACTCAGTGCCTGTGTTTGAGAGGGTTCAAAGACGGCACTGTTGAAGCAGGTTTTTAACTCAAAGATTTTTTTATTTTCCTCTCTGTAGTGGAGCACATGATCCAGAAGAACCAGTGTCTCTTTACCAATACTCAGTGTAAGGTTTGCTGCGCCTTGCTAATTTCTGAGTCCCAGAAGCTGGCACACTACCAGGTATGCCACTGTACCTTTAAATACTTTACTCCCCCCGCCACACACACACACACCAAAAAAAAAGAAAAACTTTACTTTGCACACTCCGTGCCAAGCCCTCACTTCCTTCTTAGCCACCCAGACATCACCTCCATGCATGTTGACTGTGACTTGAAGATTGACTTAATTTTTTGCATCTCATTTCTCCCGTCCAAATCAAGATCATTATACTTAGTCTTCCTTCTCAGCTTAATGTAGTAGAAAGTATGCACTTTGGCTTTAAATAGACCGAGTTAGAATCACAGCTCTGCTGCTCATCTTGGGCAAGAAACCTCACCATCTTCAGCCTTAGTTTCCTTATCAGTACGACAGAGATGATGATAATTTTCTCATAGATTGCTGTGAAGATTAGATTTGATAGCATTTAAAGTGGTTTAAACAGAGTAGGAACTCAATAAACTAGGTTTCTTCTCCCACCCTCTCCTCAAAATTTTTGTGAGGATGAATCAAATGAAAATCTAGTGTTTTTGAGTGCCTTGTTAGATATGAAATGGCATTTGGCTATCTTTGATCTTTTTCCTGGGTTCTTGCAGAGCAAAAAACATGCCAACAAAGTGAAGAGATACCTAGCAATCCATGGAATGGAGACATTAAAGGGGGAAACGAAGAAGCTAGACTCAGATCAGGTAATCCAGCTGCCATGTTGAGACCACTCGCTTCCTGATGAAGCCAGCAGGCAGGTTGGTGTGGTGGAAAGAATGTGGGCTTTGAGTCAGACTGAATTGGCTTCAAATCCTAGCCATGTTGTGTGACTTGGACAAGTGTTGTTACTTCTCTGAGCCTTGATTTCTTCCTCCATAAAAATGAGGATGTTAATATCAACATTTTAGGATTTTTCCAACCTAAAATGAGGGAAAATTTGTCAAAAGCACCAAACACACAACGGCTCAGTATATGGAGCCATTGTTATGCATTACCACCCAGTGGTTTATTGGAGCAGGACCAAAAGCTTCTCATTTACTACTCAAGGAGAAAAAGTGGAAGGAAACCAGGCTGCTTGCTTTCTTGAAATGGGAGGGAAAGAGCTGAGTTCAGCACTTGAATGTTTTGAATAAACAGGTGGAAGAAACAACTTTCCAAATGCCTGTTCTGATTGAGGTGTAAATGCATTGCTTTTTGGCTTAGAAATACTGTGAGAATTATGCTGAAACAATCCTAATCCCTCAAGGGTACCATTAATTTTGTTTTATGGGAGGTTGTTCAAATGTCATGGGATAAGAAGTAGCAGACTAGGGCCCTATACTAGCTCTGCAACTTATTGGTTTGATGACTTTGGGCAAATCACTTAATCTCTCTGTACTTTATTCATAAAATGGAGATAATAATTCCTACCTTTTAAGGGTATTGTAAGGTAAAATTACAATTCTTGATGGATGCTCAATGAATGAAAATTTACAGATAGCCTCCTATTACAGTGTTCACAGGCGTGGAAGGGCCTTGCTCATCCCTTCTCCAAATTCACTGGACCCATCCCCTAGTTGCCCTTCTGCTTATGATTTAGAATTCAGAGAGACAAGATCAACTTTGGGACGCTAGACAAGTCACTTCACCTCTTTGTATCTTGATTACTTCAACTCTCAGGGTGGCCCAGTAGTTCAAATGAAGTGACTGACTTTCTTCTTCCTCTGCAACAAAGAATTATTTACTCCAAAATGTCAATAGTGCCAGGATTAAAAAATCCTCTTAGAATGAATACTTTATTCAGAGATCAGACCTCAGAGAGAGGCTGGGAGCTCTTAACATAGGCTTGAAATACATTGTTTTCTGGTGTAATCACAATCAACAAATAATATCTGCTTGTTCAACAAATCCTGAGTATCTACTATTTGTCAGACTCCAGCAGGGTGCTAAGGATAGGAAACAAAGATGAGTCCAATGGTCCATACCCAAACACTGCACTTTGGTTCACAGAAAAGTCTCCTAAGCTATGACACTGTCAGTTTGGGTGACAAGTGCTATGATAGAGATCTGTTTAATGTACTCTAGGCATGCAGAGAAGGAACAAGATTAATTATTTTCTGAATACTCACACAAAGCAGCTCAATAATTGTGTACTGAGTTGAGTAAAAGTCTCCCAGAAGAAGTGACATATATGTATGAGTCTTGAAGGCTAAGCAGATATATGCCAGGCAGGAAAAAAGGAAGATCATTCTAGGGAGCAAGAATGACCTAAACAAAGCAAGGAAGTAACAGGGAATAAAGTGGGGAATGGTGAGTAGAGCCTAAAATGAAGTAGCTGGAGAAGGATCCAGAAAGGTAGGTTGGGGTTAGTGTGTGAAGGGGGCCTTGAATGCCCATTCTTCTGTGGGCAATGGGGAACCATGGAAGATTTTCTGGCTGGGCAGTGGCGTGATCAGACCTGTGTTCTTTCTCCCAACCAGAAGAACAGCAGAAGCAAAGACAAGAACCAGTGCTGCCCCATCTGTAACATGACCTTTTCCTCCCCTGTCGTGGCCCAGTCGCACTACCTGGGGAAGACCCACGCAAAGAACTTAAAGCTGAAGCAGCAATCCACTAAGGTGGAAGGTACTGGTTTTCCTGAGTAGTGCTGTATCGGTACCCCTCCCATCCTCAGGGCACCAATGCCAATGTCCAGAATGCAATGCCTAGGGCCACAGACTTGGAGAGGTCGAACTATTGAGAGTCCTTAAAAATACCAAAGTAGGCCCAGCTAGATTGAAATGCAGTCTCAGAGTTGTGCTCACCTAACTTCCCTTTCTTTGGTTACATCAGTTTTTCTTTGTAGAAGTGTCTTAGCCCTGAGCTTTTGTCCTGATGAATAATTATAATCAAGAGTGTCAAAGTCCTCCAGGCCATGCATACCATGAGAGCATTCTCTTACCTCTCCCACTTAGATTTTTCCCTCCCAGCATCCACCTGCCATTATTACCATGTGTTCCAAGTTGAAAGCTAAATCCTTGTCTTTTTCGTGTGCTCAGGTTATGCCCTGTTCTCTTTAATCCTCAAAGCTGCCTGCTCTCCTCAAGACAGGGACTTGCTTTTCAAAGCTGAATACTTGAGTGCTGCCACTACTGCCCAGCAAGCCATGTTTGCAACTGCCATGAATTCATTCCAGTGCGTTGACTTCTAAAATAGTCCCCTTTATCTTGTCACCACTGTTGCTCAACCCTCGCTTTCATCTCATTAACTCCTGACTTTCTGGGATTTTTAACCTCCACTAACAGCAGTTAGTCAAGAGTGAAAGTTCTTTGATTTTTATGTCTTTTTTTTTTTTTTTTTTTTTTTTTTTTTTTTTGTAATTTTTGCTTCTTTATCTTGGACCAGGAAGTAGACTGACTATACTATTTATTTTTTTATTTTTATTTTTTTTAATTTTTTTTTCAACGTTTTTATTTATTTTTGGGACACAGAGAGACAGAGCATGAACGGGGGAGGGGCAGAGAGAGAGGGAGACACAGAATCAGAAACAGGCTCCAGGCTCCGAGCCATCAGCCCAGAGCCTGACGTGGGGCTCGAACTCACGGACCGCGAGATCGTGACCTGGCTGAAGTCGGACGCTCAACCGACTGCGCCACCCAGGCGCCCCTGACTATACTATTTATAATACTTATTCTTTTTTATAATACTGTATCATGAAAACAAGACAACAATGTTTTAGAAGACTTTGAAGATAAGGTGAAAAATTACTCATAATTATACCCTCTTAATACACCCAAATCTGGTTATTCATGCTATGAAACAACAGAATATGGACTTTGAAGCCACAGACATGCAGGTTTAAATCTTGATGCTGCTATTTACTATCTATATGACTTAACTTCTTTGTGCCTAAGTTTCCTCACCTGTAAGATGTTAATAATACTATCTATAGGTTGTGAGGATGAAATGTATTTAAGGAATCTAGGACATAATAGATGCTTAGTAAATGACAGCTGCTATCATTAGTATTATCACTGTCATTAAGATAGCCCACAAGTGGAATCCCCTTATAAAATGAAGTATTTGGTGAGGCATCTACCACCTGGAGCATGTCATTGGCCTTGCTTATGGTTTGTTCATCATTAAGTTATACTAGTACTAATTGCTTTTGTTTGAAGTCGGTGTTGGGGGGTGCCTGTCTGGCTCAGTCAGTGGAACATACAACTCTTGATCTTGTGGTCATGAGTTCGAGCCCCATGCTGTGTGTAGAGATTACTAAAAAAAAATAAAACTTAAAAAAAATAATAAAGTCAGTGTTGGTACCATTCATGGTACCAAAAAGATTAAAACATTAGGCCAAGAGAAAATAGCTTAAGAACAAAAACTTTATAAGGTTATTTGTCTTTATATGGATTGATCTTTTCTATAAATGGGAAAATTCCTTGGTATATGCCAGATCCCAAAGATTCCATACTTAAGAGGTTATTTTCCGTATTCATTTTCAGCCTTTGCCACGTACAGATATGCTTTTATATGGTTGTAATCATAGTGCATGTACTGTTTGTATCCTGCTTTTACTTTTCATTGAATTTTGTAGTTTAAGCACATTTCTATGTTTTTACATGAGTTTATAACTATATTTATGAAGTTAAACATGTTTCTAATGTGAAAGTAATAGAAGCATGTTGTAGAAAATATGGAAAATACAGATATATGAAAAGAAAAAGTACACATAATTTTGCCATTCAGAGGTAACCACTGTTAATATTTTGGAGTATTGTTTTTCCTATAATCTTTTGTTATGTGTATGTGTGTATATCTGTGTGTATAGTTTTATGTATGTACAGATTAAATCCATATATACGTGCATATAAACATAGAATACTTTAAATAACCTTATATTTATAAAAATGATGCATACTCATTATGAATAATTCTAGCTGAAATGATGCAAAAAAGTACAAAGAAGAAAGTAAAATATCCCCCAAATCCTACCACAGAGAAACACTGTTAATATATTAGTGACATTTCAAAATGCTACTACCCACATATGATTGTGCATATATCTTTTAACAATGATAAGATCATATTGTGTGTAATTTTCTTTAATACTCTTTCTGTTTAATATAACATTTGTATTTCCCCATGTTATTAAAAACTTTTTCATAAACATTTTAATGACTTTATAATATCCTATCATAACACCATTCCTCTAATGTTGAACATTTTCCCCCTCCCCTTTTTTGATATTTATAAATAACAGTACAGCAAACATCCCTGTAGAAAACTCTTTCCATATTTCAAGCTATTTCCTGAGAGAAGACTCCCATAGTTATTTTTTGGATGTCCGTGAAGCGGTTCCTCCAACTTAACCGTTCACCTCTGATGCTTCAGTATCTTTTAAAGAATGGCCTTTTATGTCTTTTTTTTTTTTTTTTTTTTGCCTTTTATGTTTTAACGACCATTATTATCTCTTTTCTGATGTCAGAAGTCTATATTCATTATAGAAAAGTTGGATATTACTGAAAAGCACCCTTTTACTCTATGCTTTTGGCCTTTTTTCCATGCATCACCAGTATGTTTTTTCGTTTGTTTTACAAAATTGAAGACATAAGAAACAGATTTCTGTATAACCTGCTTTCTTTTTAATGTAACACCACATATTGAATGTTTTCTCATATTATCAAATATTCTACAACATGTGCATTACTTTTCAAGCAACTTGCTGAGCAAGCATCTGAGCCATCTGTCTGAGTGCTGCTGAGCCCCACTCCTCTTCCACCATTGGTGGGGGGTCTAGGCCACATTTTTAAAACAGTGATTACTGGGTTGACACCTTTCTAGCCACATGGACTCATTCGTGAGTCTTGGCATCCACTTTATAAAGCAGCTGTGTGGCCTGCCAGGAGTATCAGGACATTTGTTGACCCACAGGGGACTCATAACACACTCTGATTACCTGAATTCATTGACCAGAACCAAGGATGTTTTCTGAAGGTAAAAGCATGGACTATAGCCCTCCCTCAGGTTTCCCTACCACACTCTGGCAGCCTGGCATAGCGAAGAGGGCATAGTCTTTAGGGTCACGCAGATGGATTCACTCACTACCAGGGTAATCTTGGGCAAGTCACTTTACCCATCTGAGCCTTGATTTTTCTCTATAATGTGGTAAGATGATATTTATCTCATGGGGTAGTTCTGAGGACCAAAGGAGGAAATATATGTACAAAGCATGTAACTTAACGTCAGTATCATCCTCTCTTTCTCCTACTCAGCCTAGAAGACAGTGTAACCCAAAAGGCCTCCTAGTACGGTTACCTTTTCTAAATGACTCTCCCAATCCTCAGGCTCTCAATTACTACATCTGTGCATTGGCTCCCAGTTTTTTGTCCCACTTGCTGTGAAGCTCTGGGGAATTCTGAGGGATAAAAGAACTAGAAACATGTACATTTCTAGACTGTTATAATTTGACAACTGGATAGCAGAAGTGCAGAACCTCCTCAGAATATGAGGAAATCAGGATTCATATGCCCAAAGTAGTGAAAACTGCTGACCAAAGTAGCTGGTCTTTGAGCTCTCCCAAATCTTGCCAGTTTTCCCAATTAGATAAGACTTTCACTGTGTGATTCACACAGGCAGTGCTACATCTGCAAGTGTGACTAGTGACCCAGCCTTTCTTTCCATTCAGCATACTCGAAAGCTTGGCACCTTCTGGGTCTTTTTTCATTGTTTCTGTTTGAACTCTCTCACCGCAGCTCTGTCGAAACGCCTTACAAACCCTTTCCTTGTGGCCTCCACCTTAGCCTTGCACCAGAATAGAGAAATGATAGACCCAGACAAGTTCTGCAGCCTCTGCCATGCGACTTTCAACGACCCTGTCATGGCTCAACAACATTATGTGGGCAAGAAACACAGGAAACAGGAAACCAAGCTCAAACTCATGGCACACTATGGGCGGCTGGCCGACCCTGCTGTCACTGACTCATCAGGTAAGGGGGCCCAGCTCACACCAAGAGCTGGATCAGGGCTTGAGGACTAGAGTTCTCCAGACTACCAATGCTGTCTTTTCCTCCTTACATCTCCCCTCGCAGGCATTGCACCCTCAAATGCCTGCAGAAACCAGATAGGAAATAAAAATAAGTAAATGAGCATGACCAGCTGAAGAGTGCATGCCTCTCCTAGCCAGCTCCAGTTAGTTATTACCATATCTTTCAGTTTTTCAAGGAATCTAGAAAGTCAGATTTGTTTAAGAATTCCCCTCATTTTTGAGGCACCTGAATGGCTCAGTCAGTTAAGTGTCTGACTTTGGCTCAGGCTATGATCTCATAGTTCGTGAGTTCAAGCCCCACGTTGGGCTCTGTGCTAACAGAGCCTAGAGCCTGCTTCGGAATCTGTGTCTCTCTGTCTCTCTCTTTGCCCCTCCTCTACTTACATTCTGTCTGTCTGTCTCTCTCTCAAAAATAAATAAACATTAAAAAATTTTTTGAAAAAAAAGAATTTCCCTAATGTTTAGGGGGCCTGGCTGGCTCAGTCGGTAGAGTATGCAACTCTTGGTCTCAGGACTGTGAGTTGAAATCCCATGTCGGATGTAGAGATTACTTAAAAATAATCTTAAAAAAAAAATAGAATTCCTCTCCATTTTAAATGTGCTACTAAATTTAAAAAATGTTAAACCGTGTATGAGCCAAATCTGTCTGCAAGCCAGATTTGGGCCAAGGGCCACCAGTTTGCAACCTCTGATTTAAGCTCCCTGTCATCCACATTCCTTGTGTGAAGGCCCTCAGCAGCCTCTGCCAGATATTAGAGTGTCCTCAGGGCCCCTCGCTTCTCAGCAGTTGAGGCCTGCCCATACCCCACTCTGACTCAGAATATTAGCTTTTACCCTGACTTCTAGATGCCAGTCAACATCACAGGAGTAAGTATTCATGAAGAGTTAAGAGCCCTTCCCATCACATTAACTTCTCAGGGCTTATAATAAGAGTGGAGGAGGGGAGATTATTATTTTCTCTTTCATTCAGTCAGTAAATATTTATTGAGTACCTACTGTGTACCCTCTTTGGGATACAGTGGTGACCAAGACTGACACAGTGCCTGTCTCATGGAGCCTACATTCGTATGAGTCCTCAGGGTTTCCACTCAGGCCATGGAGATGCAGCACCAGTCAACACTTGAGGTCCCCATGGCATCCAAGTACAAACAACTTGGCCTCAGGGAACCTGCTACTTGGAGTCATCTGTGCTCTTGCCACAGTCTTAGAAAGGTGAACACCCAGATACTGTAGATGTTCCAGACCACATATGGGCAAGGGAGATCATGCCTCTCTATCAATCCCCAAACCCAAAGCAGCCTTACAACACAGGTTGTCCTTGAGCAATACTGACACAGATGAGATGGGTGCAAAATAGTGGCTATGAAATAAGGGAAGGTCCCTTTAGCAGGGTGCCAAGGAGTGCTCTTCCAATGCCACTGAAGGACCCTGCTTTATAAACCTCTTCAAAATTAAGTGCTTGGTGTTCCCATATGCAGGCAGTGCCTTCCTCTTTAACAGGATCAGCCCCATATGCTGAGAAATATGGGAACTTCAGAACCAAGCTCCTCAGAACCCTCTGTGACACCCTCCTATTTTGGCCTGAGACTGATAGGGACAACACAGTATCCAGCTGGCATGACCCAGGGTTCTCTTGCAGCTGACTCTTCTTTGCTCCAGCTCTTGGCCATCTTTATTTGGCCCTGCTCTGGTCATATCCTCATTCTCTCTTGTCCACTAGCAGGACTCAGGCACTGCCATGTTTAATTTTTTTTTTTTTTAATGTTTATTTATTTTTGAGAGAGAGAGAGAGAGCATGAATGCGTGAGGGGCAGAGAGAGAGGAGGACAAAGAATCTGAAGCAGGCTCCAGGCCCCATGCTGTCAGCACAGAGTCCAATGAGGGGCTCAAACCCACCAACCGCGAGATCATGACCTGAGCTGAAGTCCAAAGCTTAACCGACTGAGCCACCCAGGCCCCTCCCCTTTTTTTTAATGTTTGGCACTGCCATATTTTAGGCTGCTTGTCTTAACTTGTACCCGTTCTATTCTTTTTATTTTTTAAGTTTATTTATTTTGAGAGAAAGAAAGTATGAGTGGGAAAGGGGCAGAGAGAAAGGGAGAGAGACAATCCCAAGCAGGCCCTGCACTGTCAGCATGGAGCCCAATGCGAGGCTTGAACCCACGAACCGGATCATGACCTGAGCGGAAGTCTGATGCAAGTCAGATGCTTTAACCGACTGAGCCACCCAGGCACTCCCCCATTCTATACTTTTATCTCAAGCCAAAGTCTCCTTCCTATATCTACTCCTCCCTTTGCCTAAGGCTGATTACCAAACTTAATCCTAGAACTGTATCCTGGATGCTTTTTTCTTGCTTAAGGCATCTGACTGCTTTACAGATCAGCCACAATTTTTCATGAAAACCTAGGCAGGGGGCAGGGGCATCACACGCCTTTTGATATTAATATATACATTATAATTTAATTCCCACAGCATTCCTAAAAATAGGTATGATTTTCGCATTTTACAGATAAAGAAGTTGAGACTCAGAGTAACTTGCTCAAGGTCATAGAGCTGATAGGACCTGATATTGATAAGTGAGAACATCAATATGTGTCTGTAGCTCTGTCTGGCTCCAAAACTTACACTCCTTCCTCCTGCCTCCAGCTCTGAGTGTACTTGGCAGGAGGCTTTCCAACTGTAGGACATCAGAGGCATTGAACTCATTTTGACCCCCTTCTTACCCACAGAGGTGGAATGTTGACCTAGGATATGCAGGCAGTGACTTCAGCTAACAGGGATTCCACCGTAGCAAAGGTTTTAGGTTTGTTAGCAGCTTGACTTTTCCCTGCTGGCCTCTGTTGAAGCTTGTTCATTCATTCATTCAATCAGTCATCCTATACTTACCTGTGGCTGTTACAGTCCAGACCTTAGGCTAGGTACTCTCACATGTAATTGCCAGATTTAATCCTCACAGCAGCTCTGCTGTGCAAGTTTGATTGTCCCCATTTTACAAATGAGGTCATTAGGATCAGAAAGATGAGGTGATTTTTCCTGGGTCCCACACTAGGCAGCACCTGAGCCACATTGAAATTTGGGTTAAATTCTATAGTGGGTCCAGAGAATAGTTTCCATGGGGCTCCTGTCAGAGTGTCTCATGACAAGTATGGGTCAAATGTGAGATGATCCAGAGTGTCCAGATCTCTTCCCCAAGGGGAAGATGCAGCGTCTACCAAGCAGATCAAAGACTTGAAATTTGCTTTATATTCCTGGCTCACATTTCTCTCATTTATCCAAGAATGCTAAAACTAAAGCCTGCATATCATTCAGGCAGCCAAATCCTTCCAACTGTCAGAGCATTCAACACTCACCCCAGGTTACTGGAATCCTCCTCTGCTTTACCCCATCACTTTCTTTCCCTGCTTAGGGCCTTGCCTCCTACATAGAACAGGGCTGCTTTCTCTGCCCCATGCTGATCCCCCGAGTCTCTTCAACTATGTTTAGGACAGATTTTCAGGTCTTGTTAAGTTCATATATAGTCAAAGAGTGCCTGAATGGCTCAGTCAGTATCCAACTCTTGATTTTAGGTCATGATCCCAGGGTCATGGGATCAAGCCCTGTGTTGGAGCATGGAGCCTGCTTAAGATTTTCTCTCTCTCTCTCTCTCTCTCTCTCTTTCTCTCTTTCTCTCTGTCTTTCTCTCTCTCTCCCTTTCTGTCTCTCTCTCCCTCTCCCTTTCTCCCTTTCTCCCTTTCTCCCTCTCTCCCTCTCTCCCTCTCTCCCTCTCCCCCCCTCCCCCCCTCCCCCGCTCAGGCACGCACTCATTCACGCGCACTCTCTCTCTCAAAACAAAAAATCATATATAGTCAAGAAATATTTGCTAAGTGCTTTCCTAATATTTGTCAGGCATTGTATATATGTTAGTAAACAAGACAGGTGTTGTCCATGTTCTCATGAAGCTTAGAGTTTAGTATAAAAGACAGGAATTGAGCAAATAACTGCAAGTGTGACAAGCTTTAGAAAAGGAAACAAATGGGACACATGGCTGACTCAGTTGGCAGAGCACACAGTTCTTGATCTCAGGGTTGTAAGTTCAAGCCCCATGTTAGGTGTAGAAACTACTTAAAAATAAAATCTTTAAAAAAAAAAAAAAAAGGAAAGGAAACAAATGGGACAACTTAAATTGGAACAGGGATCAGTGAAGGTTTCCCAGAGTGAAAGGAGGATAATGTGGGGCAAAACAATCCTGGGGAGATGACGGAGCATCCAGTCCTGGTATTGTTGGTCATGTTAAGGATTTGGGCCTTTAACCTAAAAGCATTGGGAAGCCAATGACAATTTAAGCATTATTAGATCATTCTGCTTACAAAGTGGAGAATGGTTTGGAAAAGGGAGGAAGAGGAGTGGGGAGACCCCAGCAATGACGGTATTGTAGTAATTCATACTAGAGAGGATGGGAGCTTGGACTAAGTAAGGTAGCAGTGGAGGAGACAGAAGTAGATGGATTCAAGAGCTATGTAGGAAGTAGAATTGTCAGGATTTAGGGGCGTCTGGGTGGCTCAGTTAAACATCCAACTCTTGATTTCAGCTCGGATCATGATGTCACAGTTTGTAAGATTGAGCCCTACATCCAGCTCCATGCTGTCAGTGTGGAGCCTGCTGCGGATTCTCTCTCCCCCACTCTCTCTCTGCACCCTTGCTCGCACTCTCCCTCTCTCACTCAAAATAAATCAATGAACTTAAAAAAGAAAAAAGAATTATCTGGATTTGGCCATCAAATGTGGGAGGTGAGGGGGGCCTGGCTGGGTCAGCCTTCAGAGCGTGCAATTCTTGATCTCAGGATTGTGAGTTCAAGCCCTACATTGGGTGTAGAGATGACATAAAAATAAGATCTTTACCAAAAAAAAAAAACCAAAAACAAAAACAAAAAAACAAAATGTGGGAGGTGAAGGAGAGGGAATAGTTGAAGATGATAACCAGATTTAGTCTTAAGCAATTAGGTTGGATAGCCAGGTTTTGTCAGCTTGGAGTTAAGATGCCCATGAGATATCCAAGTAGGCAGTTGGATATATAGGTCTAGAACTCAAATGAGAGGTCTGGGTTAGAGATATTGCCATTTTGGTAAGTCAGTAATTGTTAAATATTAGTGGTTTCATATATTTTAGGTGGTAATGAAAATCAGCAGAATGAATGAAACCCCTAGAGAGTTTAGAAAGAGAAGAGCTGAGGGTCTAAGATTAAGCCTTCTGCAAATGCTGGCCATAAATGTCTAAAATGGACCTGAATTCTGATTGCAGTAATATTCCCCTTAAATGCTCTAAAGGGGTGTGTCTTCCAGGAAATACCTGAAGATACAAAGGAACATCGGCTAGCTAATTGGAGTAGAGGAGATCATTGGTGTTCTCAGCTACAGCTGCCATAGAAGGCTGGTTAAAAGATACTCTCCACCTCTTTGCCAGACTGATGCATGGAGCCCATAAGAGTGAAAAAATACTAGTAATAAGAGCTCACATTTGTTGAGCACTTACTATGTGTCAAATGCTTTTATTTAAATCATTACAGTAACTTTATGAGGTTGATACTAATATTAACCTCATTTTATAGGTAAGGAACCTGAGTCTCAGAGAAGCCCCACTTTTACAAATGAGGAAACCAAATCTCAGAGAGGTTAAGTAACTGGCCTGTGGTCCTACAGGTAAGAAATGATAGAGCTGGGATTTGAGCCTAGGTGATCTCACTCCAGAGCTGTGAAACTTCAGGGTGGCAGATGGTTAGAAGAGTGTCAGAACCAGAGGGCTCTTGAAGTCATGTGTACAGCTGCCTTTCTTGTACAGCTAACATCTGTCATGCTAGAATAAGTACAGCCTTTGTGGTCAGCCAAGCCTGAGTTTGCCACTTACTAACACTGTGTTCTTAGACATGTGACTTTGCCTTATTTTCCTTTATAAAATAATGATAATGATTTTCCCAGGAAAATCATTATGAGGGCCAAGCAAAATTATATAGCGTGCATGGCCTATATCAGGTACTTGGTTAATGATACTGGCTTTTATTATAAGTATTATGGTTATAAGTTATGGTATAATTGACTTACAGTTGAGAAAAGCTGAGGATCAGGAAGGGGAAGGGGTTTAGTCAAGATCACATGAAGGCAGAGCCAGGAGTCCAGCTCCATATCTTGGCCATGTGGACAAAGGCCACTTTGTCATTGGATCAGCCCTGGTAGTAAGAGTGTCTGTGAGCCCCAAGATAGAAAGACTAGATTAATTTTCATAGCAGGCATTCTCATTAATTACTGTTATTGCAAGCCTAGGGAGAGTGGCAGTTTCCCAGAGATCTCTCAGTGAAGGGCATCCTTAATGAGGCCACTTAGCACAGTCCAGGTAAAAAGATACACCAAATGTCACCTCTTTGTTCTGTCAATCTTTTATTTACTCAACAGACAGCTACTGTAGACCAGGTTCGATTCTGGGACTTGGGGGTACAGAGGGGAGTGAGGAGGTTCCCAACCCCAGAAAGCACATAGGCACACAGCCAGTGTCCCCTGAGCATTGAGGCCTCTGGGATTCTCATCAGGGCCAACCACCTAATCTCACCCCACCATCCATCCTCAGAAGGGCATTTACTGTCAAAAGCAGCAGTCCCCAGGTCCCTTGTTCCTGGATAACTAAGTATCTTGACTTTTATGTGTGTTTCAGCTGGGAAGGGTTACCCCTGCAAGACGTGTAAGATAGTGCTGAACTCCATAGAACAGTATCAAGCTCATGTCAGCGGCTTCAAACACAAGAACCAGTGAGTAATCTTCCTTTGAAATTCAAGAGTCTGCTACAAGAACTCAAGGCTTCTAAATCAAAACAAAGCCAGGTACTACTTTGCTAAAATGGAATCCTGGCAGCCTTTTCTCAGTCAACAGAAAATCAATCAGTTAACAAAAGTGTCTCCTCTGTAAGTTTTTCCTCCCATCAGCTTCTCCGCAGCCTTTGGACCTGCCACTGAAGGTTTGAGTAGAGAAACTTAAGACACTTTCCTTGGCGGTCTCCTAAAAGTACTTAGATTTCCTGCCCTATAGCAGTCTGACTAGGGAAGCTTCCCTCAAGCCTGTCACTGGCCTAAGAACCTAGTCTCTACTGCCATCAGTTCTATGGCAAAAGCTCCCTCTCCAGGTTATTACCAAATATGACCAGATTTGTTCATTCATTGATCAAATATTTATTGAACACCCTCTGGGTGGTGGCCAAAACAGATCCAGTCCCTGCTCTTGTGACCTTACATTCTGATGGGAGGAGACAAACAATAAATGAGTAAACAACTAATAACTACAAATTCTGATAAGTGCTTTGAAGGGAAGAGGTAAACACAGTCATCTGTTCATGATAACCTTGAAAATGACTAACACTCTTTGAACCCCTGTTCTGTTGCAGGGCATATGCCAAGCAAATCCTCTCAGGTAATCCACACAACAACCCTAGGAAGAAGGTATTATTATTATAGACAGAGGCAACCACCATTCAAGTGATACTATGAGACAGAGCCTATAATTCAAACTGAGTCTTGTCTGGCTCACAGCATGCTTTTCTAGGGCATCATGCTAACAAGGAGGTTATGGCACCGTGTGATATGAGGAGGCTAGGGCCTGGTAAGGGGAGGGCTTATGCAGTTCTGTCTCTTCCTCTCAGAAGGGAACTGGGTAGTGTGGACGTGTGCTACAACATAACTTTCTGAGATGAGAATATACTCATTTTATAGATAAGGAAATTGAGTTTCAGGCAACCAAGTCTAATAAACTGATTTATTTGACTTAAATGGTAGGTTCTGCATTGTTCACAGAGCTGAATTAACTAAAGGTGGTAGAAACACAAAATATTAGTCAAAATGTCCTTGGTCCTCTCCACTCTGACTGAAGTTTCCCCTCCCACATTGCAGCAGATCTGAGGACTTTTGAGGCTTCTTTTAGATATGGACTTGAGACAAGCCTGCACAGTCCAGCCTGGGGCTCACTCCCATTTCAGCACATCTCCCTTGCAGCTTGACTGGTGGCAGTTTCAGCATACAACCTGGAGACAACCAGAGCCTGGGGGTACCCAGTCTTGAAAATGCTAGTATTTACTCTTTTCTTTCTATATTTTCAGCTATGTGACTTTGGGTGAGTCAGTAAACTTCTCTGAGCCTCCACTTCCTCTTCTGTAAGATTATAGCTACTATTTGTTGAACACCTAAGTTAATTTCATTTAATTCACAGTAGCAGCTCTGAATTAAGACACACACACACACACCCCTTTACGACCTGAGGAAACCCAATGTCAGGTAGGTTAAGTGACTTGCCCAAGCCACTTAGTTACTTGGAGTTAGACCCAGAATTCAAACCTTTTGATTCCAAAGTACATTTATTTTGCTCTGCCATCGCATATGGGGCTCATTATCCTCACCTTATGGGATGACCTGAGAGTTAGAGATAAAGTATGTGAAATGCTGGTAACCAGAAAAGGGAACTATTAGAGGTAAGCTTTCATTCATTCAACAAATATTTATTGAGTACCTACTATGTGCCAGGTCCTATATGGAGCACTAGGGCTATAGTAGGAACCAGGATCAATGCTGTTTCCTGATTTTTTTTGGATCCCCATCTAGTGGTAGAAGCAGATCCTAAACAAATCCATAAACAAATAAGACAATATCAGTTATTACTAGGTACGCAGAAAGTGGGATAGAGTGACTGGAGAGCCACTTTTGACTCAGTGTGAGGGAAAGAATGATCAGTCTGTACTATCCAGGTCATATAGGGCCCTATAGGCAGAATAAATGGTTTGGTAGTGGAGAGATGTGGGCTGCTGTCCTGAACCTGCCACACTTTTAAAAAGCTTAAGGGTGGAGGGATGGTCAACAACAACAACATAATTATTTAATTTTAAAAATTAAAAAAAAAAAAAAACAGAAAACAACAATAAAAAGCCTACTGGGGTCAGGTGACTTAGACTTTCTGAACTTTAGTTTCCTTATATACAAAACAGGGGTACTATCCCCGCCTTGTAGAATTGCCATGAAGATTAAATAGGATGCTAGAAGCAAAGCACCCAGCATTGTGCCTAGCATGCAGTGACCCTCAGTAAAGGAGACCTGGTCACCTTATTACTCCAAGGCCCTGGAAGAGCTGTACTATCTTTAGAAAATTACCTGGAGCACCATCATAACCACCACAAACTGACCCTGTGTGTTTATTCCTTCTCAAACTACAGGTCACCAAAAACAATGGCATCACCCCTGGGCCAGATTCCAGTGCAAAGGCAGCCCATTCAGAAAGACTCAGCCACCTTGGAAGACTAGAGGTGTTTCTGTCCAGCACCCCAGGTTGAACCAGCCGTGAGCCAGCTTCCCGTGACCATGGTCAGCCCTTGGCTCCCTCTTCCTCCTTTCTTATACCTGGAGAACACATAGGCCTTAGGCAGGAGTGGGCCACAGATAGCCTCTGATTGGTCCAGGCTAATCCACCCCTGCTCTTCCCCTTTGGAATGGGCCCTCTAGGTCAGGACAAGGGAAGGGGGTGGATCTTGAAAGGACTTGGGGCCTCACAGAATAGTAGTTTGGAGGATGGCCTTTCCCCTTCCCCAGCCTCTTTGGGCCATATGTCATGAGCCCCAGGCCTGTCTTTCCTTTGCAGGTCATTTTTGAACCAGTCTCTGCAGCTAAAGAACTGAGCTGTCCCTGGGCTCCAGGCAGCTCCAGTGAAACCTGGAGCTTTCACACCAGAGTTCTGCCTAGGTAGGAAAGGGCAGATGGAAGTGGCTGCCCTATAGGAGCTTGGAGCTAACATGACACACTCCCTTTCCCCAAAAAGTGCAGGCTTTCCTGAGCCTGAGACCAGATGCTGGCCAGTTACACAGTTTTCTGCCCACTGTGAAGTCTCCTCCTGGAGCAATGACACAGTCCTGGCAGAGCAGTGCTGTCCTTCTGCCTCTTCTCCACAGTTCCTGAATGGTGCTAAGGATATGCATCAGCTGGGGAAAAGCTAGAGCTGGAGGAGGCCTCGGTATCCAGTGGGATTATGAAAGCTCTAAGAGGGGGGCCTTTTCCCCTCCCCCATCAGAGAGGTGCTCTGACCCAGGGTCATGTGGGAAAGCCCCCACATGCAAGTTTTCTTGATGATTCTGTGCCCTTAAAAGGTGAACTATCTCATGCCAGCCAGCTCAAAGGTCCATTGCTGCTCCTTGGCTCTACTAGCCCTCTCCTCCTCATGTAGGAGACCACCTGTCCAGGTTGCTGTGGTGCTAGCCCTCTTCCATTATCCACCAGGAGATTCCTGGGTACCAGGGAAAGAAAGGAGAGCCAGTGCAGGTTTCTGCAGTGAGGAAACAGGTGTTCCCCAGGCCCCAAACCTAGATATCTCCAACTCTGCTGTCTTTTACGGCCTGGGATTTCACTGGGAGTGGATATTTCCTTGTAGCTTTCAAGCGGGAATTCCAAGGAGTGTCACCATCATAGGCCCCCCTTCATTGAGTCAAAGAAGCCCCTAGCTGCTCTCGTGGCCTCTCCCCCCCGCCCCCCCCCCCATTGCCTATCCCTTTGCCTGTGAAATGCCTTTATGTATTGTGTATGGGTGTGTGTGTGCGCGTGCTTATGCTCTGTCTCTTGGTCACTGAAGCATCTAAATAAAGAATTTCTCCCATGAGCCAGACTGCAACTTAACAAACCTGGGATTTGGGGCCATATTACCGCTGGATCTAGTATGTGTGTCTTGACCCCTCACCCTCAACCCTCTCATACTCCCAGGGCTCTAAATACTGATCTAAGAAGGTGGGACAAAGATAAACTTTCAATTATTTGGCAACCTGTGGGAGACTTCCCAGGTGCCCTAAACTTAATACAATGTCATCCACTTATCCATCTCCCCCTGTCACAGAGGGTCTCATGGAGGTCGTTAGAAGGTTTAAGATGAGAATCTACTTTGTTTGAGAGGATCATTTGGCTGTTAGGTGGAGAAGGAATGCAGGGGAGCAGGATAAGAGATAGATAAGGAAGCCAAAATGGAGGTTGTGTCCAGTCTGGCTCTCTCCAGGCTAATGCCTTCAGGACAGAGACCTAACCTTTTTCATCTCAACTTCTGTAATGTGGAGTGGTGTGTCATGAAGTGTTTGTTGAATGAATGAATGAGTATGAGGAAAGATGGCCTTTTCCCTCACAGCACTTACTCAGCACTAGGTTTGTTCCATGGACTTACAGGCCTGGAGATTCTTGCAGGAAGCTTTTCTATGACCCAGAAATGAGCTAGGGAAGGAGTGAGTGTGATGGCCTCAGGAGCCTTTTGTCCAACCTTAGTTTCAGACAGCCAGACCTGAGGAAGGTTCCCAGGCAGCCTCAGCTCCCATTCTTCACTCAGCAAGCCTTTCTTGGGTACCTGCTCTTGACCAGCTGGGAAAGGCCCTACGTGGCCCCCATGGTGGGTTCTCAGCTCTCAGCTTCCAAAGCCCAGCCTGTCTCAGCAATTTCCCTGCAATCCTTCTAATGTATCCAGGATGTCCGAATCAGCCTCATCTATCACGCAAGGAAATGAAGGGCAGAAGGGTGGGTGGGCTGCTGTATCATGAACTTTGGCCTGCAAGACCTTAGTCTGGATTCAGGAGTCCCTGTTAGCCGCGTGCCCAGCCCTTTCGGCAAGAGGGCACAGGGATGAACAGTTTCTTGCTCTTGGGAAGCTCACATACTTGTTAAAGATCATTATGGCAATGGTCAGAGTGTCCTACAGAGCCCAGCAAGAATGCCCAGGATAAAGGTCTTAACTCACCTCAGGGTATGAAAAAGCTGGAGAAGTTGGGAAACTTGCATTTGATCTGCATAACAGCCTTTTGAGCTAGGTAATGATACTCCATTTTATAGAAAAGGGTCAAAGTGATGTACTATTTTATCCAAGGTCCTGGCACTAAGAAGCAACAAAATGGAGAGTAGAATCCAGTTCTCTAGATTCCTCGTCCAGAACCCTTTCCAAAAAGGACCAGAATCCTTCTGATATAACCCCTGGGCCTGCTTCACCTACCATCTGACAGGGCCATGGGCTCATAGAGCAAGCAGCCACAAAAGATTGGACAAGGGTCAGTGGTTATTTTTTATTCCAAGCTCCCCCATATTTCTCATAATTTTACCCAAGATTCCAAGTTTATTAGACTCCAGTTTATAACTGTAAGAAACTGATGGGATGCCTGAGTGGCTCAGTTGGCTAAGTGTCCGACTTCGGCTTAGGTCATGATCTCACAGTTCGTGAGTTCGAGCCCCAAGTCCAGCTCTGTGCTGACAGCTCAGAACCTGGAGCCTGCTTCGGATTCTGTGTCTCTCCCTCTTTCTGCCCATCCCCTGCTCGTACTCTGTCTCTCTCTCAAAAATAAACATTAAAATATACTGAAATCAAAGTGGTTAGCTAAAAAAGGAAATTTATTGATTCACCTAATGAAAAATTTCAGTACAGGGATGGCTGTTCTGACACACTGTCATCAGGAAGAATTTAATTTCACTCTGCTTTCCTCTGTGTGGCCTCTTTCTCAGGCCAACTGTCTCCAGAAGGTAGCAAGATGGCCACTGGCAGCTCCAGGCTTGTCTCCTGATGGAGAGGCAAGATTGGAAAGATCATCTTTTCCTACTAGTTCCAACAGAAAAATTCTGGGATTCATTCATTAACCAGCTTGGCCCTGTTCCAGTTCTTAATCACTGCGACTAGGCCCCTGATTTGGGGACTGAGAAAGAGTGAGCTACACCTAAACCACATTGACTGAAACAGAAAAGAGGAAAGTGTGGGGCTCCTTTCAGACTAAGGGAGGAGAATGGATGTGGGTAGGCAAAAATAACTTGTCAGCCATACCCAGAAGTTGTCTGTATTTGAAATATCACTTTTTCCCTAACTTATTGAGATCTATTTAGTAACGTGCTCCAGTTTTTAGAGCACAATTTGATGAATCCTTACATGTATGTGTACATCTGGGTGGTCACCCTCCAGATCAAGATACAGAACATTGCCAGCTCCCCAGAAGTTTCCTTTGTTTCCCTTCCTAGTTATTATCTCCCAGAAGTAAACACTATTTTCACCTCTATCCCCCTAGATTAGTTTTGCTTGCTCTTGAATTCTATAAAAATGGAATCACATCCTCTTTTGCTCAATATTATGTCTGTGAGATTCATCCATGTTTGTGTGTGTATGTGTCAGAAGTTTTTTTTTTTTTCATGCTCTGTAGTAGTAGTCCGTTATATGAATACACCACAATTTAGCCATTCTGTTGATGGACAATTGGGTTACTTCTAGTTTTGAACTATTATAAATAAAGCTCTTCTGAAAAATTTTGTATGTGTCATTTGGTGTGCATGTGCACACATATATCCAGGAGTAGAATCACTGCATTATAGGATAGGTGTATGTTTCATTTGTCTAGATACTACCAAATGGTTTTCCACAGTGGTTCTACCAACTTACCAGCATTTGGTATTGTCAGTCTTTCTAATTTTGGACATTCTGGTAGCACATGGGAATTTGAACCCAAGGGTTCATATTGACTTCATATCAGAGCTCCTCTTACTCTAAGCATTCCTGAGATCAGGTTTGAATTTCTCTAGCCTGGAATGGTCTCTGATGTCAGTGCCCAGGACCCACAATACACAATCCAGCAGGTAAACATCAGAGGGAGCTCCTGCTCATGGCTCTGGTGGCTAAGGAAGGTCTCATGGCGGGAGAGGCAGTCTAGTGTACAGCAAAAAAAAAAAAACAGGCTCTGGAACCAGGCAGCTGCAGTTCAGATCTTAGCTCTGTGGGGCTGTGTGATCTTGATGAGCTAACCTGTACTTAAGGGTGAAACACTAGTACCTACCGTATGGGTTATTGTGGGGATGAAAAGAATAGATACATATGAAACAATTACAGTACCTGACATATGGTAGATACTATGTAAATGACGACTGCTGCTCCTTCTATTATTGGCCTGAAGTAATCTCTGGGTCTTCCTGGGGAGGTGAGTCTGGAGGCAGATGGCATCTGACACAGAGTCCTGTATTAAGTCTCAATGAGTTATGAAATGCCAGAAACCTAATTCAATCTGATGAGAGGAGGGGGGCAACATGCTGGCCAGAGGTGGTTCTTCCCTGGGCTCCAGCAAGAAGCCACCTTTCACTGCTAGGGAACCTCATCCCAGGAACCTCAGAGGCACCTCAGGTTCTGCAGCCAATGACACCTGAGGAGAATTATGCATGTAAAGCTCTTAGCCCTGAGCTGGATGAAAAGCAGGTGTTGGGATGTAATAACCCATAAGTGCAGACAGAGCTATGTTTGTAGACATACAGCAGCCGTGAAGTGTGTCACAGGGGACACTACTCTGGGATTCAGGGTTCTTGGGTGTTGGTCTTGCACCCTGCCACCAGCTTCATGTGACCTGAAGCCTCCTATTTTCTGTCTGGCTCAGAAGTTGTAAGAAATCACAGTTCGAGCCCAAGTACTACAGAGGCAGTGATGGGCAGCTAGGGGTTCTTCCCAAAGCAAGTAACAAAGAAACCCTTCACCAAAGCCTCTACCAGATGAGCTGTTCCCATCCCTATCCAGACCTTCTGATCAGCCATCATTAGTGTCAAATAGAATAGGAAAAAACAATTTCTCCTGACCATCTGTCCACCTAACAACCTCACCTACTCTGCCCCATGCAAGTCCACATTACAGAAAGGGCAGGCATATCCCTGTTCTGGCACTCGCAGGCTCACTGTCCGCAAATTCTGCTTCATCTGCCCAGGGGCTCACAAGAAACCTTAGAGGGTTCTGTAAATGGGTCAATGCTACAGCGCGGTGACCCTGATGGCCACTAGGTGGAGAACGCTCCTTTTTTTTTTTTTTACTGGGCAAAGTAGACCTGCACCAGGACCTTACTATTTTTTTTTTAATGTTTATTTATTTTTGAGACAGAGAGAGACAGAGCATGAACGGGGGAGGGTCAGAGAGAGGGAGACACAGAATGTGAAACAGGCTCCAGGCTCTGAGCTGTCAGCACAGAGCCCGACGCGGGGCTCGAACTCACGGACCCGGAGATCATGACCTGAGCCGAAGTCGGCCGCTTTACCGACTGAGCCACCCAGGCGCCCCAAGGACCTTACTATTTGAATACTGAAGAGAATAGGATGACTTCTGAGCTCCTGTATTTGATATTTCATTTAGCCCTCAAGACAACCTGAAAAAGGCTTGATTTCACAGCAGAAATTCAGAGGTAAAACCTTGCAGAGCTTACACAACCAAGAAGTAATCATGGAGGGATTTGACCCCCATGTTCCCAAGTCTTTGTTAGCACACCTCTACTTCCAAAGGCCATCTTGCCCTTCCCTCAGAACATTTCCTTCCAGAGGACACTGTTTGAAGACTAATTTAGTCAGCTGCTTGGGAGAACACCTGATGTTGGCCCTACTCATCAGCCTTTCTTTCACTCTTTTACCTTGGGTAACATCTCTCTTCCATTCTTCTATCCTGTGGTTCTGAGAGACTGACCCCAGTCCCTAGTTCCAGGGATGAACTTGTGACCCAAGCCTGGGCAATCAGAATAATTCTGGAGCTGTTAGTAGTCATCTTTGTCACTACATAAAGACAATCTGTGTGAAAATTAAATCATCACAGGAGAAAACAGCTGAGAGTTGGGAAGAGACTGGTTTCTGATGAACACCTGGATCTAATGAGGCCTGAAGCTAATACTCTCAGGACTTTTTAGTTACCAGTCAATACTCTTTTTCTTTAAGTCAACTTAAGTTGGATTTCTATCATAACCAGGAGTACTATTTCCCCCCACCCCAGGAGTACTAATACATGTTTCAGCTTCTTCATCAACCCAGTGACCTCCACTTACCTAAGAAGATATATATGCCACCAGCATAAACAACCTCAGAAGAGACTAGCCAGAGAACTGCCAAACTGAGCTCACCTAATCCACAGAATTTTGACAAATAGTAAATGTTTCAAATCACTATGTGTGGGAATGGTTTATTTTGCAGAAAGGCTTCCAGAATCACACCTAGTAACCATACCTTGTTTTGGTCTCCTGGTATCTATTTACCTTTCTTCTTCCTTGAGGAATCCCACCCTCAGCTGATGTGCTCTGGCTCGAGATGACCTCCACCCCCCTGGCTTCTGCTAGAACAATTGGGAAAGAGTTGCTAAATGGGAAGGTTTTGAGCGCAGAGCTGTTGGTTAGCCGCCTTTGTTACTTCTTGGGAAGCACCTGCCACAGAATGGAGCCAGAGGAAAGAAAGAAAAAGAGAGTCTTGGTCTAGCTGTTCCTAAAGCCTGATCCACCTCTGGACTTTAAAATTGCATAAGCCAGGGGCACCTGGTTGACCCAATTGGTTAAGCGTCCAACTCTTGATATCAGTTCAGGTCATGATCTCACGATTCATGAATTCAAGCCCCACATAGGGCTCTGCGCGGACAGCACGGAGCCTGCTTAGGATTTTCTCTTTCTTGTTCGCTCTCTGCCCCTCCCCCACTCATGCTCGCTCTCTCTCAAAATAAATAAACCAACATTTTTAAATTGCTTAAGTCAATAAACTCACTATTTTTTGTAAGTCCATTTGAGTTGGGATATCTTACTTGCACCTGAATGAAAATATTCCTTGAAAGTCAGGAAATTTAATAGAGGCTGAGCAGTGCCTGGCAGAGGGCTATTAAGATAGGACAGAGGTCCCTAGAGAGGTGGGAAGGGAAATTTATTTTTCCTTAGCCCCCACTGTATGCTAGAACCCTGGAATGAGACACAGTTTCATGTCATAGAGGACCTCATTCCAACTGTGATAAAATGCTGCAAAGGAAAATGCCAATGTAGACGAAGCATAAAATAGAAGGACTGAGCCTAAGCTGGGGGCAGGGCAGGGCAGGTGACATGCAAGCTGAAACTTGAAGGCTGAATAGGAATTAGTCCATGGGTAAGTAGAGAGAGGTGGGGAGAGGATGTTCCAGGTAGAGGGAACAGCATTTGCTAAGGCCCTATGGCAAGATGATGCCTAGCACCTTGAAAGAGGGAGAATATGTCACCAGATAAGAAAGACTGGGGAAGCCAGGTCCCTCAGGGTGTATCAAGATTTTCAGCTGAAAGCAAAAGAAACAAACTCTAGCAAATTTAAGTTCACAGAGCTACCAAAAACACTAAAGAATGAGGCGTGGGCTATAAGACCAGCATCCTGCCTGTGTCACATCACAGAATGGAAGGACAGGACCATGGAGGAAGGACACCATTATCTCTACCAACACTAAAATGCTAGACTCTGCTGTCTATGCCACTAGCCCAGCCAATCCAGATACTGATCAAGAAATCACCACCCTGTGCCCAAGAGCTCAGGGCTTGTTACCACAGCCCCCACCAGAGAACATTCCTCTTGGGCCTTCCAAGCCCTATACCTGGGCATCACTGGCTCTCTGGAATGGATGTTATGAATTTGCAGAACTTAGGCCTCAGCTGGAAGAGAAACTGGGGGAATAGCTAACATTTTCAGCTTCTATTGTGAAAGGTGAATGCTGCCACATGAAATGGGGGTATTCCCCAAACCCAGAAAAGGGTTCATATGACAAACATGAACAAACAAACAAAAGGGTTCATATCCCTCTACAGGTTGTTCTAGGCCAGGGTATGATGGCCTCGTGGTTGTTCTAAATATGTCTACAAATTTCTTATATTCCTCTCCTCAAAAGGTCAAGTTTAATCTCTCTCCCCCTACTATACCACCTACTCCTAGGGAACTATAATTAGTGACTCACTTCAGACAAATAGAAGAAAGCAGAAATGAGGGGCACCTGGGTGGCTCAGTCAGTTAAGCAACGAACTCTTGCTCTCAGCTCAGGTCTTGATCTCAGGGTCGTGAGTTCAAGCCCTGCACTGGGCTCCACAGTGGGCGTGAAGCCTACTTAAATTAAAAAAAATAATAAAAGCAGAAATGATGAAGTGTGACTTCTGTGTGTAAGTTATAAAAGACATTGCAGTGTTAGTCTTTCTGTCTTGACTCACTGGCTCTGAGGGAAACCAGCTGACATGTCATGAAGATGTTCATGCAGCCTTGTGGAGAGGCCTGTGTGGAGAGAAATGGAAGTCTCCTGCCAACAGCCAGCCAAATATTTGTTACCTAAAGCCTTAAGTTTTGGGGTAATTTGTTATGCAGCAACAGATAACTAATACAGGTCCTAAAAGCAACAGGAAGCTGTTGAAAGATTTTAAATGGGCACCTGAGTGGCTCAGTCTGTTGAGCAACTGACTTTGGCTCAGGTCATGATCTCACAGTTTGTGAGTTCAAGCCCCACATCCAGCTCACTGCTGTCAGTGCAGGGCCTCCTTCGGATCCTCTTTCCTCTTCCCTCTCTGCCCCTCCTCCCCCCTGCCTCTCAAAAATAACAAACATTAAAAAAAAAAAAGATTTTAAACAAATAGGAACAATGACATGATGAATTCACTGACATGTGAACAGGTGAATGGGATGGCATGGGAGCCAACAGAGGATAGTGGAGACACAATGGAGGGAGGAGTCATTTCTTTTGCTTTTTTTTTTTTAAATTTTTTTTTTAATGTTTATTTATTTTTGAGACAGAGAGAGAGCATGAACGGGGGAGGGGCAGAGAGAGAGGGAGACAGAATCGGAAGCAGGCTCCAGGCTCTGAGCCATCAGCCCAGAGCCCGACGTGGGGCTCGAACTCACGGACCACGAGATGGTGACCTGAGTTGAAGTCGGACGCTTAACTGACTGAGCCACACAGGTGCCCCTCTTTTGCTTTTTTTATAAATTTTTTTTAATGTTTATTTCAGAGAGAGACAGACAGAGGGTGAACAGGGGAGGGGCAGAGACAGATGGAGACACAGAATCCGAAGCAGGCTCCAGGCTCCAGGCTCTGAGCTGTCAGCATAGAGCCCAATGTGGGGCTCCAACGCACTGTAAGATCATGAGCTGAGCCAAAGTCAGATGCTTAACTTGACTGAGCCACCCAGGTGCTCCATGGGAGAGGAGTCATTTCTACTGGGGAGGACATTTATTAGGGGCCTTTCATTTATAAAGAGTAAAAAAAAAAAAAGAAAAAGAAAAAGGCAAATTAGCTTAAGAAAAATTATTTGTCTCACATTAATGAGACAAAGTAGTAATTTTTGCCTTTAGACATAGCTAAATCCAGGCATGTTCCATCTCTTGGCCTTCTTGTTTCCTGTGTTGGCCTCATTCATAAGCAGCCTCTCTCAAGAAGTTCTAGGCTTCCATATTCACGCCTCAGTAACCTCTGAGAGTGTTAGTTTCCCATTAGTTCCAATAAAAGACCCAGACTGGCTCTCATTAGCCCTGCTTGGGTCACATCCTCATCCCTGACCCAATAATAATAGCCTGGGGGATGGAATATTCTCATTAGCCAAGTCTAGGGGCACATGCCCACCACAGGAACCAGGGAGAAGTTGGCTCCACCCAAATCCTGGTTGGCCTGGGAGTAGAGGAAGTCTAGGACTTCAAAGAAAATGGAAGAGCTGTTTTCAGAGAGAGGAAGTGTGTTTGAATGTCCAGCTCAAGGTGGTCAGGAAGGTTCTCAGAGAAGAGGGAAGTCCTGAGAGGAGTCAGAAAGCTGAATGGCAGGCATCTGATGTGATGGCCAGAGGGAAGAGAGGAGGGGAGGTAGGACCAAGGAAGTGATACTCCCAGCAACAAGAGCAGCAAGAGCAAAGGCACCAAGGTGTGTGAACCAACCAAACCCTTTCGGGAGGGCTTGCCTGGAGTTCAGTGCAGCTGGAACACAGAACCCATATCTCTGCTGAAAGGGGAGATAGGACAGGAGAGAGCAGTAGAGGCCAGTCTTGAAGGACACTGAGGGCCAGGCTGAGGAACTGGGGATGCCACTGGGAGGTAGGGAAAGAGTAAAGCTGAGGAGTAAGTTGGTTAAATCTGTGTTTTATTTTTTAATGTTTATTTTTGAGAGAATGTGCACGGGGCTGGGGGGCTGGTGCACAGAGCAGGGAGGTTGGGTGGCAGAGAGAGGGAGACAGAGGATCTGAAGTAGGCTCCAAGCTATCAGGGCAGAGCCTGATGCAGGGCTGGAACTCACAAATCATGCGATCTTGACCCAAGCCAAAGTCAGATGCTTAACCAACTGAGCCACTCAGGTGCCCCTAAATCTGTGTTTTCAAAAAGTCATTTTGTTGGGGTTCCTGGCTGGCTCAGTCAGTGGAGTATGCAACTCACGATCTCTGAATCATGAGTTCAAGCCCCCATCAGGGAGGGAATAGAAGTTTTAAAAAACTATAAATAAAAAAAATAGGAGCACCTAGGTGGCTCAGTCAGTTAAGCATCTGACTTTGGCTCAGGTCATGATCTCACGTTTCATAAGTTCATAAGTGCATCCTGTGAGCTTGAGTCCCACTTCGGGTGAGCACAAGCCCTGCTTCTCTCACTCTCTCTCTCCCTTCCCCACTTTCCCCTCTCTGCCCCTCATGGGATTCTCTCTCTCTCCCTCCCTTTCTCCTCTCTCTCTCTCTGCCCTTCACTTACCTGTGCCCTCACTGAAAGAAAGAAAGAAAGAAAGAAAGAAAGAAAGAAAGAAAGAAAGAAAGAAAGTCATTTTGGTGCTGAAGAGTGGTGATACAGAGACTATGAGCTACCTGCCCAATTCTCAGTCACCCCTTCTTTTTAGCAGACCTTCCTGACCTCCATTGTAGTTAGGGGTGCCCATGTGTCACAGTCTGGCCAAAGAAATAAGATCAGAAGTTGCTGGATACAGATTCAACTCTTTGTGGCTTCTTTTTAACTCTGCGTAAACACAAATGTGATGGCAGGAGCTGAAGCCACCATCTTGCCACCATTAGGGGAAGGTGTAGAGAATTTAAGAGACCTCAACCCTGATTTCAGACCCGCCTTCACCCATCTCCAGACTTGGGAGACCTGGGACTAATAGGGATGGATTAACCTGTTTTATTTAAGCCCTTGACATTTAGGTTTTCTATTTTTTGTTTGTTTTGTTTTGTTTTGTTTTGTTTTATGCCCAAACAAAATCCTACATGGTCCAGGTGGACATCAGGCAAGGTGGAGGAGGTTGAGGGCCCCTCTGAGGCTTCTTTCCTGATTCCTTTCAGACTATCAACCCTCTAACCCTGCATGCCCAGCTTCTGCCACTTCACAGCTGTCCTGGCCCTCTCTCTCCTCCAAAAATATGTGCCTGTCAAGCCCCAGTAGGTATGACGTTTGTAGGCCCAAGTCTAGAGAGAGCTGAGTCTGGCAAACCCTGAAAGCCTCCCAAGACATGGATCCACAGTGTCTGGGACCAACGGACAAGGGGGCCAAGGGTGCTGCTGAGACTCTGGGAAGCACCAGAATATCCCAGAAAGAGCCTCAGCTTCCTCCTAGCCCATTCCCCTCTATCTGGCTTCGTCTGAGGGGCCTCCCCAAGAGCTCTCTAAGGCTGCCAACATCAGTGCCAGGTTCCCTGCCTCTACCATAATGTCCTGGGCAGCTTGCAATTCCTGGCTTTGTTGTCTCCCATAGAAATTGGACATAGATGTGCTGAAAGAGTGGGGAATGAGGAGATATAAGGGCTGGAGGAGGGGTGACCCTAATAGTCCCTCCCTCTTGGTCACAAAAGTAGGTTACCCATACTTTGGGTAGATCCTACCTAGACCCATAGCTACTAATATGAATATTGGCCACTTTTTACTGAGCATGGGCTATGTGCCAGGCATTGGCATAAGGCTTAATACATCACTACATTGAGTCCTCACAGAAAAGTTACTATTCCCATTTTACAGAAAATGAAACTGAGGTTTAATATTAAGTGACTTGTCAAAGGTCACAAGCTTTCAGGATTCAAACCTGCATCAGTCTGGCTCTAACACCAAACCTCTCACCACTCAGTTGCTGTCAGTGTCACCTCCATTCTGACAAGCCAAGCCAGACCTCCCTGGAGTCTGTGGGAGAAGCCAGGGTGAAAAAGGGTTGGAAAAAATGGTAAAGTAATAACAATTGTCATTTGAGTAGCAAGTATATGATATAAACCTGTGCATTTTTTCTATATTTTAAAACTTTCTCAAAATAAACCTCATTTTAAAGGAAAGAAATAAAGGAAAGAAGACAAGAAAGCACAGGACTGGCTCAGGGGCCAGGGCTTGGGCCAGGCCTGGGCTGGAATGGGGCCTGGGCAGGGGCTCAGGGCAGCTTTTCCGCACAAGAGCCCCAGTGTTCCCTGGGTCCGGCTACCATCCAAGAGCAACATGGTCGGCACCAGGCAACGTCTGCCCCCTCCCCCCAACTCTGCTCCCAGGCAGGTGGGGGGCAGGGCCTGGCCTCAGGAGTCCCTCCTGGCCTAGCCTTGCACTTCAGGAGCCCAGAGTCTGCAAACCCCTGCCTAGGGCCTGGTACTTCGTACGTGTCCCATCAGTATTAGCCAAATGGACAGGGAGATCAGTGCCCAGCCCCAGCTCCCTCTCAAACTCACCTTCAGGTGAATCTGTATCTTCCAGGGCTGAAGTTAAGAATGGGGGCAGAAAGCAGGCTGATGCAGTAGCATCAAAAGTCCCAGCTCTGTGGAGAGTCACCCTGAGCTCTCTCTCTTTGTCCCAGAAGATCAATGTTCAAGTCTCAGTTCTGTTGTTCACTTGCTTTGTGACTTTATTTTTTTTATTATTTTTTTAAGTAAGCTCTAATGGGGCTTGAACTCATGACCCTGAGATCAAGAATTGCATACTCAACCGAGCATGCAACTCTTGGTCTGTAGAGTTGTATCATGTAGCCGGCCAGCTACCCTGCTACATGACTTTAGACAAGTCATTCCATCTGCCTGAGCTTCTGTTTCCTTACCTGCAAAATGGACCTAAGGATTCCAACCCCCATTTGGCTTATGGGGAGGTCAAAGGATATAATGCATATATAACACCTAGCTTAGCATATCACTTGGCAGATAGTGGGAACTGATCCAAGACAAGAGCTTCCTCCCCTACTTCCTGTTTTGATGAAACCCAGTCCCATCTCTTAATTCATTCACTTCCTCCAACATCCCTGGGGCAAAGGAAGCAGGAGTGTGCCCATTTTCTGGATGGAGAAACTAAGGCAGAGGCAGGCTAAAGGCAGGATCTTAGGACGTCAGGCTCCTGAGCCCCTGCTAGACGTGTGTGTGTGTGTGTGTGTGTGTGTGTGTGTGTGTGGTTGTGTTTGAAAGGTTTTGAGAGAAAGACTGCAAATGTAACTGGTGGAAGATTGTTACCAAGAGAGTGAGGCCGTGATGAGGAGACAGGCTTGGATGCCTCTCCCAGACTCCCTCAGCATGTCTCCTTCTATGCTTTGTTTACATATCTATCTCTCCCCACTACAGTGTCAGCAGCTCCTTGAAGGGGAGAGGTTGGGTCGGATTACTGCTTTATCCCCACGATTTGGAACAATGCATACCATATAGTGAACCTTTAATTGACACCTGGCAAATGAATGTGTGTATGAATGAACGACGTGAAAGAGCATCACATGCCACAGAGGGTCAGTGTGAGAGGTCGTTGAGTGTGGGATGGGAGGCAAACAGGGCATGTGCAGACTCAGGGGGTGTGGGGTATAGGGTTGCCAGTCTAAGGGACTTGGGCATCTCAGGAGGCAAGGAGTATGCACAGGCTGGGCTATGAAAACCTTTCCTCTGCCTTTGGCTCCAGTAAACCTGAGAAGTGCCTGAAGTTGAATGAAAGCTGTGTGGGGTCCATCTCCTGCTGGCAGCTCACCCCAACCCCAAACAACCACATTCACTAAGGGGAGCCAGCAGAGGACCAGAGTTGGGGAGCTGAGTCACTCCAGGAGTCTGGGAGGTCTGGTGAGGCCCCTCTGGGCAGGAGGCTTCCATTTGCTGGGCACCCCCAGTGCCAGGAGCTTTATCCTTTCCAGGTGTTCCAGCAAGGAAGGACCCTGAGAAGGAATCAGAACCAGTTGGTTTTAAAAGATAGCCAAGGGGCACCTGGGTGCCCAAGTGGCTCAGCAGGTTGATTGTCTGACTTCAGCTCAGGTCATGATCTCACAGTTCTAGTTTGAGCCCCACATTGGGCATGCTGCTGTCAGCACGGAGCCTGCTTTGGATCCTCTGTCCCCTTCTTTCTCTCTGCCCCTGCCCCACTTGGGTTCTCTCTCTCTCAAAAATAAATAAACAAAAAACAAAAAAAGATAGCCAATTATTTTCTGATTAATCTTTGGGAGGAGACCATTATTTTTTTTGAGAAGGAAAAAAAAATCCCTTTGATGGGCTTTTTAGTTATGCAAAGGAAAGATGTCTATTCCATTGGGAATAATGTTAATGAGAGCTAGACTCCTTAGCATAACAATGGAAAAGGAAGCTGGTTCCCCTGGGGCAAGTCTCCACCTGCCAGAGGAATTGGGAGGTGAGTCTGAGACCCCAGCTAAGGGGTTTTCTTCTTAGGAGTGGAGGGCTTAGACTTCAGGTGAGGATGGGGCAGAAGACAAAGGTCAGCTGACCTCCTCATTTGGCCACTATCTAGATGCTCAAGAGGAGGGGTACTTACAAGTGTGGCAGACCTGAGCAAGGTGGAGCAGCACCTACTGCGTGCAGGTGTTGAAGTCTGTAGGCAGTTCCTGGCTTCTATCTACACAACTGTTTTAGTTACAATTCTGGAATGTTCCATGAAGTTGAAAAAGTAACAGGTCCTAAATAATCATAGTGAACATTACAAAGCACATGTTACACACCAGGCAATGTTCTAAAGGCTTACACATGTTTACTTTTCACAAAAAAATTCATGAGGATGATACTATCATTATACTTACTTTACTGTTGAGAAAATGAAAACACAAGGATGGACTAACCTGCCAAGGTTACTCCAAGTGTGATGGCACTGAGATTTGAGTCCTGAAATCTGTGCTTTACTTCTTTCTCCATGCCCACAGGACAGAAGGCATCTAAGTGGAGCCTGACAGGTCCAGAGGGCTTCTCTGAGGAAGTGAGCTGACATCTAAGAATGAAATGGAATCAACCAGACCTAGAGGGGAAAGATCACTCCAGGAAGAAGGAATCATATGTGCAAAGGCCCAGAGGTAGAGTGGGAGCAAGGAAGAAATAAAGAATTCATCAGGAGATGTGGATAGGGGCCTGGTCATGCCAAGAATCATTATAGAAAACTGCCAGAAAGTTTTAAAGGGGTGATGGATACATTCAGATTTGTATTTTTTTTTAAGATTTTTTAAAAGTTTATTTAAGCAATCTCCACACCCAACGTGAGGCTTGAACTCACAACCGCGAGATCAAGAGCCCCATGCTCCACCTACTGAGCCAGCCAGCAGCCCCCAGATTTGTTTTGCAAATATCACCCTGAGAGTTGTGCAGAGAACGGACAGAGTGGGTTGGGGGCAGAGGGGATCTCCCAGCCACTTACAGAAGACAGAAGTAGGCAGGCAGGACCAAGGTCTGGCGAGGGTGGCTGTTCAGGACTGCTGGGTCTTGCTGTCTAAGGGGTGACTAGCAGAGGATAGAGTAAATAACTAGAACTTGGAAGCCTGGTCTGGGTGCATCGAAAAGAGGCGGAGTCTGATGGGGTGTGCAGCAACCTGGGGCGGGGCCCCGGGATTGGGCTGACCCAGATGGCCACTCGGCTCTGTTGGGTTTGGGGACTGATGTCCAAGCGGACGGGACACTGTACTTCCCGCAGCTTTGGCGGTGGTCCTGGTAGTGCTGATCCAGGAGGGGCGGGCCCAAGGTGGGCGGGGCCTTGGGTTGTCCCCCGCCAAGTCGCTGTCAGGTTAGAGCTGGTCCAGGAGGGGCGGGGCCCAAGGTGGGCGGGACGCTGGGCCTCCAGCGGCCACGCCACTGTTGCGGGTGCATTCCTGGCTCTCTGGCCCGGGGCGGAGGAGCGCCTTGGCTGAGTCTGCAGTCCCCACTAGGAGCGGGTGTCGGGGCTGGCCGGAGCTGGGAGCGCGGCCGCGGAGGACCCAGGTGAGCTGGGACCCTGTGCCTGGAGAGGGACCACGGAGGCTCGAAGTGAGCCGGGACCCCTTGAGGACCCAGGTTGCGCTTCCAGCCGCCAGGGGGCGAGCGGCGGCGGGGCTCAGGGACTGCCCCCTCCCAGCACTGGGGACCTGGGCGTCCTCTCGGAAGGGGGTGGAGGGGACGGTAAATCAGTAACCCGCAGCGCACACAGGGCCTTTTGTCCCGCTCTGTCCAAAGAGCACCCTGGCCGCGGAGCTGGTTACTCATTGCCCACCGGGGCGGGGGCGGGCCGGCTGTCTCTGCTGCTCCCCTCTGGACCTGCCTGCTTGCACCTCCCCCCAGGGTGGCCGGGTAGGGGGGGAGGAAGAAAAACGCGCGCTGGTCCCTTGGCCGCGCGCGCTGGACTGTCTGCGCTCCCCGAGTAGAGATGAGGAAGCTGAGGATCCGATACGTGCAGTCATTTGCCCCGGGTCCCTCAACGCTTTAGTGCGGAAAGCTGAAGGAGAACCCAGGACTGTGTGATGACAGTGTCAGGCCCTTCAGCCCCTGAACAAGGCAGTGGGTCGGTCTGTCTGCCGCCGCGTGTGATCCGACTAAGTGTCCTGAGGTTACAAGATCAGGGCAGCCGGGAATGGGAATAAAATCCTGGGCCTCCCCACTCCTTTCCCAACTAGAGCTGTGGACCCTGAGAGCCGCACTCCCTGCAGAGCAGAGCAGGGTGGAGGGATTTTGTGGAGGAGAGCCATAGAAACTGGGGCTGTGTGCAGGGACAGTGGCATCTGAGTCCGATGAAGAAGAGAAATGGGGACGCAGAGGTGTGTATGTGCAAGAGAGAAGATATGCCCAGTTTTGAAAGTCAGTGGTTTCAGTGCTGAAGAGGCTGAAGGAGCAGACTGTGCAACCAAAGAGGATTGACAAGGGCAAGGAGGGCGGCTTGGGATGCTGGATAAACTGTAGATTGGATCCTACTGGACAAGGGCAGCCATTAAGGGTTTGAAAGCTGAGGGGGTGTGGGGTGGTGACATGGCAAATATTTGTAATTTTTAAAGCCCTGCTGGAGAGTGGAGGCTGGAGAGTCAAGGGAGATGTCTGCAAAGGCCCAAGCTAGAGATGACTATGGCCTGCCCTGGGTCCAAGCAACGGTGATGGGATGGACCACAGAAGGATTGAGGAGGCAGATGGACTGGAGGTGGAGGAGGGGTGAGGGGGCATGAGATGAGATGATACCCCAGCTTCAGGGGCAACCCAGGGAAGGAGCAGTTTGAAGGGGGAGATCATGGCTTTGGCCAAGACAAACTAAGTGCCCCCTGCCTCAGAGCCAGAGCTGGAAGGGGGGCAGCAGCTGATGAGAAGGGTGCAGTTGGCTTCCTGGGCAAGGTAAATTCAGAGACACCAGTGCCTAGTGACTCTTATTCAGCCCCAGGTAATAGCCAGTAGCCCCTGGGACTATACTGGTCACCAAGGATGCAGACATCCTTGGTGGCATATGGAGGAGGATAACCAGATAGGGTGGGTGTGTACATCACACCTGAACTGCACCAGAATCAGAGGTGATTGGCCAAGGGCAGACCCAGAATGACAGTCGTGGGGAGGAAGGGGGAGGAGAACATTCCAACATCCTGTGCTCCCTGTATTCCCTACATATGTTCTCTTTTATCCTCAAAGCAGTCCTGTGAGGACAGCACCCAGAGAGGGACTGGAACTTGCAAGTTGGTTAGAGTCAGGATTTGAACTTCACTTTGTTGGACGCAAGAGCCCGTGTTGCCTCAAATAGAGTTGTGAGGACACAAAAAGCAGAGGTATTCCCAGCATGCATTTCTGGTTCAGCATGAGGAAGAACTGCTTGCCATGGAATGTACTGCCTTGTCAGTAGTGAGCGCCCTGCTACCAGAGGTATTCAAAGCTGGTCAAGAAAATGTCAGTAATGCTATAAGAAGTGTGGGTCAGATCAGATAACATCCAGATGCTGAGGTTTGGCCTTGTATTGTATTTCATATATTTTTTTTTTGTTCTCCAGCAATAAATTCATTTATTCAGCAAAAAAATAAATGATGTGTGCTGAGAGTGAGCAGAAGATCTGTCTCCGTTCTCTGCTTTCCTCCAAGGAAAGAATCCCCAAACTGCCCTTTCTGTGAACTTGTGCCAAGGTCTCAGCAGGACCGGAGGAGAGCAGGAAGCCCAGCCCTGCCCCCCTGCACAACCTACTGTGAAGAAGCTTTGGGCTCTGGCAACAGCAAAGCTGCTTCCAGTCTCTGCCTTGCTGCTGTGTGGTGGTGGTGGTGGTGGTGGGGGAGGGGGGGGTTGTACAAGACTTCTAACCACTTCCTGTCTCAGTTTCTTCATCTGCAAAATAGGGGAATAGTACCACCGAAGGTGCATGCATAGCAGGGGTTCTTCTCCCTCCTTTTCAGGAAGGCAGTTGGTGGGAAGCCCAGCCTGGGTCCTTGTGAGCAGCAGGAAGGATATGCAGCTGCTGTTGGCCCTGTTGGGGGTCCTGCTGGAGGTGCCTGGGGCTCCAGCTTTGTCCCTTGAGACCTCTGAGGAAATGGAGCTAGGTATGGCCTTTAAGGTGAGAGAGGATGGCAGGGGTGGGCACCTGGAGGGGGCTACTAGCTGAGAAAAGCAGGAGAAGATCCTGGCCCAGTCCCTTGAAGAGGTGACAGCAGGGCAGGGCCCAACCATTTGAGACAAAGTGTCTGGCTCCCAGCAAGCATCCACCTATCTCTGTGTCCACGAGAGAGGACTGACCTTGCAGGGTGAAGGGTCCTGTGCTGGGCTGCAGAACTGGTGGTGAGCCCGTCGGCTGTGTGTGTGTATGTGTGTGTGCGGGTGGGTGTGTGGGTGTGTGTGTGTTCTATGCACTGGGTTTGGGAGGCCCAGACAGCATGTATGGTATATGCACTGTGAGTGTGGTATGCCTGGGAGATGTGGCATGTGCCCTGTATGTGGCATCTATAGCATGTGTTGTATGTGTGTGTGTATGTATGTGTGTGTCAGGCAATGGCATGACCAGTTCAGCATGTGTGCTCTGCACTGCGTGTGTGATGTGCACCAGAGGCGTGGTAATTGCCTTACACAGAGCATCTGTAGCATGTGATTATGTGTGTGTAAGTTGAGGAGCAGCAGGTGTCCAGCATGTGTCGAGAGGTGCTTGTGCCCTGCCTGTGCAGCATGTTCCCCATATGCAGGGGGCTCCCTCAGCTGGGGCTGTGGGGCTCACTGACCTCTGCCCTTGGCCCACAGAGCCCTGCCTGGCCCCCAGCCCAGAGCAGCAAGAGCAGGAGCTGACCGTGGCCCTTGGGCAGCCTGTGCGGTTATGCTGTGGGCGGGCTGAGCGTGGTGGCCACTGGTACAAGGAGGGCAGTCGCCTAGCACCTGCTGGCCGGGTACGAGGCTGGAGGGGCCGCTTGGAGATCGCCAGCTTCCTACCGGAGGATGCTGGCTGCTACCTCTGCCTGGCACGAGGCTCCATGCTTGTCCTGCACAATGTTACCTTGGTTGTGGATGGTAAGGGGGTCCAGAAGGGGCTAAAGGGTGCCTGGGGAGAGAGATCCTCCCCATCCTAGACCTCAGACATCTCTTTTTATTCTTGACATAGACTCCTTGACCTCCAGCAATGGTAATAAGGACCCTAAGGCCCACGGAAACCCCTCGAATGGGCACATTTACCCCCAGCAAGGTCAGTATGAGTCCTCAAGGACTCATTTTCCTACTTCCCAGCTGGTCACTGAGAAGAAGAGACCTGTGTGGAAGCAGGTGGTCATCCTGGGGACACTAAGTTCTCCTTTCCCCTCCTCTCCAGCACCCTACTGGACACACCCTCAGCGCATGGAGAAGAAACTGCATGCAGTGCCTGCTGGGAACACTGTAAAGTTCCGCTGTCCAGCTGCAGGCAACCCCATGCCCACCATCCGCTGGCTCAAGGATGGAAAGGATTTCCACGGGGAGCATCGCATTGGAGGCATTCGGGTGAGTCTCCAGGTTCCAAGACCATCTGTTCCTCCATTTTCACTCCCCTCTTTGTCCCCTCATACCTATAAGTCATTCCTTCTCTAATGAGGAAGGCAGCTGTGGGCCCTAGCAGCACTAAACTGTGGACTTGGGACAGCTCTGATTCAAGTACCCACTCTGCCACCCTGCGGCAAATGACTTAATCTAGCAGCCTTAGCTTTCTGTGGGAAGTGGGAAGGATCAATAACTGGCAGGTATTGAGTTTCAGCAACTAATTCTCATGATAAGACCCTGCAGAGCCTGCTCCAGGCTGTAGTGAGGAAGCTGAAACTGAGAGAGGGCAAAAACTGGCCCAAGGTGGTACAGCCAGGAAGAGCCCCTGCTAAAACTCAAAGACCCAGACCCAGGGCTCAGACACTTCCTGGAGCCTTCTCCTTCATCTCAGGGTCTCTGGCCTTGGCCTGGCTTCCCCAGGGCCTAGAAAGCTTGAGAAGACCCCTGTGAGCGGGATCTAGCCCCCTCATTCCCTTGACCCCTGGATGGGCACAGGTGAGTGGCCCCTCATGGACACTTCCCCTGTCCCCAGCTGCGCCACCAGCACTGGAGCCTGGTGATGGAAAGTGTGGTGCCCTCGGACCGTGGCACGTACACTTGCCTCGTGGAGAACTCTATGGGCAGCATCCGCTACAGCTATCTGCTGGATGTGCTGGGTGAGCGGACGGGCAGGCAAGGCGGTATGGGGGTGGGAGCCCTGACACTGCCCTCGGGTAGGGCCCAGTCTGGCAGGCAACATGGACTTGGTCTTAGATGGCTCAAGCTGCCCTAAGTGTCCTAGTGGGTCAGAGGGAAGCACAGGGGGTAATGTTAGCCTGGAGGAATAGGGTCAGCTGAGAGAAAAAGTGGGGAAGACATCCAGGCAGAGGGCACAGGCTGACTAAAGGTCCTAGGTGTGACAAATACAATGCATTTGTGAAGAGCTGTATGCCTGGAGTGTGGCATGTAAGTGGGGAGCCATGTCGTGGAGGGCTTTAAATGCTAGACCGTGAAGCTGTCCTGGACTGCAAAGGCAATGGGGAGCTATGGTAAGCAGGGGGTGGACAAGATCTGAGCTGCATATCAGGAAGTTCCTTCCCTGGAGCTGGGGGGAGGCAGGAGGCAGATGACCAGGGTGCTTCTGTGGGTGCCACCGGTCAGGGTTGACCGCCTGGCCCGGCCCCCAGAGCGGTCCCCGCACCGGCCCATCCTGCAGGCGGGGCTCCCAGCCAACACCACAGCTGTGGTAGGCAGCGACGTAGAGCTGCTGTGCAAGGTATACAGCGACGCCCAACCCCACATCCAGTGGCTGAAGCACATCGTCATCAATGGCAGCAGTTTCGGTGCCGACGGCTTCCCCTACGTGCAAGTCCTGAAGGTCTAGCCCCCACCAGCACCTGAAGCCTACTACTCTCCCTTGGGGTGTGGGGGGTTGGTCCCCAGCCTCCTTCCTAGCCACAATATCGCCCCAGGCCCTGTGGCGACCCCTGATTATGTCCCCGGTCCCCAGACAGCAGACATCAATAGCTCAGAGGTGGAGGTCCTATACCTTCGGAACGTGTCAGCCGAGGACGCAGGCGAATACACCTGCCTGGCAGGCAACTCCATTGGCCTCTCCTACCAGTCAGCCTGGCTCACGGTGCTGCCAGGTGAGCACTTGAAGGGGCCAGGAGAGGCTGCAGGAACCCTGCTCTGATCCAGCAGTGGGCTGTGTCCTGTGGGGCTTGGGACATGGCATGCGGATTTGTGTGTTTGATCCCTCATTAGCGGTCCTTCTGTGCATGTCCACATACGATTGCCTTGTGAGCCTCTGGGGTATGGGTGTGCAGAACTGGGTATAGCTCCAGCTTGCTTGTCAAATGTCCCCATGTGTGCTGGGAGCTGAGAGGGCCTGAGTTAGAAGATGTGGAGCTGGCCATCTGACCACTGACCTGTCAGTTTTCTGTCTATATATGTGTCTGTCTGTGGACAGAGGAGGACCTCACATGGACAGCACCAGCACCTGAAGCCAGGTACACGGACATCATCCTGTACGTGTCAGGCTCTCTGGCATTGGTTGTCCTCCTGCTGCTGGCCGGGCTATATCGAGGGCAGATACTCATCAGCCGGCACCCTAGGCGGCCCGCCACTGTGCAGAAGCTGTCCCGCTTCCCTCTGGCCCGACAGGTACCTTGCTGTTACCCACGCCTTCCTGTGTCCCCATAGCGAGGCTCTTGGCCTGCCTTCCCAACCCAGCTCAGCTCCAGCAGGCTGACCAAGTCACCCACCTTACAGTTCTCCCTGGAGTCAGGTTCTTCAGCCAAGTCAAGCTCGTCCTTGGTGCGGGGTGTTCGTCTCTCCTCCAGTGGCCCTCCCTTGCTCGCTGGCCTTGTGAGTCTAGACCTACCTCTCGACCCGCTGTGGGAGTTCCCCCGGGACAGGTATGCTGCATGGAGTGAGCATAAGGTTCAGGTTCCAGGCAGGAATGATGTTCATATGGCTGAGGCCTCGGCTTTCTAATTTCCAGGTTGGTGCTTGGGAAGCCCCTGGGTGAGGGCTGCTTCGGGCAGGTGGTGCGTGCAGAGGCCTTTGGCATGGACCCCGCCCGGCCTGACCAAGCCAGCACTGTGGCTGTCAAGATGCTCAAGGGTGAGTGGTGACGCCGGGGGAGGTGCTGTGGCCGTGAGACTAACAGAAGGGGCTCATGGTGCTACCAGTTGAGCACTGGTGGCCAGAAGGGCTGCAAGATGCCACTCTTGGGCCTAGGGCCCAACTCTGTTACCGAACCTGGCCAGCCATTTCTGAGACTGTTTCCTCACATGTCACATGGGGTAAACAATAGTTCCCAGGCTGAGGCTCGTGGAAAGTGCCTGGTACATAAAATCTTAACCACTTGAATGATGAGAACTACAAGGATTTGGGATGACTGGGGTTAGGCACCCCCACGTTAGCCCTGGCCCCACGTCAGCCTGGGTCTCAGATAACCATGTCAGCCTCACAGGCCATACCTTCAGCCTCCCCATCCGGGCCCTCCCCCAAGTCTCTCCCCGTGTCCACCACTCTAGAACAGCCCAAGCACCAGCCCCAAAGTGCCTAGGACACACCTGGGACATGCCATCGGGGCTTCTCACTGCTATCCCCCACTTCCTCTACAAGAGCAGCCAAAACCATTGTTCTGCTCCCCCACCCCCTCCTCTCTGCACAGCTGGGGCCACCTGGTGCTTTCTGGGAGGCAGGGATTGAGAAATGTGCATTGTGAGGTTTGGCAGGGAGGGTATGTCATTGGCCAAGGGCCACAGGTCAGCCCTGGTCCTCAGCCTTCCCAAGAAGATCTGGAGCAGCTTTTTCTCAGCCTCCCCTAGCTGTACTTCACGGGCAGCTCCCTGAATTCTCAGGCCAAAAGGACACCAGGCCCCAGTCAGACAGGCCTCAGGGCGCCAGCCTGCTTCCCGCCCCCAGGAGCTCTTACCCCATCAAGAACGAATGCCAAACCTCCAGACACAGCGTCTTCCTGTTCAGAGTTCTTCCTCCTCTCCTCTGTTTCCTCGTCCCACTCACAGAGAGGCCTACCTCCTGTAGATCCTTGATCTTGTTTCATCCTTGCAACTGCTGTGAGAGGTAGGGCATGATCCATTGCCCCATTTTATACAAGATAATCCTGAGGTTCAGAGACGTTAGAAGACTTTTTAAAGGCCGGAGAGCCTAGCACGAATTCAGGCCCAGAGCTTCCTGACTCCAGGTCCAGCACTCAATGTCCTATATAGTCAACCCTGCACCTCCCCCACGTATAGTCACCCTGGATGTCACCTTTGCAGACAATGCCTCCGACAAGGACTTGGCAGACCTGGTCTCTGAGATGGAGGTGATGAAGCTGATCGGCCGACATAAGAACATTATCAACCTGTTGGGTGTCTGTACTCAGGAAGGTGGGTTGGAATGGGGCTAAGGACAGGGACAGTGGGGTATGGAGCCACAGCCTCAGCAGCCTCCCTGTCCATTCTCACCTCTACAGGGCCTCTGTATGTGATTGTGGAATGTGCCGCCAAGGGAAACCTGCGGGAGTTCCTGCGGGCCCGGCGTCCCCCAGGCCCCGACCTCAGCCCTGATGGGCCAAGGAGCAGCGAAGGGCCGCTTTCCTTCCCTGCTCTGGTTTCCTGTGCCTACCAGGTGGCCAGAGGCATGCAGTATCTGGAGTCAAGGAAGGTATGGGCAGTGGGCAGCACTCTGGACCATTCTAACTGCTCCACCTGCGTACTTTCCTGCCGCTGGCACTGAATGTCCCCATCTTCTCCCTCTTTCCCCTTTCCCATTATCCTGTCTAAATGTTCCCAAGTCCTTCTGTACCCCCCATCCATACACAGTTGACACTGCATGTCCCTATTCCTTCCTCACACAATCCCTAACTCATCGGGCAAGGGAAGAGACCATGCAAGAGAGAGGTGGGGCCCTGAAGTTAGCTTTGGTTTCCCCCTCTCTGCATCTTGACGTCTTCATTCGTAGAACGAGTGGATGATGCCTACCCCCAGGGTTACTGTGAAGTGCAGTGTGCCCAGCATCCAGCCATGTGTCCTAATAAACCTAAGTCCCCTGCCCTGCCCCTAGTGCATCCACCGGGACCTGGCTGCCCGAAACGTACTGGTGACAGAGGACAATGTGATGAAGATAGCAGACTTTGGGCTGGCTCGTGGCGTCCACCACATTGACTACTACAAGAAAACCAGCAACGTGAGGGAGGCAGGGCAAAGCTGAAAAGGGGGTGGGGGGCACCAGGACCTATGGGACTTGGCATCAATGCCCCCACTTCTCCCATCCAGGGCCGCCTGCCTGTAAAGTGGATGGCACCCGAGGCTTTGTTTGACCGAGTCTATACACACCAGAGTGACGTGTGAGTCCTGGAGGTTGGGGGTCTGGAGTAGCTGCCAGCAATCATTGTCCTACCCCACAAAAGGGGCAAAGCACTTGCCCAAGGTCACACAACCCTAGGACCTGAGTGGGCCCAGACTCCAATCCCCACCCTCCATGGTGGATCATGCCTGTGAGGCCCCCCATCCCAGCCCCAGGAGTAGGGAGCAAAGCTCTGCCCTGCTGAGCACTGGTCCTGCCTCTAGGTGGTCGTTTGGGATCCTGCTGTGGGAGATCTTCACTCTCGGGGGTTCCCCATACCCCGGCATCCCTGTGGAGGAGCTGTTCTCACTTCTGCGGGAAGGGCATCGGATGGACCGGCCCCCAAACTGTCCCCCAGAGCTGTGAGACCTCACTCCCTTCTCTCCCACTTTACAGTCCTCATCCTCTGCTCTGACCTTGTCCTTAGGACCTGGTCCCCTAACTCACTGTCACCATCTGAGGGGAGATCCTGGCCTAGTTTCTGTGACCCTTCCTCTGAGTAGCCCCACCTAACCCTTATCAAACTCTGCCCCTTTATCATACCTTTGCCATAAGGTCTCCCCCCACATTCAGTCCTGAGACTCTTCTGACCCTCCACCCTCTCCACCAGGTATGGGCTGATGCGTGAATGCTGGCACGCAGCACCTTCTCAGAGGCCTACTTTCAAGCAGCTGGTGGAGGCACTGGACAAGGTCCTGCTGGCCGTCTCCGAGGAGGTACTGCTCTCCTCTTGTGTCATGACCTCCCTCTGCCCTCCCCCCTCTGGGCTTCATCTCAGCCGACTACCAGGACTGACCAGCACTGTTCCCCATAGTACCTGGACCTCCGCCTGACCTTTGGACCCTACTCCCCTGCTGGAGGGGATGCCAGCAGCACCTGCTCCTCCAACGACTCTGTCTTCTGCCATGACCCCCTGCCACTGGGGCCCAGCTCCTTCTCCTTCCCTGGAGTGCAGACATGAGCAGGGCCACAAGGTTGTTACAGGCAGGCAGGCCAGCAGCCTTCAGCCTCCTGGTTTAGCGGCAACCTGGCAGTGCTTGACCTTGGCAGCCTCAGGCCCCAACCTTAGGGTAGTGTCCCAGATCTCTAGTTCTGCCTTGGGGAGGTCTGTCCTTGTTCCGGGGGCCCCTCGATGAGGCTTCCAGCTCTGGCCTCAGATTCCCAAACCAGACTTCAACCCCAGTCTTTGGAGTCGTGACCCAGGTGTCCTAGTGGCCTGAGTGTTAGGGTTCTGCCTGGCCTCCTGGCCCTTAGCACTTAGTCCAGGGGTTTGGCTGGACCTGGCTGTAGAGCTGTCCTAAACCTCCCTGCTTCCCTGCACCAAGAGAGGTCTTGGGCCTCCGAACCCCATTTCCCCAGGCCTCCCCTGCCTCTCCTTTGCTGTTTGTCCCAGCATCTTGGTGGCAAGAGCATTGGCCCCTGTGCTCCCAGCTGAGTGGCTGGAAGCCTGCCGAAAACACAGAAGCAAATGGCCTTTTATAAATTATTTTTTGAAATAAACCTCTGTGTTCCTGGTGTCTTCCCTGCAGTGGATGGAGGGGAAACAGGGTGGAGGGATCCCCAAGCTGGGAGTCTTGCCTGAGTGATACAGACTGAGGGCTTTGTGCCAGGCCTTGGGTTTGCATCCACTTTCCAGCTACCTCAGGGCGAACCCAGGAACCTGTGTACACCTCTGACTTGGTCTGTCTGTCTTGCCCCATCTTGTGCACGTGATGGTGTGAACGAGTGCTAATGGCAGAGGAGTCCACATGGCACCATCGACTGGATGGAACTCTTATACCCTCTGCACATGCATGTGCATGTGCCTGCCCTGGGACTGTCCCCAAGGGAGCTGGCAGCACCCCTCCCCCATCTGCTCAGCATTAACCAAGCTGACCGTTAACACAGCGTGAAAGCCTAAAACACAGCTTCAAGGCTGCTGCCTGCTCCCACGCTCTGCTGCTCAGGCTGGGGGCTTGTGGGGGCTGTGCCTGCCCCGCCTGCCCCACCCTGGCCAGTCTCCCGGGCAGCAGCTGGTTGCCGCCCAGCTAGGCTGCAGCTGTCCCTGCCTGCCTGGTCCTCCCCTGGAGAGACCGTCATGGCCCTGTTCTCAAACACCCTCTGGGGAGGGGGTGAGGAGATCAGTTTCCCAGGGCTCTGAGCCTGGAACCTTCCCGGGGTCCATCCAGGCAGTTACTGCTGCTCTCCAGCCCCTGAACCAGGGTGGAGTTACCTGACCCAGTGCCTGGTGCTCCCTCCTGCCCTGTCCTCCTGGGACAGGACAGACCCTTTGTGGAGGCCACCTGGATTGCCTCATGGCCTCCCAGGGGGTGGCAGCTGAAAATACATACAGGGTCAGAAGGGACAGGATGTAAGAATCTGGGGCTGGGAGCAGCCTGAGACTGAGCAGCAGCTTCTGGCCATGCTTCTCTTCCTGTTCCAAGTCTCTTCGCACTCCCACCAGTGCCCCCTCTGACTCACCATGTCCCAAACTGAACTACTCATCTTCCCACACAAAGCCACCTCCATGAGGACCCCTACCCCTCATCTCAGGGAAAGGCATCAGGCCAGAAACCAGGGAGTCATCCCTGACTACTTCCTTTCCGTTGGAACTCTATTCCCTAATGGGATGGAGAGAACACCAGACTTGGAGCCAGGAGGTTCAAAGCCTGCCACTTCCAGTGTCCCCAGGCCAATGCTATTATTTCTCTGATTGTCACTTTCTTCACCAGTGGGGTACGCCTACTCTGCCTACCTCCCAGGGCTAGGAGTTTACGATGAAATGAGACTTGGATGAGCACATGCTTGGGAAAGGATGCCATGCAGAGTTCACATGGGTTTTGTTGAGCATTGCACTGAGAACTGGTACTTGGGCTTCACAGCAGCCCTGTGTGTCCTCCTCCTAAGTCACCCCCTCCCAGCCCAAGGCCTCCTCCCCTTCTCTCCCATTCCCCTGCAGGTGGCTTGGGAGGCAGCTTCCACAAGCAGCTCTTGGCTTATGCTCCCCCTGCACTCAAGGACCCCTGCTAGCTTCCAGGAGCATGCAAACTTTCTGAGCCCCGCTCCCAAACCCAGTCTTCCACAGGAGGTCACTATGCCTAGCCCAATCAATCACATGACAGGCAGGTCCCTAAGAACTCACCTGGGGGAGGAAAGTGTTGGGAGGCTAGAGTAGTGACAAAAACAGGGAATGATGTATGAGAACTCCCATTTTTCCACTTTCCCATTATAAGCCCACGGCTGAGCTGGGCTCAGCCACCCACCACTGTCCCTCACTACAGCCTCACCAGACAAACATCAGCCTTCCCAATTTAATGATGGGGAAACTAAGAATGTGATAGGCCCAGGATCACAAGGATGGGAGACTAAGGAAGGAGCTGAGTTGACCCCTGTCCCCCACCTCCCCCAACCTTCCCCAGAGCCTAGGTTCCTAGAAGGTCCTGTGCACATGGGAGACCAGAGTCAGGTCACTCAGAATGACAGAGGCAGATGGTGCCTTGTAGGTCTCGGGGGCCAGGAGGGGTTCCACTACCCACCCTGTGCCCCCTCCCTGCCAGCCTCCTTGGCAGGCACCCGCTTGCCACATTCCTGACATCCCAAGTCAGAATGAGACAGATGCTGCTAATTCCCCCATGCAAGCTTTCCGTTCCAGCTTCCCTCCCCCGAGCCTCTCAGACCAGCATGGCAGCATCTGGAGCCTGGCCCTCTCAGTCTGCCAGAGTTCTGAATGGCTTCCTACCCAGTGATGCTGGCTTCAGGAGCTTGCAGAAAAAGCACAGGGTTATCTCCAGACTCTGCCATTTGCTGGTTGTGTGTGTATTAGTCAGGGCTCTGGTAGGAGCAACAGGTAGATAGTCACACCAATCTGGAAAGTCCAAGCCAAGGAACAGGAGTCTACTGGGAGGGAATCAGCACCTGGGAGGGAAGGTCAGGTTGTCTGGGGGGAGGGGGGGGCGGGTCACTAGGGATGTTACGACTGAAGTTACCCTCTCTGAGCCTGAAGCACAGAAATGATGACACGTCTCAGAGAACTGTTAGAAGCCCTCAGTCAACAATGGCTGTTGTGGGGCACCTGGGTGGCTCGGTCGGTTAAGCGTCCGACTTCGGCTCAGGTCATGATCTCACGGTCCGTGAGTTCGAGCCCCACATTGGGCTCTGTGCTGACAGCTCAGAGCCTGGAGCCTGTTTCAGATTCTGTGTCTCCCTCTCTCTCTGCCCCTCCCCTGTTCATGCTCTGTCTCTCTCTGTCAAAAATAAATAAACATTAAAAAAAAACAAAAAACAATGGCTGTTGTTACTCAGAAATTAGGAGGGAATGGCTCCCAGGGCTGGGTTGCCATGATCTCATTCTCTCCTCATGGCAGCCCTTCCTGGAAGGCATTTTTATTCCTGCTGCCCAGATGAGGACACTGAGGCTCAGAAGAATGAAGTGACTGGGCCAGGGTTACATGGGGGCAATTGAGAGAGTCAGTGCTTTGGACTAGGTGCTCTGTCCTAGTGCAGAACTCATTCTCACAGCCCCAACTGCCCACTGTTCCAAGGACCAGGTTTTCATGAAGAGACATCTACTAATGAAACGTCCATGCACGCAGGTGGATGGACCTTCATGACACCCAAGCACAGAGCTCTTTGAGCCCCAGCCCTTTGACTTACATCCCTGTCACCTCACATGGCTGTGTCTTCTTGGGCCACACTCTTTAGCTAAACCCTTCTTGCCCTGTTGCTCTCACTCAAACCTAATTTCTCCAGGAGGCCTCCCTGGTTCTCCTTTCCAGCCTGGGCTCCTCCTCCTGATGAGTCCCGCTATTCAGAGGTTAGAGAAGAGATGCTCTCAATTATCTCCTTCCCCATGGGGCCCCTGGGTGGCACAGTGGGTTAAGTGTCCCACTTCAGCTCAGGTCATGATCTTGCAGTTCGTGGGTTCAAACCCCATGTCGGGCTTTGTGCTGACAGCTCAGAGCCTGGAGCCTGTTTCAGATTCTGTGTCTCTCTCTTTCTCTGAGCCTCCCTCACTCGTGTTCTGTGTCTCTCTCTCAAAAAAATGAATAAACATTAAATAATAATAATAATAATAATAATCTTCCCCTAAACTGAACACCAGGAAGCAAGCACTGCTTTAACAGTTTTTTTAATCAGTAGTTCTGAAACCTTAACACATATCAGAATCACCTGGAGATTGGGGTGTCTGGGTGGCTCAGTCAGTTAAGTGTCCAACTCTTGATTTCAGCTCAGGTCATGATCTCAGTTGGTAAAGTCAAACCCTGCATTGGGCTCTGACAGAACAGAGCCTGCTTGGATTCTCTCTCTCTCTCTCTCCCAAAATAAATAAATAAACATTAAAATAATAAAAAAAATAAATAAACTTAAAAAAAAATCACCTGGAGGGCTTGGATTGCTAGGCTCCACCCCTGAATTTTTTATTTGGCAGGTTTGAGGTGAAGTCTGGAAATCTGCATTTCTAATGAGTTCTCAGGGGATGGGCACCACTTTGAAAAGGACAGTTTTATTTTTTATTTTTATTTTTTTTAATTTTTTAACGTTTATTTATTTTTGAGACGGAGAGAGACAGAGCATGAATGGGGGAGGGTCAGAGAGAGAGGGAGACACAGAATCTGAAACAGGCTCCAGGCTCTGAGCTGTCAGCACAGAGCCCAACGTGGGGCTCGAACTCACGGACTGCGAGATCATGACCTGAGCCGAAGTCGGACACTTAACCAACTGAGCCACCCAGGCGCCCCATGGAAAGGACAGTTTTAAAGAGGCATACAGTTTAAACAATTTAAACAAAAACCCCACTGGCATAAAGGATTTTCAATGAGAAGCAACCCCTTATACCCACTTTCTCTGCTCCCCAGGGGAAACTGTGTCTTCTTGCATGCTCCCCCCTCCTCCTGTTTGTATAGCCCTAGATCCAACTTAGTGGTTACTATCCTTGCCCCTAAAATCCAGGGCCTCGCCTGGCAGAACCAAGGGGCAGTATAGTGCTGAAGGAACATAAAGAGACCCATTCCCAGGTACAGACACACTCAGGTGCACACCCTAGGCCTGCCACTGCCCACCCCTTCCCACACCCCAGCTCCCTGAGAGTCTCCCCTCCCACTCCTCCACCTGCTGCAGGATTTAGCCTAATCCCTGAGTATGTGCTTAAGGCAGCTGCAGCTCTCTCTGAGGGGAGAGGGCTCCCCTCTGGAGGAAATCTCCTTGTATTCTCTTGCTATGGAAATCTGACCTTTGTCTGCACCTGGGCCCCACGGCTGGGGTCTGTCCCCAAGAAGTGGCTGAGGAGGGGGCGTGAAATTGCCAACAGCTGAACACACCCAGCCTTTCCCCACATCCTCTCCAACCCAGTGGCTGTTCACATTCCATAGCACCAGCTCTTTCCGGGCCCCCCAGTGCCAGGCTCATGTTCTTGTGTGGGTATTTGGGGAGCAGCCTGACATGGCCCTGCTGGTCTTGCCACCTGGCCCTGCGTGGGATGGCTGTGGATTCCTCACAGCTCTTGAACCTCCAAGTCACCCTTGTACCCTTCAGAACTCAGCTATCTCCTCCTCCAGAAAGTCCACGCTGAACTCACAGCACAGCCTAGGCATTCCACTGCTTTGCACAACTGGTATGACCCACTGATGTCTCCTTCTGTCCCACTCAGGGCAGGGGCCTCTCAGGCTCCACCTCTGGGAACTCAGGCCCAGTGCAGAGCAGGCCACTCTAAGGCTTGTCAAATAACCGTATGATCTGGTAAGGGTGACAACGTGGTTCCCAGCCAGACAGGTCCTTTCCTCCAACAACTGAAGCCCAGGAGAGGTGGGTTGGCTGGCAGGACTGAGACAATGAGACCAGTATCAGGGGGCACAGCTCTAGAATCTTTAAAAAGGAACAGCTCTTAGATCCTGGGGACCAAGATAATTATTGTTGCTGGGGGACCCAGCACACATGCTTAGGAGAGCTTCACCAACACGGCAGAGCTTCTAACCCTGTGTGTGTGTGTGTGTGTGTGTGGAGGGGGGGCCTTCTGAGCAACCCCTGAAGAGAGGTTAAAAATAAATGACGGGTAGCATGGAATTCTCTAGCTCAGCACAGTCCAACAGAACTTTCCGCAATGATAGAAATGTTCCAGATCTATACTGTCCAAGACAGTGGCCACTAACCAAATGTGGCGCCTGCGACTGAGGAACTGATTCATTTAGTTAATTTAAACATAAATATAAGGAGCTGTGTATGGACAGGACAGCTCTAGAGCCTTCACAAAGGGGCTGCTCTAAATGCACACATGGGGAGTTCTCTCCAACTTTACTGAGGGGGAAATGGGAGGTACAGTGTGCCTAGGGCATTCATATCCATGTGAAGTAAGTGCCTGAGGTTGTAGGGATGCAATGGTTGGGGAACGGTGGGCAAGTGGTCACAAAGGTTGCTTCTGGGGAGGGGAACTAGGCAGCTAAGGTAAGGGAGGGAGGGGACCTTTGTTTCTTTATATTTTTGTACATGGTACGTGCATTACTTGTTTACAAAGATTAAAAATAGAAATTTTTTCTTTAAAAAGTAAAGAAAAATCACCAGAGAATTAAAGTACTCCCTTTGGGTACACACCAGCTTCCAAGGCTGGCTGGCCCAAACCTCAGGCTGCCCCATTGCCAGATTCAGAACCTGCAGGGCCTAGCACCCTCCTAGACAGCCATACCGTCCTTCTGCCTGCTTTCTACACCAGCTCAGGCTGAAACCAAGGCCTACTAGACGCAGCCGGAACTGATCCCCGCCCACTCCCCAGATCCCTCGCTTACCCCTCCTCCACCTAGTCTCCAGCCCCACTAATTGTCTTTCTTTTTTTTTTTTTTAATTTTTTTTTTCAACGTTTATTTATTTTTGGGACAGAGAGAGACAGAGCATGAACGGGGGAGGGGCAGAGAGAGAGGGAGACACAGAATCGGAAACAGGCTCCAGGCTCTGAGCCATCAGCCCAGAGCCTGACGCGGGGCTCGAACTCACGGACCGCAAGATCGTGACCTGGCTGAAGTCGGACGCTTAACCGACTGCGCCACCCAGGCGCCCCTGTCTTTCTCTTTTTGTACCACCCCAAGCTTACATGAACCTCAGGGCCTTTGCACTTATAGGTCTGTGCCTGTAATGCTTGTCCCCTGGTTCTTTTGGCTGGCTCTCAGAACAAAGGTCACCTCTTAAGAGTGTCCTCTCCTGAACACCCTGGCTAAAGTCCTCCCTCTGTTATTCCATATTTTAGCCCTTTATTTGTTTCCTTCTGTAACTATCTTATTTGTTCATTCTTTACCAGCTGCCACCTCATTAGAAGGTGAGCTCTGAGAAGCTAAAGGGCTGTTCCGTCCACAACTGTATCTCAAATGTCTACAATGGGGTGTTTCACATAGTAAGTAGTCCATAGATGCTCATGGAATGAATACATGTTGAATGAAATTCCCAAATTCAAAATTCAAATCCCAGGTTGGCAAACTGATCTCAAAGAGGCCTCCCAAACCCATTGGGAGCTGAGACAATGCCCCTGTAATGTACATGTAGCCTCCTGAGGGAACCACAGTGATGGGCCCCACAGTATCCACAAAAGAGATGGTCAACCCACCCTCTGACTTGGGGCCCGGTCCTGATGTGGAGCTGGAAACCCAGGGAGGCCTCAGGACTGCCAGTGCCCTTAAAGGACCTCCAGACTCAGGGTTTCTGCTTGTAAACCAGCATTCCCCCACAGTGTTGAGGATAGCATGGGAGATAAGGGATCAATCTCTAAGAAAGGATTGTAAATATACAAGAAAAAGACACCTCCAGATGCAAATACAGAGAGCATATGATAAGGTAATTGACCGATAAGGATACAAGCATGTGAGAAGATCCTAACAAAAGAGTCCAAGAGGGGCACCTCAGTGGCTCAGTCAGTTAAGTGTCCAACTTCAGCTCAGGTCATGATCTCACAGTTCATGAGTTTGAGCCCCACATCAGGCTCTGTGCTGACAGCTTGGAGCTCAGAGCCTGAAGCCTGCTTCGGAGTCTGTGTCTCCCTCTCTCTCTGCCCCTCTCCTGCTTGCTCTCTCTCTCTCTCTCTCTCTCAAAATTTAGAAAGCTAGAGAATGCCAGGTATGGGCAGGAATATGGGGGACCTTTCTAGACTGTAGGTATAGCCATCCCAGGGCCGTCTGGGAGCTTGCAGCTAATTACATAAATATATATCCTATGATCTAGCAATTCTGCCCTGAATGTACACCTCCAACCCCCAATCCTCACAAATGACCACACAGAAAGGCTTGGGATGGGGTTGGAGGCACTCTGGAGTTCATTACTGGGAAATGAATCAGTAACATGTATGGAGGACCCAATGGACATAGCCACATGGAGGGACCTCAGAAACCTAGTGCTGAGGGGAAAGGATAAGAAGTAGAATGAGCTCTAAAGCATAAAGCCATTTGGACAAATGAAATGACACAGAAACCACACATTACGAGAGCACACACAAAATCATTAGCACAACTACCTGAAGGGCAGGGTGGTAAGAGTGGGGAATGAGGATCAAAGGGAATTCAAAAACAGACAAAAGAATGAGGCCCAGGAGAAGCAGGTGCCCAGGTGAGGGGTCAGTGATACTTCTAGGGGAGGTGACCCGGGTGCTCAGGTTGGGAAGAATGAAGAGCTAACCAGACAGAAGAAGGTCTAAGTGTGTGTGTGTGAGTGTTGGGGGGGCAGAAGGTGCAATAAATCAACAAATGTTTATTGAGCACCTACTATAGGCCAGGTGCCATTCTACTCATTGGGTATACCCTGTGATAAAGACAGGTAAAATCTAGAGATGGAGACAGACATTACACCAACTCCTAGGAAAGTGCTAAGTAAATACAGACTCTCAAGGCCAATTGTCTGCAGCTCTGATGGTGACTACAATGGTGACTGATCCTGACCTGGCTCAGAGAAGGGCTCCATGAGGAAGTGATATTTGTGATGAAGGAGGGGAGCACTTGGCCTTGTGGTTAGTGTTAAGCATTCCAGGCAGAGGAACAGTCTCCATGAAGGTCTGGAAGCAGGCAGAGGAGTGGGGAGAATTTGAGGCATTCAATTCCAGTCACTTGGGCAGAGCATATACAGAGTAAAGGAGAACATGATGCCAAATGCGGCCACACTACAGACAGCCTTGCAGGCTGTGGATTTCATTCCCAGGAGAGTGAAGAGGCCAGAAAGCAAGGGGCTACTAATGCAGATGTGGGGAGATGGGTGAGGAGACTGTCACAGAATCTAATTGATTCTGGATGCTACAGAGCTGGGAACAGGAACAGCACTCCCAAATATATACATGGTCTCCCAAGGGGTCAGAAATAATGAGCCCCAGAGAGTCTACAAAGGAACTGTCCACTTCCCCTCTTATTCTCTGACCTGGGACCAGCACTATCCTGCAGAGCTGCATTGCAGTCCCCTAGGCTTCCACCAGAGGTAGGGGGGCGGCCTAGGCTTGGAAGGGTGTGTGGGGGGGGGGGGGGCGGTGCTGGTAGAGGATGGAAAGAAGTAGAAATTTATCTAAGATGTAGAATAAAAGGATTTGCTAATGGGGACAGGAAGGAGAGGAAGGTGGTCAAAAACTTGTAGATGGAAAAGGGCCAAGAATTGGGAGACCAGGTAGAGTCCACATGTGTTTTAGGCGCCTGAAGAAGGGTAACAAGGAAGTAGGCAGGGCAGATAATGGTGAAAATCTAAGACGAATGCACTGTGCTCAACCCTGAAAAAAACCAATAGGGACCCAACACCACCCCCACACCCCCATCCTTGTGCCTTGCATCCCAACCTCTCCCAGCTTCATGCCTGGGCCTCTTCCTTTCCTTTCCTCATCCACCTCTTCTTTCCTCTCTGGTCTCTGCCTTGTAATTGTGTTCTGGGAGAGGTCTCCAGCAGAGAGAGAGAGAGAGAGAGAGAGAGAGAGAGAGAGAGAGAGAGAGGAGGGGGATACAGTAGGGTGACGGTGCCACCTACTGGAAGCTACAAGAAGTGCAGCATCCCACCTCATCCTGTGGAGTGAGGTTTGCGTCCCTTGGGCTATACCTACAGAGGTTTCATGAGGGGATCCTGTGAAGAGATGTCTTCTCCTGCTGGTGATCAGGTCATTCCTAGAGGACTATTCAGTTCTGGGTGCTGTATTTTTAAGCGTGGTGCTGATAAGCTCCTCTCCACCCCACCCAGGGGAATCACTGGTAAACAAAACTACTATAATTTTTATCCCTGCTCTTGGCGCCTGGGTGGCTCAGTCCGTTGAGTGTCCGACTTCACCTCAGGTCATGATCTCTCAGTTCACAAGTTCAAGCCCCACGTCAGCTGTGCTGACAGCTCAGAGCCTGGAGCCTGCTTCGGATTCTATGTCTCCCACTCTCTGCCCCTCCCCTGCTTGTACTCTGTCTCTCTCTCAAAAATAAACTTTTTATTTATTTATTTAATATATGAAATTTATTGTCAAATTGTTTCCATACAATAAATAAACATTTTTTAAAAATTTAAATTATCCCTGGTCAAAAACCTTCCACTGCCCTCAGAATTGGGTCCAAGACCTTTTTTTTTTTTTTTAAGTTTATTTATTTATTTATTTTTTTTAGTAATCTCTATACACAACTTGGGGCTCGAACTCACGACCCTGAGACCAAGAGTTGCATTCTCTTCCGACTGAGCCAGCCAGGTACCCCTGGGTCCAGGCTCTTTAACAAAGCATTTGAGGATTTAGACCTGGCCTTAGAAACGCTTCATTCCTATTAGTTTCAATCCCAACCTCCTCCTTCTGCTCTCCCTCCCCCGTTCCCAACACTCCCCCAAGCATCTCCACCCCTTTTTACAGGTTGTTCTCTCTTCCTAGAACACTCTCCTTCTCCCTACCGGTTTTCCAAACTCCTACTCTTCTTTCAGATCTCAAATTCCATATCTGCCAGGAGGAGATCTTCCAGCACCCCAATATTAACTAGGCAAAGAGGGGAGGGAAAGAGTGTTTCAGGCAGTGGGCATGGCATGTGCAAAGCCTACAATGCTTTCATGGAAATGGGAGGGGGCTAGAAACCAGAAAAAAGGACAGAGCTGGCACACTGCAGCCACAGACTTCCACATGGCCTGGCCAGTTGAAGGGTTGATTCCTGGTGAGTGACAAGATTTTCTGATCAGATGTATGTTTGGAAAGGCCCACATGAAAGTAAGCCAAAGCCAAGTGAGAAATGCCAAGTGAGAAAGGCATTGAAGAGGCTAAAGTGGGTGTGGGGAGAACAGGCAGGGGTTGCAAGGTGGGAAATGATGGGTGGACCTTTGAACCCCTACTTCTTGCTGTCTGGGTTCTGAGTTGAGACTCCCAGTTTTTGGCTGTAGCCTCCCAGAGGGGACCCCTACTTACTTCAGTGTGTTCCACACCAGCTCTGGCTGCCTGCTCCAACCCCCTGCACCCAACTTCTCATCTCCTGGTGCTAGGTTTCCAATGCTGTCCGCCCCTCTGACCTAGAACCTATGTACTATGGGAGCTGCCATCCCATTTTAGAGCAGGATAGGACACTAGGCTCAAAGTTGGGAAGTCAGTACTGAGTGGCAAAGATGATGAACCAGAGTCTGTTTGCCCGTCTGCCTCCTCCACTACACTAGGTGGCCTAGCAGTTACTGGCAGGGCTCTGTCACCTCACAGCTGGCTGATTTTAGGTGGCTGGCTTTACCTTTCTCTGCCTCAGCAGAGATTATTCAAGTCTTCTACAAAATTGGAGTAATCACAGTAAATTGTTCTATGGGGTCTGTGAAGAAATAAAATGTCCATAAGGGGCCCAGCACAGCACCAGGCACATATTAGATGCTCAATAAAAGGTTGCTGTTCACATGAATACTGTCACAGGAACTTAACATGCTCATTGGGGAAATGTGTTTCAGAGTCTTGAATCAGGGGAGGACAAACAAAGCTTATGGGGTAGGGGACAAGCTGGGAAGGGAGAAGAAAGCAAAGAGAGCATCTCAGAGCAAGTCTGGAGCTAGGATGCCCTGAATTCCAAGCACAGAGCAGGTGTCAAGGGCACCAGCTCTGAAGGCCTTGAATGTCACATCAAGGAGCCCCCAAAATTTTGGAGTCAGAGAAGGTGCAGATAGTTCCTACACCCAGGGGTGGAATGCTTTCTCCTCTACAGGTGACAGCACTGGCCTTGGAGGCCCGAGGGAGCTAGGACAGCAGAGGAGGGCACTGGCAGCAGGGAGCACATTCTCAATCCTCAAACTTGAGTCCAGGGAGCTCTTCCCAGGCTGGAGAACCTCCCCTATGTAATTCCCCAGCTAGTCACACGGTGGCAACAGTGCAACATGAAAGTCCTCTTAACCACCCTTCTTTTCAGCCAAAACAAGAGCGAAGTACCAACGTATTCTAGGTACCTCTAAGAGCTCCTGCTCCCATCACTAGGCAGTGCTGCCTTGGCTGAGCCTACAGGTTAGACTGCCGTGGAAGTGAAATATTAGATAGGACACAGAGGACTTTCACATTGGCTTTCTCTCTCAGAAGTTTAGCTCACTTATGTAGCTTTTACTTTTGGAGGTGAGGTGATGGGACTGTTTCCATCCCTGCGAGGAGAGGAACCAGGATGAGGGATGTAGCAACTTTAAGCACCTCCTCTGTGCCAGGCACTATGCCAGACATTCATTCCTACATGAAATTAGCACACAGTAATGAGGCATCCACTGTGTGCTGGTCACAAAAGACAGCAACAAATAAAGAAATATTTATATGTTTATTTTACATATAAAGATAGATTTTAAAATATATTTGGATTAGAAATGAGCACACTGCTTAACAAACATTAACTGAAGGGCACCGAGCTGGCTCTGCCAGGGGAGCATGTGACTCTTGATCTTGGGGTCGTGAATTCAAGCCCCCACCCCTGCCGTTGGGTGCAGAGATTAAATAAAACTTTAAAAATAAATAAATAAATAAATAAATAAATAAATAAATAAATAAATAAAGTAAATAACCTACCTTGAGCCCGAGGTACCCAAGACATGCAGGTAGCGAGTTTGGAGCTTTGAGACAATCTAGACTAGAGATTGAGACTCAGGCATTGCTGGCATTTAGGGAATGCCAGTGATGAGCAGATGAGACTCCTCAGGAAGACTGGGTAAATGATCAGCAAAGTGGGCCTCTATTTGCTGGACAGGAAAAGTGGGAGGCATGCCTGCGACATGAACGCATAGAGAAAGGCTTGTAGGAGGGGTAACAGACAAGAGTGGGAGTCCCCGGAACCTTTTCAATTCCAAGAGGTCAACAGAGTCCAATGCTGCCCGAAGTGGAGCATCAAAGGTTATGAAATGCCCCCAGGTTTGGTCAAATTGGGACTGTTGGTGACCTGAGGACAGCCTGCAGGGAGATGAGGGAGGAGATGAGGGAGGCCCTAGGTGGTGGAGAGAAGAGGCAGAGTTTGGCTAGAGGGGCAATAAGGTTTTTCTCCTGAGAGAGCGAGCGAGACTACATTGTGGGCTGCCATGGGGGAGCAAAAAGACCGGAAGGTTGGAGCTCCAGAGCAGCATGAGGAGCAAGATGAACAAAAGCGGAGGAAGCATGAGGGCGGGATCCAGATCCCAAAGGAGAGCTGGCACAGTCGACTTCCGTCTCCTTCGGGGAGCAGTGGGAAAGAGTTGGTGACGGCAGAGGGCCAGCGGAGACGCTGGCTAGATCTGGAGCACGCCAGACATCACCGGATACTTGGCGGCCTTTTCCCGGTACAACCCAATAAAGATCACCTTTTCCTGACTCCAAGCCAGCGGTGCAGATCGCGCGGCCCACGGCCTGGCCACCGCTGATTGGTCCGCGGGAACCACCTGACCGAGCCGGCCAATCAGAGGTGCTCTCCCAGGAACGCGGCCCTACGTGTGGCTCAGAGCTGAGTCCCAATCTGCAGTGCAGCCCCGCGGCCCAGAGGGCCACGTGCGTGTAGCCCCTGTGGACCAGGGCGGAGCTCCAAGGCTGCGGAACTCCAAGGCTGCGGTCCTGCCTTCCCCCACCATGCCGGGTTTCCGCCGGCTCAGAAGTACAAAACCCGATCCCTTTTGCTAAATCTTCTTTCTACTCTCTCGCCCAGTGTTGCTGCCTGGCCCACTGGTCCAAAGCGGTTATTTGGAGGAAGACAGAACCAAGTTCAAGTCACTCACCATGTGACTTACGACAGGTGTTTGATATTTTTGAGCCTTAGGTTCCTTATCTGTAAAATGGTACTATTGATACTTACCTAGAAGTTTTTGTGAAGATTGTGAAACCCAGTTCCTGGTACGTGGTGAGCTCCCAAAAATTATTGGTTATGTTTTATGATTGTTAATACTGCTAACTATCCTCAAGGAACTCACCATCCTTGTCACACATGGCCTTGTGTTAAGGCTACTTTTTATTCCTGATGCCTTACTAAGAATGTAAACTGCTTGTCATCAAGGATGTGCCAGTATGCCTTTTCAGTCTTCTGACCTTACAATCCCTTCATTTGTTTTCCCAAGGGTAATTTTAACCTACAGAAACAGAAGTTGTAGAACAAAATCATGGAATCTATAGCACAGAAAACAGCAGTTAGATGAGGATATTTCTAACACAAAAGGGTGTACTGGAAGAACATCTTTGAAGGCCAGCTCTGTAAGCTTAGGCAGACCTTGATTTTTTGAATCTCATTAGAACAATAATCATGAATCACTATTCAAACTCATATTAATTCCCAACAATCCCACTTTATAGAGAAGATACACAGGTACAGAGAGGTTCATGGCTATTAAGTGGCAGAGCTGAGGAATTCAAACCAGGCCTTCTAGGTCACAGCCTGTGTTCGTAACTTCAGAGCTTGCTGCCACTCAGACACCAGCACAGGTAGCTAGCACACTAAAGACCCACCACACGGATCTATGGAGAGGGAAAAGGCTTCTGCATCCAGGATCCAAAGGAGGTTAGTGTGGCTGAGAGGTGGATAAGGAGGGGAACAAGGTAGGCAATGAGCCTGGACTTGCAGGCAGGACCTCATCTTGGAAGGGTCTTAGGCCATAGTGAAGAGCTGGTGTCAGCACATGGAAAGCATGTGACGGGGTGTTCTAAGGGTGTTTCTGACTCATCATTACCACAGGTCTGGGATATAGAAGGCAGCAGGGGCCTCTGTTACTATAGTTTAGCTTCAGTCCCTGCCCGCTGGAGAGACCCAGGCCCAACATGGCCCTAAATTCCCTGGCAGCCCCCTGGGCTCCCTCCCTGGGCAGGGCTGGAGATGCCACCAACATGAAGCCTCCCAAGTCCTCCTTTCTGATCTTATTTGTTGATGTAGGCTCATTAATGCAACTAACCAGACTTTCTGAAACCAACTGCATCCTCCCATTGACTATCCAAGCCTGTGCTTCCAGTTTTGATTTGGAGATGTCCTATCATTTAAGGTCTCTGAAATTCTCCCCAGGGTTCTTGTTATCAACTCTAGACCCATAAATTGACTCTCCCTATAAGGGGCCCAGGATTTGCGGGGGGGGGGGGGGGGGGGAAGGGGTGGCTTTTTGACTGTCAGGCCTCAGGTGGTCATCTCATTATCTTGTGTTACCACTCACTCTTTTGGAAACTCCCTGGGATTCTCCTTCTCACATTCCCTGTGTTTTCTTACTGCCTCTCCCATCCCCACCAAAGACTTCAGGTCCCATCTCCTCTGTGATGACTCTTGCAGTATATTCTCTTGCTTGACTCTTCTTCCAGATCTTTAAACCACATGTATGTCAAGCTGTGGACAGGATGTCTACCCCTAATGCCCCTTGGGCTCCCCAAACCTAACATGTCCAAACACCAGTAGCTGCCTTACTTAAAATCATTCTTGCTAAAAACTTTAACCCAAATCTAATCAAGCCCCTGACCTAATGTCCACTTTACTGGAAATGCAGGGGCAGAGGAACAGATTAAATGACACCAAGGGGAAGCATCAGCTAACTGCAAACAAGGGGCATTCTCAGGATAACTGGCCTGGTCACTTCAAAAGCCAAATGTCATGTAAAACATGATGTGGGGGCATTTTATTATTTGTTTATGTTTTGATGTGTGGGAATTTTATCATATGATTAAGATTTTTTAAATGTTTTTACTTATTTTTTGAGACAGAGAGAGACAGAGCATGAGCAGGGGAGGAGCAGAGAGAGAGGGAGACACAGAATCCAAAGCAGGCTCCAGGCTCTGAGCTGTCAGCACAGAGCCTGACATGGGGCTCGAACTCATGGACTGTGAGATCATGACCTGAGCCAAAGTCGGATGCCCAACTGACTGAACCACCCAGGCACCCCTGATGTGTGGGAATTTTAGATTATAAGAGGCATAAGAAATACAAAGACCAATACAATATATGATGTTGATTAGATTATGGGTCAGAAAAACCATCTCCCAAAGACATTTGGCGAAAATTTGAATATGGAAAGAGTATTAGATATTGAGAAATCATTGTTAGGTGGTATTTTGGTTATATAAGAGAACATCCTCATGTTTGAGAGAAGTTTGCTAAGTGCTCAGGTGAGAAGTATCAGAATATATATTTTTCACTTTGAAATGCTTCATAAAAATTATCTATGGACAAGTATGCCACAAAATGTTAACATATATTGGAGTGCCTGGCTGCCTCAGTCAGTAGAGCATGCAACTCTTTATCTCAGTGTCCTGAGTTCAAGCCCCATGTTGGGTGCAGAGCTTACTTAAAATATCTATCTATATATTAACGTATATTGAATCTAGATGGCATTGGTCATATTTTTCTTTCTTATTTTTCTGTATGTTTGAAAACTGTCACAATACAATATTAACAACAACAACAACAGAAAGAATCTATTTCCTATCCCTGCCCCAGCCATATTTCTTCTGTCTCCCCATCTCAGTGGTTGATAGCTTCATTCCTTTAGCCACCTTATCTGAGCTGGAAACTGGACCCTGCCTTGACTCATCGTATTCCCTTAATGCTCCTTTTTAGTTTCCAGGTCCTGTCCATTCTACCTTCTGAAACCCTTTAGTCCATTCTTTATCCCCATTTCCCTGCCACCATCCTGGTCCAGGTCACAGCTACCTCTTGCTTCATGACCTCAGCATCTTCCCAGTTCTCCCTCCACTCTCACCCTCCCCCATGGTCCCACGGCCATCTTTTTCAATGTTACATCTGATCTTGGCGCTCCTCATGCCAGCAGAATTAAGCCCCAATGCCTCTGAGCCTTTTATAGTCTGCTTCTGATAACTTCTTAAAACTCTCCTCTCTCCCTTTTAGCCACATTCAACCATTTGGTTCCTCTATATGCCTTTTATATTCTTTAAGAATACCTTCCAGAAGGGTGTCTCAGTTGGTTGAGCGTCTGACTTTGGCTCTGGTCATGATCTCACAGTTCATGAGTTGGAGCCCTGCATCGGGCTCATTGCTGACAGTGCGGAGCCTGCTTCAGATCCTCTGTCTCCCTCGCTCTCTCTGCCCCTCCCCACTTTCAAAAATAAATAAACATTAAAAAAAAAAAAAGAATATCTGCCAAGACCTCCTGAAGGGTGGAGAATATTACAATTTGCAGACAAAAAGCGTGTAGACAGGAAGTCTAGAGACTAGCCAAACTCATTAAGGGGCACAGGCATGTTGGTTCATTTAGCTGGGCCTCATTTCTATTCCCAAGCTGGCCCCCATGGCTTACCTTTGTCCCTATCCCAAGAATGTTGGCCAGCTGTGCTGCCATAAGTCATAACTTTTTTTCCCCCCATTAAGCAAAACCTAGTTTATTACTGCAGTAAGGGAGAATACCTCCCTGACTAGATCTCAGAAGACTTTTAAGGTCTGGGTTGGGATGGACTAAAGTAGATATTTCAATGAAGGAATCCAGCCTCAAGTCATTCCGGCTTTTAGAAGTCACCCACAGAAGGTAGCCCTGTCTAAACCCTCCTTAGCACTTCACACTATCCTGTGTGTGTCTAGGGATGGCTGGCACTTAGGGTTTAGAAAAGGTTGCCTATGGTCAAGGGCTATGTGGTGTAGTTCTCCTGTTTCTGCAAGCCTGGGTGCCAAGGCTACAACCTTACATTCCCCCTTGCCCCTTCATCTACTGTCCCCTAGGACCCTGAAGGAATCTAATCATGAGTATGCCAACTGTTTAGGTCCAACTCTGGGCTCAGGCCCCAAGGCCCTCAGCTATTCTTAGCTTCCTTGAGCCTATACCTCCTGCCTTCCCTCTTACTTCCTACCTCTCCAAGAAAACAGAGGCACTGTGAGGGACCGCTCTCAATTTCCTTCCATTCTCACTTAAAACATAGTGAGACTCTATTTTGCCTTTCCCTACACATTCTCAGAGTATAAGGGATTTCTCCTTTGCTCCAGGGCCCATCGCTTCACCCACAATACATTCACACACTTTGCACCTCCTTGACCCGAGGGACCTCTTGCTCCTATACCTTTAACCTTCCCCTCCCAATGGCTTCTTCCCAACAGCATTATACACACTCAAAGATTTGTTCATTCAATCCACAAATATTTACTGAGCACCTAAGCACCTACTCCACACCAGGCCCTGTTATGGGCATTGGAAACACAGCAGTAAAGGAGTCTTGACCTCTTGGTACTTATATTCAAGACAGTGAGAAAGATGGGAGTGTGGGGGGTGGGAAATTAGTCTATGAAAACTGTGTAATACATAAAGATAGGCTTATCAGTCAATGGAACAGATCGATTGAGAATTCTAAAATAAACCCATGCTTCTGTGTTCAGTTGATTTTTCATGAAGGATGTCAAGACTATTCATTGGTAAAAGACAATGTTTTCAACAAGTGGTGCTGGGACAACTGGATATCCACATGCAAAACAATACAGTTAGATCCCTATCTCACACTACAAATTAACTCAAAATGGATCAAAGTCCTAAATGTAAGACCTAAAACTATAAAACTCTTAGGAGAAAACATACGGGTAAGATTTCATGAACTGGGATCAGGAAATGGTTTCTTAGATATTACCAAAAGCACAGCAACAAAAGAAAAAAAAATCGGCAAGTTGGACTGCACAAACATTAAAAACTTTTGTATTTTGAAGGATTCTATCAAGAAAGAGAAAAGACAATTCACAGAATGGGAGAAAATATTTGTAAATCTTATATTCAATAAAGGACTTGTATCTAGAATATGTGAAGAGCTCTTTTAACTCAACAACAACAAAAGACAAATTAACCAATTTTAAAAATGCACAAATAATCTGAGTAAACATTTCTCCAAAGAAGATACACACACACACACACACACACACACACACACACAAAGAAGAAGAAGAAGATACACAAATGGCCAGTAAACACACTAAAAGGTGCTCAATGATTATTAGTCATTAGGGAAATGCAAATGAAAATCACAATGAGATAACATTTTACACCTACTAGGATGACTGTACTCAAAAAAAGCAGATAACAACAAGTGTTGGAAAAATGTGATGAAATTGGAACGCTTATACATTGCTAGTGAGAATGTAAAATGTTACAATTACTTTGGTAACATCTTCAAAAAATTCTTCAGAGTTAAACATGGAGTTACCATCTGGCTCAGCAATTCCACTCCTAGATTTATACCCAAGAGAAATAAAAACCTACCTCCACACAAAAATTGGTACACAAATGTTAAAAGTAACATTGTTCAGGGGCGCCTGGGTAGCTCAGTCAGTTGGGCATCCAACTTCGGCTCAGGTCATGATCTTGCGGTTGGTGGGTTCGAGCCCCACATAGGGCTCTGTGCTGACAGCTCAGAGCCTGGAGCCTCCTTCAAATTCTGTGTCTCCTCCTATCTCTGCCCCTCCCATGCTCATGATCTGTCTCTCTCTGTCTCTCAATAATAAATAAACATTAAAAAAAAGAGTAACATTGTTCATAATAGCCCCAAAGTAAAAGCAACCCAAATATCCATCAACTGAGGGAAATCAATTGATAAACAAGTGTGTTATATCCATACAGTGGATTATTATTTGGCCATAAGAAGGAGCGTAGTACTGATACATGCTACAAGATGAATGAACCTGGAAAACATTATGCTCAATGATTAAAAAAAAAGCCAGACATAAAAAGACCACATATTAGGGACACCAGGCTGGCTTAGTTGGTAGAGAATATGACTCTTGATCTTGGGGTTGTAAGTTCAAACCCCACATTGGGCACAGAGATTGCTTAATAAAAATTTTTTTAATAAATAAAAGGCCATATATTAAATGATTTCACTGATATGAAATGTCCAAAATAAGCAAATAGAGACAGAGAGTAGAGTGGTTGCCAAGGCCTAGGAGAAGGGAGGGAATGGAGAGTGACTGCTAATGGGCACAGAGTTTCTCTTAAGAGTAATGAAATGCTCTGGAATTACATCATGATGATGGTTGCATAACTTTGTAAGTTTATTAAAAACCACTGGATTGTACTCTTAAAAGGGTGAATTTTATGGTGTGTGAATTATATCTCAATAAAAATAAAATAGAGAAAGAAGTAGTAAAAAAAAAAATCAGATAATTTCAGAGAATGGCAATTGCTCTAAGTCACTTCAACGGAAAGATGTGATAGAGTGACCTGGAGTGGATAGGGTTTCTGAAGGTGAGGGAGGAGCCAGGAGGTCCTGTCTGAAGAGGGACTCTTAAGCTGATTGACAGAATCCTGGGAGACCTGGGAGGGCAGTCCTCCAGGCAGAGGAAACAGCAAACACAGGCCCTGTGGTGGAACAGTTTACACAAGACCAAGTCTCTTCTGCCTTCAGAAAAAGCTCTCTATCTCTAGTCCCTCTCCAACAATTGCCTCCCGTTTTCTACACAGCCACACATTTTCCAAATGGTTTTTGCCTAAGGTCTTCATCTTGGGGATGTGAAGATTTTCCAGATTATTCTTACCATGGTTGTTTTCCCAGTCACAATTTTTGCCTAAAGTCTGCACCTGATAGATGCGAAGATTTTCCAGATTGTTCTGACATGGTTGAAGTTAATGGAACAAGTACCCATACTTAAATAACTTTTATTTATTTATTTTTTTTTTAATTTTTTTTTCAACGTTTATTTATTTTTTGGGACAGAGAGAGACAGAGCATGAACGGGGGAGGGGTACTTAAATAACTTTTATATGAAATCCTTGGTCTACCTGAGAAAATACCTCTCTCTACGTTTCTTTTCAGATGGTTTTTATGTGAAAAGCTACATTTCACCCAAATGACTCTCCCCTGCTGGAGTACTTCAGGAGAGTGGGTGCTGGGAGACCCCTCAGAGCTTCCCAAGGACTTCTCTCACCACAAACTCAGGGCAAGGCTCTAGCCTTGTCTGTCTGTCCTAGGACTAGAACCCAGCAGGGGGAAGGTTGTCATCGGGATGCATAATAATATAATGGCTTTAATTGAGAAACGGAGTCATCTTTTTGGACTGATAGTCAGTCAGTTGGCTGAGGGATTTGATGATGGGGCCTGACTGCCATTTTAGAAATAAGGGGGATGTTTTCTCCAGATCAATAGAGCTGAAAAAAAATAGAGCTGAATCTACAGCTCCAAGGTTTTGATTAAGATGTATTTAAAATTTTTTTAATGTTTTACTTATTTTTGAGAGAGAGAATGGGGGGGGGGAGGGGTAGAGAGAGAGAGGGAAACACAGAATCCAAAGCAGGCTTCAGGCTCTGAACTGTTAGCACAGAGCCTGACGTGGGGCTCAAACTTGTGAACTGTGAGATCACGACCTGAGCTGAAGTTGGGAGCTTAATTGACTGAGCCTTCCAGGCACCCCAGGGATGGTTTAAGTCTTACCTATTTGGTCCATAATTTAAACCATAATTCTTTTGTCTAATGGAGACATGAACATGGAGAAGAGGGGAGAGGACAGATCAGGCATTAGGAAATGTTTCTCTAGTACTTCTCTGTGCCTCACAGTCTTGGGCTTGGTCACTGGAGATCAGAGAAGTATATGTCCTGAGCCTGGTGTAAAGGGCTCACCAACCTGCTGGGACTGTATTTGGAAGCCAATGGTTACTGTAGTGGCTCATTCAGAGAAAAATGACTGCCTGCTGGGGTAGGATCAGGGAAGGGTTCCAGGAGGAGGAGTCTTCTAAACTGGGCCCCGAAGATTGAGTAGGAGTTTGCCTGACAGTAGAAAAGGCAGAGGGAATAGTATGAGCACAGGCTGGATGGAATACAGTCTGTCCAGGCACAGTGAGTACATTGGGCAGCCAGGGAAGTGATGAGGGCAAAAGGGCAGGGATCAGTGGTCACCACACACAGGGCTTTCATAAGAGAATATCTGAGAAAAAGAACACTTGAAGGTGGAAACTTGAGTCCTTCGGGCTGGGGCTACATGGTCAGATTAGCAGAGAGAAACCTGGTATTTGGGGTAGGAAGGAAACACTGCTGGAAAACTATATGGCTTAAGATGTGGCCAATCCTTCCTTGATCTTAAGTAGAAGCTTGATCCAGTTCTGGGGAAACCACTGAGTGGGCAGAGAAAGGAATTCCCAACCCCTAGACCCATAAAAAGGGATGATTGTGGTGTTTACCAGCAGCATTTAGGACTAATTAGCAAAGGCCTCCATACCTCCCCACCAGACCTGGCTGTTTAGTCAGAAAGCAGATGATGTCCACGTCCAGTGGAGATGAAGAGTGTGAACTGGGAGTTTGGGTTAGGAGTTTGGTTTTGACAAAGTCATGCTTCCTCTCCTGAAGATGGGGAGAACAACAGTGCTCAACTCAGGATTAAATGAGAGGGTGTCTTGGAGGATATCTGGCACAAAGGAGGAGAAGCCACAACTGTTACTGATATGACAGTTCTAGCATATCCCAGAGGCAAGACCCTGGCCAGGGTAGTGTTTCTAGAGGAAGTACCAATGTCATCTGGACACTGCTGGCAGAGTTAGCTTTGTACTGCATAGATGTGATCCATAACCTTCCATGGTTTCCTACTGACCTCCAGAGAAAGCCTAAATTCTTTAAAAACTCTTTTTATTATTATCTTTTTAATGTTTATTGTCGAAAGAGAGGGAGACAGAGTGAGAGCAGGGGAGGGGCAGAGAGAGAGGGAGACAGGAATCTGAAGCAGGCTCCAGGTTCCAAGCTGCCAGCACTGACCCTGACATGGGGTTTGAACACTTGGACCGCGAGATGATGACCTGAGCCCAAGTTGGACCCTCAACCAACTGAGCCACCCAGGTGCCCCAAGCCTAAATTCTTTAATTTGAACAACAAGGCCCTGCATAGTCAGGCACCCATGGCCTTTCCTATCCTTACCTGAGACCTCTTATTGCTTCCCTGACTGCCCCTGAGGCCTCCCCAAATCCCCCAGCACCTTCAGCTTCTCTCTTACTGTTCAGCTCTCTACCTGGTTTTTATTTATCTGCCTTCTTCACAAGGCTATGAGGGGAGAGCTTAATAAATATCTGTAGAATTAATGAATGAAAGGGGGGCAGTTCTAAGAAAAAAGGGGTCACTGTACATTGGCCAAAAGTCTTGACAGATATCTATCTCAGCAGGGTAGGAATTATCAGTAACTATAATTCACAGATGAGGAAACTGAGACTAAGGTAATCTCACTGCCTGACACTCAAATTCCTGAACACCTGTGGGTGAGGCACTGTGTTGGGCCCTTAAAGATGGTGTCTGTGTGCCAGCTAAGAGCAACAGATAAGGCCAAGCACACCAGGTGACAGTTAAGACTCTGACACCTTGCTTAAACTTTTGGACTTCAGTTCTTCACAGGGCTGCTGAAGGGTTAAAGGAACTAAGGTGCGTCAAGTGCCCAGCATGGTATCTAGCATACAGCAGAGACTTAGCACGTATTTGATTCTAATCTCAGTCTTAAGGATGAGAGATACAGGGCCAGAAAAGGTCCCTGAGCAAAGATGAGGAGGAGGGTAGGACCAAATCCTGTCCCTTCTTCTCTGACTTCAAGAGCCAGTGTCCTTGTGAGAATATGTGGTCCTGTGGGTCCCTTCAACACAAAACAAACATACATGAGGCGCTTGGCCAGGGCCCGGTGGATGTGGAGGCCCCAGAGGGGGCTGTTGTAGTTGAGACCATTGCAGCCAAATTCTACTTAACAGGCAGGAAAGTCCAAGAGTTTTACCCTGGGGTTCCAGTAACCTGTTCATCCAGCTGCCTGTCTCCCTTTTAACCCCTACTGCTTTTTCTTGGGGGCTGGAAAGTTGTAAAGAGGGCTTCCCGTATTGCAGTGATGTCCAGAGGTCAGCTCTGGGAGGAACCATTGGCCCCATACCTCTTCATACTCAGCACCTTTATTTGTCTTTTCCTGAGGCCTGGGGATTCCTGGGGCAGGCATCTAGTCCTTTGTTTTTCCCAGCACCCAGCATATCGACCAGAAAGCAGAAATTGTTTGCTGAATGAAGCAATGAATTACATTTCAGCATTCAGCAGGTGCTTAGTCTGCACAGGCTCCTAAAACTTACCTTTCCCTTGGAAGAACCTCACAGCCACCCCTGTTCATTGTGCCACAGGTGAGGAAACTGAGGCTTGGGGCTGTTAAGTGACTGGCTCAAGCCCAGACAGGGGCAGCTCTGAAGCCCTCAGGTTGGTCTGTGGGAAAGTAAAATGTTGAGAGGAGCCTTGATGAATTGGGGCAATTGGCAGGGGGTAATTGTCAGTCAGAAATGCTTAGCTCAAATTATTAGGTGTGAAAAAGGAAACAGTCAAAGCTTCCCCACTGAATTGCCCAGATGGGGTTGGCAGGAATGACTCCTTAGCAGAGCAAGGGCTGGTCCCTGTAGGGCAGGACCCTGTGGTGTAGACCCAGCTTTTCTCCTGCTGGTCCTAGTGCACAGAACACTGCCAACCTTACTTTGTACCTGGGAACCTTCAGAGTACCTCAGAAGCCCCCTGGGGTCATAGTTGGAGTGCGGGGGTGGGGGTGGGGGCGCATTACTTTGGTTCCAGGGGACATCTTCCCTCTAAGAAAGCCTGCTTGGTGTCTTGGCAGGGGCTGCATCCCAGCACCTACACGGTGTGCTATGGACCTGTTTACTTGTGTGTCTCCAGGGCTGGACTGTGGGCTTTGGAGAGTAGGAGATTAGGGGCATCCTCAACTCCTAGTCTACTGGGGCCAGTCTCCGGGAGAAAGGTGGGGAAGGATTAAGGGTGGCGTTTAGGGACTCCCGTGCCGACGCCGCGCAGGACAAGGCCAAAAGCGGCCTTTCTCCCAAGTGGGCTCACGGCTAACAGATAGAAGGGCTGCGGGTAAACACTCCACTGGGGCAATAATTATGCACATTTACTAAGCCCAGGGAGGACTCATGGTCACGTGGCTCTCGAGGGCGGCGCCCTCAGCTTTGAGATGGAGTGAACTCTAATCACAGAAGGCTTTCTGGAGGAGGCGGGATTTTTATGGCGGTAGGTTGTGGTTTTCTCTCAACAGCGAGGATGCCCTTAGCACTTTAGGTTAACAACTAGCTGCAGAGGTGAGCTTTTTGCCGGGGTTCAAGCCCAGGGGGCGACGAAGTCAGAGAGAACTGGGGGAAGGGCTTAGGGGGCCGGAGTCTCGGGGTGAGGCTGGGTTTGGTTTCCTTGACCTGTCCTTACGCCGTCTTTGATGGTTGGACGCGTCGCGGCCGCTCTAGGCCAGAGCTGCGGGGCCCCGCGCGCTGGGTGCAGGCCTCGAGTTCCAAGACGACCTGGGAGCAGACAGCACACCAGGCCGAGGATTAGGCGATTAGGCCATTAGGCCTGGCTGGGCCAGCCCGGCGGTCCGCCCTCCCAGCGCAGTTCCGCCGGGGTCCCGAAGCCCGGCTCGCAGGGGCGAGGCGCGCGCTCCCGGGGGATGAGGGCTGCGGAGCAAGCGGCCTGCGCTGGGCGGCTGTGGCACGAGAGGGCCATCTGCCTGGGTGCGGAGAACTGCAGCGTCCGCGGTGCGAGGCGCGGCCCCTCCGGGCCCCCAGCTCGCGTCCTCTGCCCCGCGCGCACACACCTACTGACGCCCGCCCGCGCCTGCGGCCCGAGTCCCCGTGCCAGGCCCAGACCCAGACTAGGCGCGGGAGGCGGTGCAGGGATTAGTGGACCCCTCCCCCCCGCGCTCCCCTCGCCCCGCCCGAGGCAGCGAGGACCCCTGGGCTCGGGGGTGGTGAGGGAGCTTCGTCCCGGTGGTGCCCGGGCTGGGGACACGGCCTCACTGGGCGGGGGCCGCACGGCGGCAGGCCGAGGTGCGGGCGCGCAGTCAGGCTGCTGCCCGGCTCCGGTGCGGGGGGTGGGCTCGGCGCGGGGGTCGCCTGGCTTCATCCCCCGGCCGAGGCCACGGCCGGGCAGGCAGTGCCCGGGCCGGTAACCCGACCCGACCCGGCTCCCGATCGCCGCTCACCCCGCAAGGCCGGGCAGGGGGAGGGAGAGAAATAGGGAGGAGGGGGAAGGGAAGGGGTGGTGGGTGAGGGGCTGTGGGGACCGCAGGGCCGAGTCCCCAGCCTGACTGCGCTGCTCTAGGGCGGCTGCCTGTTTTCCCCGGAACGAGCCAGCCCCCTGCTTCGCGGGCGTCGGGCCTGCGGCAGGAGGGAGCCCTGGGGCTGCACAAGCTTGGCTCTGGGAGGCAGACCCGAGCTGCTGCCTCCATTTTGTTTCCTGCTCAGCTTGGTCTGTGGTGGTGGTGGTGTGGGTTTGGGGTGCGGCTGGGCAGGGGGTTCACCTGCGGCCACGCCTGCTCGGGGCCTGAGGCTTCGAAGACCCCAGCCCAAGCCCCCAGGTGAGCCCCGCGGTAGGAGGGGGGTTGCCTTGGCCTCGGGCCGAGCCGAGCGAGCTGAGGGCAGGTGCCCAGTGGATGGGGAGCCGGGCTGTAACCTAAGATGGAGGCTGGGACTGACGCGGGCCCGAACGGGGCTGGCTGGGCGGTCGGACAGGCCTCAGCCGGGCCAGGTGCCGCCGGGGATGGGGCTCGAGACGGGTAGGGTTCAGGAGCCGTGTGCAGCCCGGGGCCAGCGTAGCGCCCTGAGGTAGGTGAGGGGATCTGAGTGCCACCCACGACGCCCGCAGGCCCAGACACTCCGGGGAGGCGCGCGAGGCCCCTGGGGAGCCTGCCTCAGGCCCCGCCCGGGCTGCCGGGCCGGCCCGTAGGCCCGGGCCGCGAGCGGGCGCGCAAGGGGAGGGGAGGGGGCGGCAGCGGCGGCTCCGCTGATTGGGCGGCGCGCTCGCGAGCCCGACTTCACCCGCCCTGAACCCCGAAGAGTGAGGAGAGGGAGCGCGCGCGCGGTGGGGGGAAGGGGTGCGCGCGCACTCGGTGCCCCAGCCGCACGCGGGCCGGCGCGAGGCGCTGGGTCGCACGCGCCGCCGCGGGGGCGCGCGCGGTGGGGGTGTGAGGAGGAGGAGGCGGCGGCGGAATAGGCCGGGGCAGGTCGCGCTCGCTGCCTTCTCCCCTGAAGAGAGACGCGGGGGGGAGGGGGGTGCAGCGAGCGGCTCCGCTCTCTCCCCTCAGCTCCGCTCGCGCCCCAGTGTAATGAGGGTCACCCCCTCCCCCCAGCCGGCCCGGGAGGGGGCGCGGGGCACGGTAACTAGTGCGCTTGGGTGGGTGGCGGGCAGGCGCGAAGAGGGAGGAGGCGGCCGGGCGGGGAAGATGGTGGTGGCCGTGAGGTGAGGGGCGCGGGTGAGGGCCGGGCGCGGCGCGGTGTTGGTGGCCCGCGGCGTTGTTGCCGCGGGCCCCCTCCCCCTCCATCACTACCAGCCGGGCTCAGGCCTAGCCGGCCCGGCCGCGGAGAACTTCCTCCCGGCGCGGCCCGTGCCCCGCCGGCCTCCCGCGCGCACCTCGGCCTCCGCCTCCCCACAGGTAGCCAGCTGGTGGGCGCGGGGCCGGCTACCCTCCTGCAGCAAACTTTGCTTGCTGCTTAATATTGATGAGTGCGATCGGCTCGGCCAGGAGGTGCTGCCGCGGCTGCGGGAAGGAGCGCGGCCCGGGCAGGCGGCGGCGGCGTCGGCAGCAGCCATGTTTGTCAAGCTGTAGCAGCTGCTGCTGCCCTGACTCGGCTTCGCCGGCTGCCTCTGTTTCTCTCCCCCTGCCGCGTCGTGGCCTCTGGGCCCTGCAGCCGTGGACTGAGCAGTCTTGCAGTCTGAAAGGCGAGGTTCGGGGTGCACCCGCTTAGGCCGACTCGCCTGCGGCCTGGGCACGGCCGCTGCAAAGGCTTCAGTGCCGGCTGGGCGCAGGGTGCAGCGCTATTGTGACCGCTGCGCCCGAGCGATCCAGGAAGGAGGAGGGTAACCTTTTTGTGCAGCGTCCGGGAGCCCCCTTCGAACCCTGCAGCCCTCTCCCTTTGGGAGATCCGGCCGCTGGACACCCCCCTCCCCCCACCAGCGGGGGATGGGGAGGACAATTTCTGTTTGAGATTTAGGAATTTCTACTGCCAAAGGGATTTTAATGTTAGTTCAGCCCAACTGTCCACCAGTCTGCACTGCAGGAAAAAGGGACGGGCTGTTTGCATGTGGCAAGATCTGCCCAGCTCCGGGAAGATGGAGTTTGCGGAGGCTCACCGAGGCCATTTTTCCATCGTCAGCTGGGGAACTTTTTCCGCCCATGGAAGTGCAGCAGAAAGGCATTGAGGCCACTAGGCCTTCAGAAGTGGCTGCCATTTTGAAGATAAGAGTCAAATGGCCTGTAAACTAAGATTAATTGCTGTTTTTGGATTTCAGGTTGATGCTGGCCCAGGATGGATCAGACCTGTGAACTACCTAGAAGAAATTGTCTGCTGCCCTTTTCCAATCCAGTGAATTTAGATGCCCCTGAAGACAAGGACAGCCCTTTCGGTAATGGTCAATCCAATTTTTCTGAGCCACTTAATGGGTGTACTATGCAGTTATCGACTGCCAGTGGAACATCCCAAAATGCTTATGGACAAGATTCTCCATCTTGTTACATTCCACTGCGGAGACTACAGGATTTGGCCTCCATGATCAATGTAGAGTATTTAAATGGGTCTGCTGATGGATCAGAATCCTTTCAAGACCCTGAAAAAAGTGATTCAAGAGCTCAGTCGCCAGTTGTTTGCACTTCCTTGAGTCCTGGTGGTCCAACAGCACTTGCTATGAAACAGGAACCCTCTTGTAATAACTCCCCTGAACTCCAGGTAAAAGTAACAAAGACTATCAAGAATGGCTTTCTGCACTTTGAGAATTTTACTTGTGTGGACGATGCAGATGTAGATTCTGAAATGGACCCAGAACAGCCAGTCACAGAGGATGAGAGTATAGAGGAGATCTTTGAGGAAACTCAGACCAATGCCACCTGCAATTATGAGCCTAAATCAGAGAATGGTGTAGACGTGGCCATGGGAAATGAACAAGACAGCACATCAGAGAGTAGAAATGGTGCAGTCAAATCGCCATTCTTGCCATTAGCTCCTCAAACTGAAACACAGAAAAATAAGCAAAGAAATGAAGTGGACGGCAGCAATGAAAAAGCAGCCCTTCTCCCAGCCCCCTTTTCACTAGGAGATACAAACGTTACCATAGAAGAGCAATTAAATTCAATAAATTTATCTTTTCAGGATGATCCAGATTCCAGTACCAGTACATTAGGAAACATGCTAGAATTACCTGGAACTTCATCATCATCTACTTCACAGGAATTGCCATTTGTAAGCAGTTTTTGGTACAACTTAAATATATACATAAGTGTATATATACAGGCAACTTAAAGGGAAACATAACTGATTGGTTTTTGGTTGTTTATCAGTTCACAGCTGAGTGCCTATTGCTAATGATAGGCTTTTTGGGGAGATTTTACTCTGATTTTTAAATTTATCTCTGTTGTATGATTTTTTTTTCCCTCAGATTTTTCCAGTTAACTCTCAGTTGAGGACTGGCTAAGAGTTAAAACTTTTAAGGGCCTTTAATTGAGTTCAGGTTTCATTTTTCAAGATGGAGCATACATTTGTTTAGTTTTACTTAGTTATTTTTTAAATGTTTTGGCGTACTGGTATCATGAGTGCAGGTGAACCAGTTAGTTTCCTGGAGTTCTTTTTTTTACGTAAGGCCTGGCGTGTTTTTTTAGTTGATGGGGTGATGCTTGCTTCACATTGAAGTGCATTTTGGGTACAAATTGAAAGTAGCTAAGATGAGAAGACCTTCTTGGACATCAGTCAAAATTTGAATTAGGCCAGTTTTTCTGAACTACCTGTTGTGAAGGTATAGTATCCTATTGCTGTAGGTAACTGCCACCATCAGAGTAGACTCTTGAACTTAGGTTTTAATTTTGAAGTGTTTGTGTGTTGTGGTATGTGTAAGTGTATAGAAACGGAAGAAAATCTACTTTGAGTTGTTATTTAGTAGTGCTGTGTATTGTTGTTAACGAGTGGTAAATGATAAAGTTCTTTTTTATTTGATCTTATACAGAATTTCTTGGACTGTCCATAGTTAGCGGAATGCTCAGTTCTCTTAACCTCAGTTTCATCACCTTTAAAATCAAACTTCTTGGTTGTTAAAAAATTTTTCTCAGCTTTAAATATTTCATTCTGGTTTTGTTTCTCCCCAGATGTATTGTTATGGTCACCTGCAGTGTGGTGCGGAGGATCTCCTTACTTCCATGCCTCTGCAATCTGTATAAAAATTTAATCAGAAAAAAAATTGTATGTGGTGACTGTTTTGAGTGCATTAAACATTCACTTTACCATATAGCCTTGATATTCTTTAAAGTCACAGAGAATGTGGGTGTGTTGCTTTTGTTTGTTGATTCATGTTTTAAATATGTTTTAGTACTCCTTGGTTTCTTAAGTTGGCAGTTGCACATTTTAAAAATTTGTTTTGGTAGTCACTTTGAGTCTGTATTGTCCTTGGTATTTTTTAGGGTGGATAAGTTGTGTTGGTGACCTATTGGCAGCTTAGACAAACTCTTTCTTGGGTTCACATGGAAATTTTTTTACATATATAGTGATGCCCTTGTGTTTACATAAAATCTTGCATTTGACAGTGGAGATGTTTCTCTAGAAGCATATATATAATGACACATCTGTTTCTTGTCAAAGAGATGTCATTGGAATATTGGCTCTATTATAAACAATTGAAAATATTGGAGCCTATAGATAGTATGTTATGTATCTAAAATGGGAGTTAGCAAAATTGTATATAAATAGAAATTTTTTTTTTCTGGCAGAAAGTATAAATTGCTTAAAGACTTTATGGGCTTGAAGAGGCGAGTAACCAATTGTAGGCCTTTGGTTTAAGGTCGTGGATGCAATGCATTGCTTTGATTTTTGCCTTTGATATTTTTTAGCTGAAGATTTGAAATAGTGAAGTTAGTGTTAGAGTGCAAATTTAGCTGAATAACATAGTTTGGGAAAGGTGTAATTAAAAGTAATTCTATATGGCTACACACTTAATATATACAGATTACTGCACAGTTGATTCATTGCAGCAAGTATAGAGCACTTACTCTGCATTAGATTCTGTGTCTAGGGCTGGAAATTTTAGAGAATCATTAGCAAATGCTGTTGGTATTTTTTGTTATGTGATACTTTGATAAAGATTCTCTTGGTGAGAGTAATATAGTTATTAGGATTGTAAATTCCCTTTATAGAGTTAGAGAAAGGCACATGATTCAAAATCATACTGTCTTATTTTGTATGTCTAGCTATAAGCAGACTGTTTGCCCTCTGCCATAAATAAGCAGCCTCTTCAGTTTATCCTCTGCTTTTCAGTTATTTTATCTGAATATAGTGATGTGAATAATCATTGTCATTATAGTTACTAATCCTGACTTGGTGCTTTTATATCTAATTGGGTTGACACCTTCTAATTCCTGCCAGTGAACGTATGCAGTGTATAGTGCTTAATAATATGTAGGTACTTGATAAAATACTGAAGGAAAGTTGGTCCCAGAGCTAAGTTTAAACAGGCAATAATTTACAACTTATTAAGTGCTTTGGTCTGTATTGTCTCATTGGATCTTCATAGCTTTGTAGTGAAAGATGTCATAAAACACAGGTCATCCTTCAAGGCACTTGAGATTATTAGAGACAAAACTAAAACCCTTGAAATCCTAGAACTATCTCAGTACTCTTGGTTTTCTGTAGTGACTTCTGAAGGTCTCTGACACTCTTGGCTGGGCCTGGTTTACTCACTAGGCTGTTTGTAGCAGTTTGTTTTCTACTCTTCCCTTAGATGTTTTATGGAGAATTTATATTGTGGTGGTATTCATGAATTTAGGGATACTCAAAATTCTTAGGATGTAGCTAGCTAGCTCCAGGATAGTCTGATGTACATATTGTACTTTTAATTTAAAGAAGGTGACTAAAAATGAATCCACTTACAGTGGGAACTAAAATTTCATAATAAGGAGAAAAGGGTTTACTTAGGATTTTATATCGAAAAATTAAAATGAAGAAATATGAAAATAAACTTTTTAAACCTTTATCAAAACTTTGGTTGTGATGGCAACTATTTGTTATAATAAGGCAAGAATCAAATTGAGTAAAAAAAATTTTGTCCAGGGGCACCTGGGTGGCTCAGTTGAACGGCTGACTTTTAATCTTGCCTCAGGTCATGGATCTCAAGGTTTGTGGGATCAAGCCCTGTGTGGGGCTCTGTGCTGGTAGCGTGGAGCCTGCTTGGAAATCTCTCCGTCTCTGCTCCTCCTCCTTTTTCTTTATCTCTCTCAAAATAAATAATAAGCATTAAAAAATTAAAAAAAAATTGTCCAGTGGAATTGTATAAGAGGGAGGTGACATACTTTATTTTGTTTCACTCTCTCATGATTATAATGAGGTTAAATTTTTGTAAAATAATGAGGTAATCCGTTTTAGTAAGGTTCTCTTTTAAAAGTGTCCACAATAGGGGTGCCTGGGTGGCTCAGTCGGTTAAGCATCTGACTTTAGCTCAGGTCATGATCTCGTGGTTTGTGAGTTTAAGCCCCGCATCAGGCTCTCTGCTGACAGCTCAGAGCCTGGAGCCTGCTTCAGATTCTATGTCTCTGTGTCTCTCTGCCCCTCCTCTGCTCACACTCTGTGTCTGTCTCTCTCAAAAATAAATAAACATTTAAAAAGAAAAAAAAGTCCACAATAGAAAATTTCAAGCATATACCAAAGAGAGAATCGTAGAAATGCTTGCATACTCAGTGGTAACTGCTATTTTACTGATCTTGTTTTATTTTCCCTCTGTTATGTCATTGACTTACATTGTTTTTAAGTTTATTTAAAGAGAGAAAGTGCATGCGTGATTGGCGGAGGGTCAGAGAGAGAGAGGGAGAGAAACAGAATCCGAGGCAGACTCCACAATGTCATTGAGGAGCCCATCGTCAGGTTTGAACTCAAAGACTGTGAGATCATGACCTGAGCCAAAACCAAGAGTTGGGTGCTTAACCAGCTCAGCCACCCAGGTGCCCCAACATATCTTAATCCTTTGATGTTTATCATGTCACTTTTTGAAGTTTCTGTCCTATTATTGTTGTCAGTTGTCACTTGTTTACTGGTTGACCTAGATCATCTTTTCCATACCTGTAATCAGAGTGGTTTTTCTTTATTATTTACACTGATTTCAAGAAACACAGCATCTTTTTGCCAGATTTGTTTGCAGTTTTACCTTGTAATTGGCACTGTAATAGTAGTTCATTATTAGGTGGAGATAGACACTATATTGTCCATAGGAAGATGTTTGAATAGAGGCTTCTTTTTGCCATTTAAAAATAGATATTTTGGCATTGTAACAATCCTGTACAATCTTGGGGATTTACAAAGTACTCAAAAACCACCCACCTGTACTGAGTTCTATGCTGTGGATGTTTAAGTGGTTAAAGAGTTGAGTAGAGAGATGAATGAAACCTAGAGTAGTCAAGGCTTCAAGGAAGAAGTGGAACTTGAATTGGCTTTGGGTGGGTTGGGTTTGGTTGGGTTTGGAAGGCTGTTTTCGTCTTCTTAAGTTTATTTTGAGAGAGAGAGCACAAGGAGGGGAGGGGCACAGAGAGGGGTGAGAGAATCTCAAGCAGGCTCTGCGCTGTCAGTGTGGGGCTCAAACCCACAAACAGATCATGATTTGAGCTGAAATCAGGAGTCTGGATGCCTAACTGACTGAGCCACCCAGGTACCTCCTAGAAGGGTATTTTGCATGTAGAGAATTAAGTGACCATAGTATTTTCAGGAAGTATTTGTTGAGGATTGGTTGGGTAGGATAAGTGTAGTCTGGTAATAGGGCCTAAAAATTTGGACTGTGGCATTTGATGTTGAAGTGATAGGACTAGGAGCCAGCAAGGGATTTTAGCTGAGATGTGATCTGATGAAATCTGTGTTTGAAAAACTTTGGCTGGGGGAGAATAGAGGCAACCTTAGGATGTCAGAGTCTGTTGCAATAGTAGTTAAAACTTAGACTTGGGGGCACCTGGGTGGCTCATTCGGTTAAGCGTCTGACTTTGGCTCAGGTCATGATCGCACGGTTCGTGAGTTTGAGCCCCCTGTTGGGCTGTGGGCTGACAGCTCAGAGCCTGGAGCCTGCTTCAGATTCTGTGTCTCCCTCTGTCTCTGCCCCTTCCCTGCTGATGGGCTGTCTCTCTCTCTCAGAAATAAACATTAAAAAAAAAAACCAAAAAAACCCCAACAACAACAAAAAAACATGGGCAGAATTAGTAGTAGAAAGAAAGAGGGTAAATCGAAAAGATTATTTCAGAGGAGGGAAATTGGCAGCCATTTTGGGCTATCTGGTTTGGAGGCAAAATCAGAGTCTGGATTTGAGGAAAAAAGGAGAGATGAGTGCAGATGATCTTTGTACGGCTTGTGGTGGTCCCTGAGACAATGATTCCTCAGATTCTCTCTGCTCTCCTCATCGTTGCAGCAATTCTCTGCCCTCTTCTTTCCTGTCTAAAAAGAAAATAGATCCTATCTCCATACCTCTCATGTTCTGCTCTCATGTCCTCCCTGCTAGAGGACCTGGTGTTACTCATTCCTCTTTCCTCTTTTCTTCTGGAGTCTATTTTCTACTTTTCTACTTCATTTTTTTCTGCCTAAAAACGGGATGATACCTTCCTATTCTAAAGGCATCTTCCTGTATCCTATAACCCTTCCAATGATCTTTCCCCTTTAATGGTGAATTTCTTGCAAGAGTTAACTGCTTTTTTAACCTCTCCTTAAAGCTCTGTGGATTGGCTTCTATATCCTCTACTCTGCTGCAACTGTTCTTTTATAAGTCCCAGGTGACACTTCAATACTTACCCTATTAGATTTGCAGTATTTGACCACCACTCCTTTAAACAGCCCTTCTTTGCTCACTGTCTTTTCTTCCTCTTTGATTCTCTGCAGTCTCATCCACTTTCATGGATTTACTTTATTCTTATTCTGCTGTGTGAAAATGCTCTTGATCTGACTTCTGAGCTTCAGACCAAGAAATTCTAATCGCCAACCAACTTTCTCTTCTACCTATATCATATTCAATTTTGAACCTATCCTTTATGCCAAACATGCATTTCCTTTTGTGTTAATGACGGCATCATCCTCCTGTTCATTTCAAGGCTGGAAACTTTGGAGTCGCTCATTTTTATGATCAAACCACATTTGAGTGCTTTCTCTGTGCCAGGCACTGCTAGTATTAAAAGGTAAGACCTACTTTGTGTTTTTAAGGAACTTTACTATTTAAGGAACACCAGTGTAAACATTGACAATACAGAATAGTAAGTAGTTTAATAGGTCTTATAAATACAGTACTGTGGCATGTCTGGAGTAATCCTGAAGAACTTCACAGAAAGGTTATGTATAATTGAACAGAGGCATGCCAGTAAGTAAGAAGGAGTAGGATATAGAAGTGCCAAGAAATTCTTTTGATAGGAATCTGGGAGAATGGGGTTGTCAGGAGGTAAAGTATAAACATAGGTCTTGTATGCCATCCTATAGAGTTGACTTTTTAAAAAATTTTTTTTAATGTTTATGCGTTTTTGAGAGAGAAAGAGCGTGAGCAGAGGAGGGGCAGAGAGAGGGAAACACAGAATCTGAAGCAGGCTCCAGGCTCTGAGCTATCAGCACAGAGCCTGACGTGGGACTTGAACTCACTGACTGCGAGATCATTACTTGAGCTGAAGTTGGATGCTTAACTGACTGAGCCACCAAGGCACCCCAAGAGTTGACTTTTTTTTTTTAAGTTTTTATTTTTACTTTTATTTTTTAAATTTTTATTTAAGTAATCTCCACCCAGCATGGGACTCAAACTCATGACCCTGAGATTAAGAGTCACATGCTGCTCTTCCGACTGAGCCAGCCAGGCACTCCATTATGCGATTTCTAAATTACACAGATTCTCCAGTCTTTTTTTCATTTCTTAATTCCCATTCTACTATGAGGTCTTTATCACTCTTCATATAGTTTTTCTTTCCAGTCTGTCTTATCCAAAATTACTTCTGACCTCCAAAATGAGAAATTCTAGGTCTCTGGTTAAAGCTTTACCTTCAGTGCCTCACTTCTTTCCCTATTTACCTAACAAACAAAGCCCATATTTAGTGCCTCTTTGATAGGACCCTTTCTTGACTTTCTCAAATCTCATATATGGTATATCCAAGGTGTTCTGGGTTCAGTCAGACTGAACTATTTACTAATAGATTAGATTTGCTTTACTTCACACCCTCCCCTGGCTCATGTCTTTATCCTCTTGGTCTGATTCATCGTTGCATTTTATAGTATGTAGCATGATGCCTTTTTTGTAGTAGTCCTTTATATAGTTACCAAAGGAAAGGGTGGATGGTGCTATTATAGCAGTACAACTTGGGGAGGGAAGTAGATTTTATTTTACTTATGAAAAAAAATTTTTTTAATGTTTATCTGTTTTTGAGAGGCAGGGAGGGGCAGAGAGAGAGGGAGACACAGAATCTAAAGGAGGCTCTAGGCTCTGAGCTGTCAGCACACAGCTCATTGTGGAGCTTGAACCCACAAGAGGTGAGATCGTGACCTGAGCCGAAGTCAGAGGCTTAACCGACTTAGCCACCTAGGTGCCCCAGGAAGTAAGTTTTAGATAGGAAGGTGATGAATGGACTGTCAGCTCTTCTCCTCGGTGTACCAAATTTTAAAACCTCAGAATTTTTTTGACTTTATCTCCTCATGCACTCAATTTCTAAGGTCTTTGAACTTGAGTTTCCTAATATCCTAATATTTTTCTCCACATTCTCACTTTCAATCTTTTAACAAGGTAATTTTTTTTTTTTTTATAAATTTTTTTTTTTTTTTCAACGTTTATTTATTTTTGGGACAGAGAGAGACAGAGCATGAACGGGGGAGGGGCAGAGAGAGAGGGAGACACAGAATCAGAAGCAGGCTCCAGGCTCTGAGCCATCAGCCCAGAGCCCGACGCGGGGCTCGAACTCCCGGACCGCGAGATCGTGACCTGGCTGAAGTCGGACGCTTAACCGACTGCGCCACCCAGGCGCCCCAATTTTTTTTTTTTAAAGTGGGCTCCACACCCAACTTGGGGCTTGAACTCATGACCCTGGGATCAAGAGTTGGATGCTTTACCGACTGAGCCAGCCTGGTGCCCCCTCACTTTTCAGTCTTTTAATTGTGAATATTAAATCATAGTGGTCTTATTATTATTTTTTTGAGTTTATTTTGAGAGACAGTGAGAGCACGTGAGTGGGAGGGGGTGCAGAGAGAGAGAGAGAATCCCAAGCAGGCTTCACACTGTCAGCACAGATCCTGACGTGGTGTTCAGTCTCAAACCACGAGATCATGACCTGAACCGAAATCAAGAGTTGGACACTTAACTTACTGAGCTACCCAGGTACCCCGAATCATAATGGTCTTAAATTGAACAGATCTCTGAGTGTGTCTGAGTGTGTACTGTTCTTCCTGTTTAGTTGGAGAAGTCCCTTTAATCTCTGAGGCCCAGTTCCTCATCTCTAAATTGGGGCTAGTACCTTACCTACAGGTTTGTTTGAGAGTGCAACAAGATACTAGATGCTAGTTCTGAAGTAGGTGCTCAGTAAGCAATGCCTATTATATGCAAAAACCAAACACCTTTTGGGAGAGTTACTCGTGAATTTCGAGAAGCCTGTCTTTGCATTTTTGCTTTTTTTTCTTTATTCTTCTGAACTCTTCTGCCTTACTTGGTAAGTTAAAGACATAAACTACTGTTGACAGTTTCTATTTCTGTTTAATAGAATTTTATCCATTTTTTCTTGGTAATCACGAGAATTTATTTTGTGTAGTGGGATCAGGATCTTTGTGTACTCCCAGCTGTTAAGTGGTATAACTTTATTATGTTGTTTTGCTGGTTGTCTTTTGTCATTGTCACGGATGTAAATGTTATATCTCTACCCCCTAGTTTTCACAAGAACCCACTGAAAGGAGATCCCATCTCTTTTGCAGTGGTGGGTTTGATTTTCATTGAATGATTGTTCCTTAGACTTTTAAAATAATTTCAAGTGTGGCCTTTTGAAGAAATGGCTAGGATTTTTTTTTTAAATGTTTATTTATTTGTTTTAAAAGAGCAAACAGGGAAGGGGCAAAGAGAAAGGGAGAGACCAGAGTTCCAAGCAGGCTCCGCCCTGTCAGTGCAGAGCTCCATGCTGGGCTCAAACTCAGGAACTGTGAAATCATGACCTGAGCTGATATCAAGAGTGGGACACAGGGTGCCTGAGTGGCTCAGTCGGTTAAGCATTTGACTTTGGCTCAGGTCATGATCTCACAGTTCGTGAGTTCAATCCCCATATCAGATTCTCTCTGCTGTCAGCACAGAGTCTGCTTCGGATCCTCTCCCTCTCTCCCTCTCTCTCCCTCTCTCCCTCTCTCTCCCTCTCTCTCCCTCTCTCCCTCTGTCTCTCTCTCTCTCTCTCTCTCCCTGTCCCCCCACTGCTCACACTCTCTCTCCTCTCTCTCAAAAATTAATAAAAACATTAAAAAAAAAAAAAGTCAGATGCTTAACCAACTGAGCCACCCAGGCACCCTGGCTGTGATTCTTTTTAGTTAGAAAGGTAATAAATATTTGTGGCAAAAAAAAGTCAGACTTAAAAATGGAAGGTAAAAGTTTCTATTTCTGTCACGCCTCATGTACTTAATGTTCTATTAAACTTTTCTTTTTATACAAACCTTTTCTTTTTTTTAAATTTGGTAATGTAAATGGCCTGTATACGTGTTCAATACCTTGGTTAATATATTAAGGACATATTTTCATATGAGCATGTAGATAGAGCTCCACTCTCATTTTTATTATTGAAATTTTTTACTGAGATAAATGTAGATTCACATGTAGTTTTAAGTAATAATACAGAGGGATCTCTTGTGCATTTTGCCTGGTTTTGCAATGGTAATGTTTTATGAAAACGTCAAATATTACAACCAGGATATTGATGTTGATATAATCCATCAATCTTGTTCACGTGAACCCAGTTTTTGTTTTTCATGTTTTTTTTTTCCTAGAAGAAAATTCTGTATTTCTAAGAAGATGTGTTCTAGATGTCTCCAGATCTACCTGTATTCATTTTGTGTAGTACGTAGAATATATAATGTGTATATTAAGTTCTCTACATTTTTATCACTGGTGTAGGTTCACATATGTGTCACCACGGTCAAGATACTAAACAGTTCCAACACCACAAGTATCCCTCCCTTGGCCCTTTTATATCAAATCCATTTCTTTTCTTACAGCTCCTTCCCCAGCCTTTGCTAATTACTTACTCTGTCCTTTGTTTGTAAAATTTTGTTATTTTAAAAATGTTACATAAATGGTATCATATAGTATATAGCTTTTGGGGATTGGGTTCTTTCACTTATATTGTGTAAGTTCCTGGAGATTCCTTCAGTTTATTCAATGTATCAATATTTTATTCCTTTTTATTACTAAGTAATATTCCACACAGTGTATATTCCACAGCTTGTTCAGCCCTTCACCTGTTAAAGGACATCTGGCCTTATTCTAATTTTTGTCTATTGGAAGTAAAAGTGCTATGAACATTTGTATATAGGTTTTTGTGTAAACATAAGTTTTCATTTCTCTGGGATAAATGCCCAAGTACAATTGCTGAATCATATGGTAGTGACATGTTTAGTTTTATAAGAAGCTGCCAAGCTGATTTTCAGAGCAACTCTATCATTTACATTCTTACTGGCAGTATATGAGTGATGGAGTCTCTTTGCATCTTTGCCATCATTTGGTGTTATCACTATTTCTTTCCTTTTCTTGGTCTATTTTTTTTCTTTTTTTAAGTGTTTTTTTTTTTTTTTTTTTTTTGTTTTTGATAATCTCTACACCCACTGTAGGGCTTGAACTTACAACCCTGAAATCAAGAGTCACATGCTGTACCAACTGAGCCAGCCAGGCGCTTCTTTTCCTTTTTTCTTTTTTCTTCTCTTCTTTTTTTAATTTACTTCCAAATTAGTTAGCATATACTGCAACAATGGTTTCAGGAGTAGATTCCTTAGTGCCCCTTACCCATTTAGCCCATCCCCCCTCCCACAATGCCTCCAGTAATCCTCTGTTTGTTCTCCATATTTAAAAGTCTCTTATGTTTTGTCCCCCTCCCTGTTTTTATATTACTTTTGCTTCCCTTCCCTTATGTTTATATGTTCTGTCTTAAAGTCCTCATATGAGTGAATCTTTTCTTTCTTTTTCTTTCTTTCTTTCTTTCTTTCTTTCTTTCTTTCTTTCTTTCTTTCTTTCTTTCCCTCTCTCTCTCTCTCTCTCTTTGTTTCTAAAATTCCAGTACAGTGAATGTACAGGTTATATTACTGTGAGGTGTACAGTATAATGATTCAACAATTCTATACATTAGTGTGCATCAAGATAAGTGTACTCTTTTTTTTTTTTTTTTTAAAGTTCATTTGAGAGAAAGAGAGGGCAGGGAAAGGGCAAAAGAGAGAGGGAATGAGAATTCCAAGCAGGCTCCAAACTGTCAGCACAGAGTCCGACACAGGGCTTGAACTCATACTGTGAGATCGTGCCTGAGCTGAAACCAAGTCAGATGGTCAACCAACTGAGCCCCCCAGGCACCCCAAGATAAGTGTATCTTACTCTTTTTCACCCCTCCCCGAGATCTACATGCCCTCTGGTAACCACCAGTTTGTTTTCTATATTTAAGAGTCTAGTTTTTTGTCGGTCTTTTTATTATTTTTTTTTTTTCAACGTTTATTTATTTTTGGGACAGAGAGAGACAGAGCATGAACGGGGGAGGGGCAGAGAGAGAGGGAGACACAGAATCGGAAACAGGCTCCAGGCTCCGAGCCATCAGCCCAGAGCCTGACGCGGGGCTCTAACTCACGGACGGCGAGATCGTGACCTGGCTGAAGTCGGACGCTTAACCGACTGCGCCACCCAGGCGCCCCTTTTGTCGGTCTTTTTAAAAAAATTGTTCTTTGTTTCTTAAATCCCACAAGTGAAAAATATATTTTTGTCTTTCTGTGATTTATTTCACTTAGCCTTATGCCCTCTAGATCCATCCATGTTGTTGCAAATGGCAAAATCTCATTCTTTTTTATGGCTGAGTAATAGTCTGTTATATATGTATGTATGTGTGTGTATGTGTATGTATGTATGTTTTGCCCATTTCTAATTGGATTGTTTGATACATATATATATCTTCCATATTTTCTTTATTCATTCATATGTTGATGAACATTTGGGTTGCTTCTATATCTTGGCTATTGCAAATAATGTTGCAATAAACATCGGGGTGCATATATATATATATTTGAATTAGTGTTTTTGTATTCTTTGGGTAATACCCAGTAGTGGAACTACTGGATCATCTGGTAATACTATTTTTTATTTTTTGAGGAACCTCCATACTGTTTTCCACAGTGGCCGTACCAGTTTGCATTCCTGCCAGCAGTACACAAGGGTTCCTTTTTCTCCACTTGCCAACACTTGTTTCTTGTGTTTTTTTTATTTTAGCCATTCTGACAGGTGTGAGGTGATGTCTCATTGTGGTTTTGATTTGCACTTGTGTTGTCACTGTTTTTATTTCAACCATTTTGATAGTTATATAATGATCTCTCATTATGGTTTTAATTGGCATTTTCCTGATAGCTAATGATGTTGAACATCTTTTTGTGTGCTTATTTGCCATCTGTATATCCTCTAGTGAAATATTTTCATCTCTTTTGCCCATTTTCTAATTGAATTGTTTGATTTTTTTTTTTAAACTGTTGAGTTTTGAGAGTTCTTTATATATTCTAGATGCTTTACATTCTTTGTAATGGTTATATACAAACCATAATTTTAAACATTGCTTCCACTTTTAGATAATTTACTAGAGAACCAACAAAGTCATACACATTTGTGGTTTCCCCTTAATAAGTTGGAACAGATTTTAGTGTTGCTTTATTAGGCAAAATGACTTATTAAGGTTTCTAAAGTCCTTTTCACATTCCAGTGATTTTATATAAAATACCATAATATTCTGCTAAAGATTGCTGGAAGGATAAAATCCATTTTGGAGTATGAACAATTGTATTTACACATTAGATTAAATTAAAAATAATTACTGGTTATATGATATCCCCTTATATACCAGGAAGAGTCTGAAGGTTAGTCTTTGTAAATTGCAACGGTATATTCCCCTTGTCATTTCAAATTTCTCTTGATAGTGTAATTGGAGCTGTTGGGGGTCCCTGGTGCAAGTAGGTGATGTAGAAGTTGTCTCTGTACTCACTAAAAATAATAGACATTAATGCCATCCTAATTGTCTTTGGAATTTTACATCTAAAGGCATTTATTCAAATTACATTTGGTTCAACTGACAATGTCTTGAATTTGTTTTTGTAGTAAGTATATCAAGGAATAGCACCTCTACTTATGCCACCATCAGTAAAGAATTGCAGAGCAGTTGTTGAGAGGTAATAAAATCTACATTTCAGATGTTCTTCTTTAACATAGTAGAGTGGGCAGAAGTATTACAGTGCAGTTAATGAAACCACTGAAATAATTTCTTTGGTGGAGTAGATGTTAGAGTTGTAAGTAGAGTCTTGATAGGTAATATCTGTGGAATTATTTCCTTGTAATAATTTCATAATAATGTTTGTGGAATTATTTCCTAAGGATAAACTGCTGGTAGTAGAATATCAGGGTAATGGGTTAAATTTTTTGTATCTTGATGTATGTACTTCTCTATGGCTTTCCAAAAGGATCGTACCATTTCAATAGTTTTGGTTTTGGTTTTTTTTTTTTGCATTTCTTTTAAATTTTTTATTTATTTTGAGAGAAGGAGAATGAGAGTGCAGGAGGCGCAGAGAGAGAGGGAGAGAGAGAATCCCAAGCAGGCTCTGCATTGACAGCATGGAGCCTGATGTGGGGCTAGATCTCACAAACTGTGAGATCATGACCTGAGCCAAAATAGAGTTGGGTGCTTAATTGACTGAGCCACCCAGGTGCCCCAATCTCTTTTCAGTTTTAGTGAATGCTTTTCTGTAGTTGTACAGCTGAAGTTTGATTTTTCATTTACCCAGATCTGTGTTTTGAAGTGATTTCTTTTATCGATTCAAAGCTTATTGTGCTTCTATGTATTTGATTAACTTTACAGACATAAAAATGTGAAGAAATCCTATCTGTCACAGTTACTGATTTAATATGGATTTTATTTTAATATCCAGTACCATGATGATGACAATTTTTATAGTGTCTTTAATACCTTTTTGAAAACATAAATTCTTAAAGCTGTGAAAGGAATGTTTCCCTCTGTATTAGTTATCTATTTTGCCTAACAAATTACTTTCAAATTTAGCAGGCTAAAACAAACATTAATATCACAGAGGGTTAGGAATCTGGGAGTGGCTTAGTTGGGTGGTTCTGTCTCAGTGTCTCATGAGATTACAAGCAAGATGTCAGCCAGTGCTGCAGTCCTCTAAAGGCTCTAGGATCCCTGTCTAAGAAAATGTTGCTGGTTGGCTGTAGGAGTCCTTAGTTCCTTGTCAGATGAGCTTTTCCATAGGGCTGCTCATAGTATGTACTAGTTTCCCCCAGGGTGAGTGATCCAAGAGAGGAGAGACCAAGCAGGAAGAATTAAGGGGATAAATGTGGGAGGGGAAAACCATGGGTTGAATACCATGAATACCTAGAGATGGGAATCATTGGGGACCATCTTGGAGGCTGGTTACCACACCTATCCAACAAGAAATGAATTTAAAAAAAAATTATTTTTAAAATAATGTTTTTTAAAGTTTTATTTATTTTTGAGAGACTGTGTGAGTCGGGGAGGGGCAGAGAGAGAGAAGGAATCCCAAGCAGGCCCCTTGCTGTCAGAACAGAGCCCTGTGCGAGGCTCAAACCCACAAAACTGAGATCATGACCTGAGCCAAAACCAAGAGTCGGATGTTCAACTGACTGAACCACCCAGGCGCCCGTATTTAAAAAAAATTTTTTTTAAGTTTCTTAAAATGTTTATTTTATTTATTTTTTTTAAAAAAAAATTTTTTTTTTTCAACGTTTATTTATTTTTTTTTTTGGGACAGAGAGAGACAGAGCATGAACGGGGGAGGGGCAGAGAGAGAGGGAGACACAGAATCGGAAACAGGCTCCAGGCTCTGAGCCATCAGCCCAGAGCCCAACGCGGGGCTCGAACTCACGGACCGCGAGATCGTGACCTGGCTGAAGTCGGACGCTTAACCGACTGCGCCACCCAGGCGCCCCAAAATGTTTATTTTAAAGAGAGACAGCGCAAGTGGTTGTGCAGAGGCAGAGAGAGAGAGGGAGAGAGGGAGAGGGAGGGAGACAAAGAATCTGAAGCTGGCTGCAGCCTCTTGAGCTGTCAGCACAGAGCCTGACATGGGGCCCGATTCTATAAACAGGGAGGTCATGACCTGAGCCCAAACCAAGAGTTGGATACTCAACCGACTGAGCCACCCAGGCATCCCTATTTTTGAAATAGTTCTTACTTTTGTTTATTTTTGAGAGAGAGAGAGAGAGGCAGAGAGAGAAGGAGACACAGAATCCGAAGCTGGCTGCAGGCTCTGAGCAAGCTTGTCAGCATAGATCGCGATGCGGGGCTTGAGCCCACAAACTGTGAAATCATGACCTGAGCAGAAGTTGGACGCTCAACTGACTGAGCCACCCAGGTGCCCCTTGAAATATTTTTTAAATGTTTATTTTTGAGAGAGAGAGAGTGGGGGAGGGACAAAGAGAGAGGGAGACAGGATCCAAAGCAGGCTCTGCACTGACAGCAGAGAGCCTGATGTGGGGCTTGAACTCATGAACCGTGAAGTCACGACCTGTGCTGAAGTCGGAGGCTTAACCGACTGAGCCACCCAGAATCCCGGAAATGAATAGTTTTTTTTTTTTTTAATGTTTATTTATTTTTGAGAGACAGAGACAGAACGAGCAGGGGAGGAACAGAGAGAGCGGGAGACACAGAATCCGAAGCAGGCTCCAGGCTCTGAATTGTCAGCACAGAGCCTGACCCGGGGCTCGAACCCACGAACCGTGGGATCATAACCTGAGCTGAAGTTGCACGCTCAACCGACTGAGCCACCCAGGCGCCCCTATGAATAGTTTTGATTAAAGGAGAAAGCTTAAGGGGCGCCTGGGTAGCTCAGTCATTAAGCATCTGACTTTGGCTCAGGTCATTATCTCATGGTTCTTGAGTTTGAGCCCTTTTTCAGGTGAGTGTGAGCCCTGCTTCTCCTTTTCTCTCTCATTTGCTCCCGCCTTCAAAAAAAAAAAAAAAAAAAAAAAAGAATGCTTAAGTATGCAAAATAGACCATGATTAACTACTCTTTTTTTGTTTTGAGAGAAATTTCCTGTGAGCGGGCAAGGGGGAAGAGAAAATCCTATTTTTTTTGTTTATGTTTATTTTGAGAGAGAGAGAGATTGGGAGAGAGAATCCCAAGCATGATTAGTGCTGTCAGCACAGAGCCCTGCTTGGGGATTGATTTCACGAACCTTTGGATCATGACCTGAGCCGAAACAGAATCAGAAGCTCAATGGACTGAGCCATTAGTTGCCCCAAGGGAGAGAGAAAATCTTAAGCAGGCCTAGCGCTGAGCGTGGAACCCAATGTGGGGCTTGATTTCAGGACCCTAAGATTATGACTTGAGCCAAAATCAAGGAGTCAGACCCTTAAACTAACTGAGCCACCCAGGCACCTCTCCTATCTATCTATCTATCTATCTATCTATCTATCTATCTATCTATCTATTTATTTATTTTTAAGTTTATTTATTTTGAGAGAGGGAGAGAGAGAATATGAGCGGGAGAGAGAGAATCCCATGCCCAGCATGGAGCCTGAGGTGGGGCTCGATCTCATGACTGAGATCATGACCTGAGCTGAAATCAAGAGGCAGACACTTAACTGAGAGAGCCACCCAGGCACCTCAAAATTTTATTTTTTATTTTTTAACTTATTTTTATTTTCTTAAATGTTTATTTATTTTGTGAGAGAGAGCACCAGCAGGGGAGGGACAGAGAGAGGGAAAGAGAGAATCCCAAGCAGGCTCCATACTATAGGCATGGAACCTGACACAGGGCTCCATCTCATGAACAGTGAGATCATAACCTGAGTTGAAATCAAGAGTTGGATGCTTAACTGATTGAGCCACCCAGACACCCCTTTTATTTATTTATTCATTCACTTATTTGTTTGTTTATTTATTGTACCCTTCACACCCAGCATGGAGTCCAACACAGGGCTTGAACTCATGACCCTGAGATCAAGACCTGAGCTGAGATCAAGAGTCAGATGCTTAACCAGTTGACCACCCAGGTGCCCCTAGTTTTTAATTGTGGTAAAGTACATATAACATGAAATTTTCTACCATAACCATTTATTTAAAAAGTTTATTTTGGGAGAGAGGGAGGGGAAGAGCGAGTTGGGGAGAGGTAGAGAGAGGGAGAGAGAATCCCAAGCAGGCTCTGCACTGGCAGCATGGAGCTGGACATGGGACTCAAACTCATGAACATTGAGATCATGACCTGAGCCCAAATCAAGAGTCAGATGCTTAACTGATGGAGCCACCCAGGCGCCCCAAAGCACAAGGTTTTTAATTTTGATCAAGTCCAGTTTATTTAATTTTTTTTTTCTTTGTGCTTTTGGTGTCATATGTAAGAAAACATTGTCTAATATAAAATCAGGAAGATGGGGCATCTGGTTGGTTTCAGTCAGTAGAACATGCAACTCTTGATCCCGGGGTTGTAAGTTAAAGCCCCACATTGAGTTTAGGGATTACTTAAAAATAAAATCTTAAAAAGATACATACTAGGGGCGCCTGGGTGGCGCAGTTGGTTAAGCGTCCGACTTTAGCCAGGTCACGATCTCGCGGTCCGTGAGTTCGAGCCCCGCGTCGGGCTCTGGGCTGATGGCTCGGAGCCTGGAGCCTGTTTCCGATTCTGTGTCTCCCTCTCTCTCTGCCCCTCCCCCGTTCATGCTCTGTCTCTCTCTGTCCCAAAAATAAATAAACGTTGAAAAAAAAAAAAAAAGATACATACTAAACAAACAAAAAAAAATAAAATCTTAATCAGGAATATTTACTCCTATGATTTCTTCTAAAATTGTATTTTTGCTCTTAAATTTAGGTCTTTTATCCATTTAGAATGTTTTGTATATGGTGTGAGATAGGAGCCCAACTTCTTTTGCATGTGGGTATCTAGTTGTCCCAGCACCATTTGTTGAAAAGATTATTCTTTCCTTAGTAAATGATTTTGGCACCCTTGTAAATATGTCAGGATTTATTTGTGGACTCTCAATTATGTTCTTCTGTTGATCTGTATGTCTATCCATAATTATGCCACTGCCACACATTTATGATTGATATAACTTTGTAGTAAGTTTGAAATCAGGAAGTATATGTCCTCTAATTTTGTTTTTCATTTTCAAGGTGGTTTTGTTTATTCTGTCCCCTTGCATTTTCATATACAGTTTAGGATCAGCTTGTCACTTTCTGCAAAAAAGGGAACTGGAATTTTGATAGAGATTGTGTTGAATTTATAGATTGTTTTGAGGCTTTTCTTCATCTTAGCAATATTATCTCCAATCCCTAAACATGGAATATTGTTTCATTTATTTAGGTCTTTAATATTGTTTGGTGGTGGTTTATGGTTTTCAGCATACAAGTCTTGCACTCCTTTTTTTTTTAAACATTTTATTTTATTCTAATTTCTTAATGTTATTTATTTTTGAGAGAGACAGAGTGTGAGCAGGGGAGGGGCAGAGAGAGAGAGTGACACACAAAATCTGAAGCAGGCTCTAGGCTCTGAGCTGTCATTACAGAGCCCAGTGTGGGACTCGAACTCACAAACCATGAGGTCATGACCTGAGCCAAAGTCGGATGCTTAACCTGCTGAGCCACCCAGGCGGCCCTCGCAATCCATTTAAACATTTAATTCTAAACTTTTTTGATGCTATTTTAAATGGAATTGTTTTGTTTTGTTTGTAAGTAGGCTCCATGCCCCAACACAGGGCTTGAACTCAGGACCCTGAGATTGAGAGTCGTGTATTCTACCAACTGAGCTAGCCCCTTAATTTTGTCTTGGGTGATTTGTTGTTAGTCTGTATATCTTCTTTGGGAAAGTGTGTATTCAGGTCCTTTGCTCCTTTTTAATCAGATTATTTTAATCAGACTATTTGTTTTAATCAGATTTTTTGTGTTGTGTAAGTTCTTTGTATATTTTGGATATTAACTTCTTATCAGATACATTATTTGCAAATATCTTCTCCCATTGAGTAGGTTGCCTTGTCATTTCGTTGATGGTTTCCTTCACTGTACAAAATCTTTTTATTTTGGTGTAGTTCCATCCCCTCTTCATTTTTAATGTATGTATTATATTGATTTTTTTGTATATTGAACCAGTTTTGCATTCTTGGGATAAATTCCATTTTGTGTAGAGTTGTATATTTTTTGTAGGTTGCTGTATTTGGGTTGCTGGTATTTTCTTGAAGATTTTTACATTTTCAGGCATTAGGGATACTAGCGTATAGGTGTATAGTTCTCTTGGAATGTCCCTGTCTGGTTTTGATATTAGGGTAATAATTGTCCTGACAGAATGAATTTTACTTAATTTTTTATGTGGTTATTTTTATAGTAGGAGTTACTTTCTAAGGTTTTTTGTTTTTTTTGTTTTTTTTGGTTTTTTTTAGAGATGGGGAGGGGCATTGAGAGGGAGAGGGGAATCGAGGATCCAAAGCGGGTTCCGTCCCGGCATCAGCAAGTCCGAAATGGGGCTGGAACCCATAAGCCGTGAGATATGACCCAAGCTGAAGTCGGACACTTAACCGACTGAGCCACCCAGGCACCCCAAAGTCACTTTTAAAACTTAGAAGTTAGGAGCACCTGGGTGGCTCAGTCAGTTGCGTGTCCAACTTCCACTGGGGTTGTGATCTCATGGTTTGTGGGTTCAAGCCCTGCATCTGGCTCTCTGGTGTCCGCAGGAGGCTTGCTTTGGATCCTTGGTTCCTTTCTTTTTGCACTGCATGCTTTCTTTCTCTCAAAAATAAATAAACATTTAAAAAAAATAAAAAAATAAAAGTGACACTAGCAAGTATATTTTATTGTACTATTGCATTTTGATAATTACTAACAATAACTGAGACAGTGCATTCATTTGCCAGTTATTTTTTATTTATTTATTTTTTTTATGTGCAAGCCATTTGTAAGATGGGAATATGGTAGAAGTTGGGGCAGGGGAATGTGTGCTAGGCTGAGAAGAATACGATTTAGGATTCCAAAGATTGAAGTAGCTGCTGCTTTAGGAGAATAAAGAGTTGAATATGTTGTGATTAGTTAGGGAGGGTGGGGCAGGAAAGGATGTTGTTCAAGGTGGGTAGTCAAGGTCTAGGCCTTTACCTGAGTTCTCCCTTTTTTTGTTTAAATGATTGGATTATATGGGGCGCCTGGGTGGCTCGGTCGGTTAAGTGTCTGACTTCAGCTCAGGTCATGATCTCACGGTCCGTGAGTTCGAGCCCTGCATCGGGCTCTGTGCTGATAGCTCAGAGCCTGGAGCCTGCTTCGGATTCTGTGTCTCCCTCTCTCTCTGCCCCTCCCCCGTTCATGCTCTGTCTCTCTCTGTCCCAAAAATAAATAAAACATTAAAAAAAAAATTAAAAAAAAAATGATTGGATTATATTCCTCCCCTTGTATTTAGTTGTATTTAGTTATTTCTTATTTTTGGTTGCTACTCTTTAGGAAAAAACATAGATTAAATCCCATTTAAAAAAATCGTAAGAGGGGCGCCTGGGTGGCGCAGTCGGTTAAGCGTCCGACTTCAGCCAGGTCACGATCTCGCAGTCCGTGAGTTCGAGCCCCGCGTCAGGCTCTGGGCTGATGGCTCAGAGCCTGGAGCCTGTTTCCGATTCTGTGTCTCCCTCTCTCTCTGCCCCTCCCCCATTCATGCTCTGTCTCTCTCTGTCCCAAAAATAAATAAACGTTGAAAAAAAAAAATTAAAAAAAAAAAAATCCTAAGAGTTTTTCTATGCTGTTAAGGATTTTTTAAAATTGACCAAACTGGAAATCATTATAGCATGTATGTATGTATTTATTTTTAAATATAGTTTTTAACTTTTTTTTTTTTTTTTTTTTTAAATTTTTTTTCTTTTCAACGTTTATTTATTTTTGGGACAGAGAGAGACACAGCATGAATGGGGGAAGGGCAGAGAGAGAGGGAGACACAGAATTGGAAACAGGCTCCAGGCTCTGAGCTATCAGCCCAGAGCCCGACGCGGGGCTCGAACTCACGGACCGCGAGATCGTGACCTGGCTGAAGTCAGACGCTTAACCGACTGCGCCACCCAGGCGCCCCAGTTTTTAACTTTTTAAGTAAGCTCTGCACCCAGCATGAAGCTCAAACTTACAACCCTAAGATCAAGAGTCACATGCTCTACTGACTGAGTCAGCTAGGCTCCCCTGTAGTTTTTCTTTTTTTTTTAAGTATTTATAAACATTGTATTTAATTAGCCTTATTATGTTTTTACTTTTCTATATGAAATGTGAAGTAATTTAATTAACTTCTCCGTTAGTTGGTAAATAATGACAAAGTTATAAAGATGAATATGTTGTATAGAAAGGCAATTTGGCATTGTAGAAAGAACATGGGCTTTGGAATTGGACAGATCTCCATTTGAGACCACACTTGACTCCTATGTTTAGTGTCTTAATGCATAAAATATTTGGAAAATTAAGTTTTAGCACAGTGCATGGCATATGGTGGATATTGGCTCCTATTGTTAATTATAATATTTAACATATATTGAATTCCATATGCTAGGCAGCCAGGCTCTCTACTAAGCACTTAAGTATTATCTCATTTTATAATCCTCAGAACAACCCCATGAGTTGCTAGGCACAGTCATTATTTCAGGTTTACACATTAGGAAATACAAGGTTAGACAGATTGAGAGGTTTCCCAAGTGATGGTGCTAGTATTCTAGTCAGGGCCATCTGGTTTCAGAGCATTTTTCTCTCTGCTATGCTGCCTCTTCTGTTACAAAGGACTAAGGGCACTGTTCATTACTAATGTATTTTTAGTGGACTCTTGTCTTATAAATGGAAGATTAAATTGGAGGTAGACATTTGATTATTAGTTTCTTTCATGTCTGCGTGTCAAGTTGGCTTAAAAACATTGGAGAGACAAATGTTACCTGCAAATCTGTACTGTATTTTAAAGCTACATGTTAACTTCTACCTAGTATGAGAATTTATTTGTTTGATTTGAGTTATATCTATTTACTAATAAATAACCACAGTGTCAGTGTAACTATGAAGTAGTGAAATGTTCTTTAAGTTTATCATACCATATACAAAATGTTCCATTTAAAAAATAGTTACCTTAGGAAACTAGACACTTAGTTTTTTTGTTTTGTTTTATTTTTTTAAGTGAAAAGACTTTTTTTTTTAAATTTATTTATTTAAAAAAAAATTTTTTTTTCAACGTTTATTTATTTTTGGGACAGAGAGAGACAGAGCGTGAACGGGGGAGGGGCAGAGAGAGAGGGAGACACAGAATCAGAAACAGGCTCCAGGCTCTGAGCCATCAGCCCAGAGCCTGACGCGGGGCTCGAACTCACGGACTGCGAAATCATGACCTGGCTGAAGTCGGACGCTTAACCGACTGCGCCACCCAGGCGCCCCTGAAAAGACTTTTTTTAAGTTTATTTATTTTGATACAGAAAGGGACAGTGTGAGTGGGGGAGGGGCAAAAGAGAGAGGGAGAGAATCCCAAGCAGGCTTTACACTGTCAGTGTGGACCCTGACCTGGGGCTCGAACTCAGGAAACCGTGAGATCATAACCTCAGCCAAAACCAAGAGATGGATGCTTAACTGACTAAGCAACCCAAGTGCCCCTAAATACTTAGTTTTTAAGAAAATGAGATCAGGGACACCTGGGTAGTTCAGTTAAGCATCCAACTCTTGATCTCAGCTCAGGTCTTGATCTCAGGGTTGTGAGTTCAAGCCACACCTTGGGCTCAATGCTGGGCCTGAAGCCTACTTAAAAAAAATGAGGTGCAATTTAAATAGCTTATAAAATTTACCATTTTAGCGATTTAATTTATGTATTTATTTATTTATGAGAGAGAGAGGGCGTGCTTGTGCAGGAGCAGGATAGGGAGAGGGGCAGAGAGAGAGGGAGACATAGGATCCAAAGTGGGCTCTCTGCTGACAGCAGAGAGCCTGACACAGGCCTCAAACCGCAAGATCATGACCTAAGCTGAAGTTAGATGCTTAACCGACTGAGCCACTCAGGTGCCCCACCATTTTAATGATTTTAAAGTATACAGTTCATTGGCATTTCTTTTATTTACAGTGTTGTGCAACCACTACCAGTATTTAATTGCAGAACATTTTTATCACCCAAAAAGAAACTCCTGATTCTTTAACCAGTTGCTCCCCATTTTCCCTTTTTCCTTTTTTTTTTTTTTTAAAGATTTTGTTTTTTAAATTTTTTATTATTTAAGTTAAAAAAATTTTTTTTTGGAAAGAGAGAGAGCCAGCAGGCCAGCAGGGGAGATGCAGAGAGAGGGAGGGAGGGAGAAAATCTGAAGCAGACTCCATGCATCACCACAGAGCCTGACTTGGGGCTCAAACTCAAAAATTGTGAGATCATGACCTGAGCTGAAAGCAAGAGTTTGATATTTAATAAACTGAGCCACCCACCTGTCTATAAAGATTTTATTTTTAAGTTATCTCTACACCTAACGTGGGTCTTGAACTCAGAACCCTGATATTTAAGAGGCACATGCTCCACGAGGTGCCCCTTCCTTTTCCCTAACCCATGGAAACCACTGTTCTTCTTTTGTCTTAATGGGTATGCCAACACTAGACATTTCATAAAAATGGCATTAAAGTATGTGGCTTTCTGTGTTTGACTTTTATGTAATATCGTGTTTTCAAGTTTCATTCACATTATAGTGGGTATCAGTACTTTTATTTCTCTTTGTGGCTGAATGATATTTCATGATGTGGATTTACCACATTTTTTTAGTCATCAATTCATCGATATTGGTTTGTTCCCATTTTTTGTATTTTACTTATCTATTTTGTTGGTCATATATCTTTTTTAAAAATTTTAATTCCAGTATAGTTAACATAACAATGTTATGTTAGTTTCAGGTGTACAATACAGTTGAGCAATTTCATTCCTCACCCAGTGTGTATCACAAGTGCACTCCTTAATCTCCATAACCTCTTTTACCTCTCCTCCCACTGACCTCCCTTCTGGTGACTATTAGTTCTCTATCTTAAGATAGAGTCGATTTCTTGGTTGTCTCTTTTCTCTCTTCCTTTGCTTATTTGTTTAGTTTCTTAAATTCCACATATGAGTGAAATCATATGAAATTTGTCTTTTTCTGACTGACTTATTTCTCTTAGCATTATACTCTAGCTCCATCCATGTCGTTACAGATGGCAAGATTTCTTTCTTTTTTATGGATGAATAATACTCCATTGTATACATATATCACATCTTCTTTATCCATTCATGTATCAGTGGGCACTTGGGTTGCTTCCGTTTTTTGGCTACTGTAAATAGTGGTATTATAAACATCAGGGTGCAGATATCCCTTTAAATTAGTGTTTTTGTATTTTTTTGGTAGACACCCAATATTGTGGTTGCTTGATTGTAGGGTGGTTCTACTTACAACTTTTTGAGGAACCTCCATACTGTTTTCCATAATTCCTATACCAGTTTGCATTGCTACTACCAGTGCAAAAGTGTTCCTTTTTCTCCACATCCTTGCCAACACTTGTTGTTCCTTTTGTTTCTATTTTTTGGCTATGATGAATGATGTTGCTGTAAATAGTTGTATACAAGTTTTATTTGAATACCTATTTTTGAATCTCTTGTGTAAATACCCCAGGGTGGAATTGCTGTGCCATATGGTAATTTTAACCTTTTTCCCCTTTAATTTTTTTTTTTGTTACACAAAAGTGTACATATTTATACTTCTTTTTTTTTTTTTTTTTTTCCAACGTTTATTTATTTTTGGGACAGAGAGAGACAGAGCATGAACGGGGGAAGGGCAGAGAGAGAGGGAGACACAGAATCGGAAACAGGCTCCAGGCTCTGAGCCATCCGCCCAGAGCCCGACGCGGGGCTCGAACTCACAGACCACGAGATCGTGACCTGGCTGAAGTCGGACGCTTAACCGACTGCGCCACCCAGGCGCCCCTTAATTTTTTTTTTAACGTTTATTTATTTTTGGGACAGAGAGAGACAGAGCATGAACGGGGGAGGGGCAGAGAGAGAGGGAGACACAGAATCGGAAACAGGCTCCAGGCTCTGAGCCATCAGCCCAGAGCCCGACGCGGGGCTCGAACTCACGGACCGCGAGATCGTGACCTGGCTGAAGTCGGACGCTTAACCGACTGCGCCACCCAGGCGCCCCGTACATATTTATACTTCTTGATAAACTTAAAGATCAGTATACATCTGTAGAATTAGCACCATACATAATGTCATACATTGAACCATGGGCTTAAAAGTTTCTTCCCTCTTTTTTTTTTAAGCACCTAGGCGGTTAGTTTGTGGATGTGCCCTAAATGTTTATTTCTTGTTTTTTATTTTTTTAAATTTTATTTTAGAGAGCTAGAGCGTGAGCAGGGGAGAGGGGCAGAGGGAGATAGATAGAGAATCTTAAGGAGGCTCCATTCTCAGCTCAGAGCCTGATGCAGGCCTCCATCTCATGACTGTGAGATCATGATCTGAGCCAAAATCAAAAGTTGGTTGCTTAACCAACTAAGCCACCCAGGCACCTCCCCTTTTTCTTCTTTTGAGAACATTAAACATAAGACCTATCCCCTTAACATATTTTTCAAGTATATAATATAGTATTGTTAACTGTATGCACTATGCTGTGCAGTAGATCTCTAGAATTTATCTTGTATTTGTGAAACTATGTATGCTTTAACTAACACCTCCCTGATATCCTCTTCCCCCCTCAACTACCATTCTACTTCTGTGAATTTGACTAGTTATGTTTGTGATAATAAGTGGGATCGTGTAGAATTTGTTTTTCTGTGTCTGACTTATTTCCTTTAGCATAACGTCTTCTGTGTTGATTTATGTTGTAGTAAGTGGCTGGATTTGTTCCATGAGTTGTTGCCCCATGTTGGGTGTAGAGCTTGCTTTAAAAAAAAAAAAAAAGTTGGGGTGCCTGGGTGGCTCAGATGGTTAAGTGTCCGACTTTGGCTCAGGTCATGATCTCATGGCTTGTGAGTTCAAGCCCCGCATTGGGCTCTGCGCTAACAACTCGGAGCCTGGAGTCTGCTTTGGATTCTGTCTCCGTTTTTCTGCTCCTTTCCTGCTTGCTTTCTCTCTCAAATATAAAATAAAACATGAAAAAAAAATTTTTTTTAAAGGCTGAATAACTCCATTGTACGCATATATACCACATTTTCTTTAACTATTCATGTATTGATGGATATTTAGGTTGTTTCCAGGTCTTTGCTATTGTAAATAATGCTGTGGTGAACATGGGAATGTATATATCTCTTTGAGATCCTGATTTCAATTTTTTTTTTTTTTTGGTGGTTATTTATTTTTGAGAAACAGCGTGCTTGCGTGAGTAGGGGATGTGTAGAGAGAGAGGGAGACAGGATCTGAAGCAGGCTCTGTGCTGACAGCATACAGCCCAATGTGGGGCTCCAACCCACAAACCGGGAGATCATGATCTGAGCCAAAGTCGGGTGACTTAACCCCCTGAGCCACCCAGGTGCCCTGGTAGTTCTAGTTTTATTTTATTTTTTTCTAGTTTTAATTTTTTGAGAGACCTCCATACTGATTTTCATAGTACCAATTTCCATTCCCACCAACAGTGTACAAGGGTTCCCTTTTCCTCCACATTCTCAACAACAGTTACCTGTTTTTTTTTTTTGAGAATAGCCATCTTAATAGGTGTAAGGTGACACTACATTGTGGTTTTGATTTGCATTTCCCTGATAATTACTTACATTGAGCGGCTTTTCTATGCCTGTTAAACCATTGTATTTTATGTCTTCTTTGAGAAACGTCTATTCAGATCTTTTGCCCATTTTTTCTTATTTATTGTTTATTTATTGTTTTTTAAGCAAGCTCTACGCCCAATGTTAGGCTTGAACTCAGGACCCCAAAATCAAGAGTCACATGCTCTACTGACTGAGCCAGCCAGGCGCCCCTTTTTTGCCCGTTTTTTTTTTTTTTTTTTTAAATTTTTTTTTTCGACGTTTATTTATTTTTGGGACAGAGAGAGACAGAGCATGAACGGGGGAGGGTCAGAGAGAGAGGGAGACACAGAATCGGAAACAGGCTCCAGGCTCTGAGCCATCAGCCCAGAGCCCGACGCGGGGCTCGAACTCACGGACCGCGAGATCGTGACCTGGCTGAAGTCGGACGCTTAACCGACTGCGCCACCCAGGCGCCCCATTTTGCCCGTTTTTAAATTGGATAGTTTTGCTGTTGGGTTATAAGAGTTCCTTCTACAAATTGGATATTTCCTTTTTACCAGATATATGATTTGCAGATATTTTCTCTCATTCTGTATGTTGTCTTTTCACCTTGCTGATCATTTCCCTTGGTGTGCAGAAGCCTGCATATCTATTGTTTTGTTTCCCATGCTTTTGGTGTCATCCAGGAAAGTCATTGCCAAGGCCAGTGTCAATAAACTTTTCCTTTATATTTTCTTTTAGAACTTTAAGGTCTTAAGTTTAAGACTTACTTAATTTAGAGTAGATTTTTGTATATGGTATAAGTTAAAGGTTCTATTTCGTTCTTTTGTAAGTGGATATTCACTTTTCCCATACATTTGTTGAAGAGCCTGTCCTTTCCCCAGTGTATATTCTTGCCCTTGTTGTTGAAGATAGTTTACTATAAATGTGTGGGTTTATTTTTGGCCTCTCTTTTCTGTTCTTTTGGTCAATATGTCTGTTTTTATGTTTGTTTTGTTTACTGTAGCTTTGTAATGTATTTTGAAATCAGAAAGTGTGAGACTTCTTGCTTTGTTCTTCTTGCTCCTCATTATTGCTTTGAGTATTCAGGAGTCTCTTATGGTTCCATATAAATTTTAGGGCTTTTTTTTCTATTTCAGTAAAAAATGCCTTTGTAATTTTGATAAGGATCGAGTTGAATCTATAGATGGCTTTCAGTAATATGTACTTTTTTGGGTAAGATTTTATTTTTAAGTAATCTCTATGCCCGGTGTGTGGCTAAAACCCACAACCCTGAGATCAAGAGTTCCATGCTCTACTGGCTGAGCCAGCCAGGTGCCCCTCAGTAGTATATACATTTTGACAATATTAAATCTTCCAGTTCATGAACACAAAGGTCCTTTTTTTTCCCCATCTTTCTTTATTTTGAGAGACAGAGAGCATGTGTGCACACAAACGAGGTTGGGACAGAGAGAGAGGGAGAGAGAATCCCAAGCAGGCCCCATTCTGTCAGTGCAGAGCCCGACTCAGGGCTCCATCTCAGTAACTGTGACATCATGACCTGAGCTGAAATCCAGAGTGAGACGCTTAACCGAATGAGCTACCCAGGCTACCCCACCGCACTATTTTACATTCCTACCATCAGTGTATGAAGATTCTAATTTCTCTACGTCCTGGCCAATACTTACTAGTTTTTTGTTTTTTGTTTTTTAATTATATCCATCTTAATGAATGTGAAGTGGTATCTCATCATTTTATTTGCGTTGCCTTAATGACTAATGAGCATCTTTTCCTGTGCTAATTGGCTATTCATCTTTTTTGGAGAAATGTCTATTTGAGTCCTTCACTTATTTAAAAAAAAAGAGTGTAAAATATACACACATAAAATTTATATTTTAAAGATTTTTAGGTGTGTATTTCAGTGGCATTAAGTACATTTACATTGTTGTGTAGCTATCATCACCATACATTTTCAGACTTTTTCCTATATCGTTTCCTTTATCTTTTTCTGTTGTTGAGTTGTAGAAGTCATGTATATATTCTAGATATGAGACGTTTATTAGATACGTGGTTTGTAAATGTTTTTTCCTATTGGGTGGATATCCTAGCACTCTTGATAGTGCTCTCCACAAAAAACTTAAGTTTGATGAAGTCCAATTTACCTGTATATTCTTTTGTTGATTGTTCTTTTGGTTTCCTTTTTATGAATCTGTTGCCAAATCCTAGGCTATGAAGACTTATTGCTGTGTATTTTCAAAGAATTTTATAGTTTTAGCTCTTAACATTTAGATTTTTGATGAGTTTGAGTTAATTTTAGTATGTGGGGGCAGATAAAACTTTGTGTTAAATTTTTAATAGCTTTATTGTGGTATAATTCATACACCATTCAATATACCCATTTAAAGTATGTAATTTTAGGTATTTGGCTGGTTCAGTCAGTGGAGCATGAGTGTTTTGATAACATGGTGTTATAAGCTCAAGCCCCATGTTGGGTGTAGAGATAAAAAAAGATAAAATCTTTTTTTTTTTTTTTTTTTTTAAGTTTATTTTGAGAGAGAGAGAGTGAGCTAGCTTGAGTGGGGGAGGAGCAGAGAGAGAGGGAGAGGGAATCCCAAGCAGGCTCTGCACTATCAGCACAGAGCCAGATGGAAAGCTTGAACTCACAAATGTGAGATAATGACCTGAGCCCAAATCCAGAGTTGGATGTTTAACTGCCCTGAGCCACCTAAGTGCCCCAAGATAAAATCTTAAAAAGAAAAAAAAAAGTATATAATTCAGTGATTTTTAATATATTCATTGAGTTGCACATCGATTACCATAATCAAACTTTAAAAATTTTCATTATGTCATTAGCAGTCACACCCCTCAGCCCTAAACAACCACCAGTCTGTTCTTTTTCTATGGATTTTCCCATTTTGAATATTTCATATAAATTGAGTCATATAATATGTGGTCTTTGTGACTGAGTTCTTTAACTTAGCATAATGTTTTAAAGGTTCATTCATATTGTAGCATGTATCAGTACTTTGTTCCTTTTTGTAATTAATATTCCAGCGCATGAATATACCACATTTTGTTTATCTGTTCATCAGTTGATGGATCTTTGGTTTGTTTTCACATTTTGGCTATTATGAATACTGCTAGGAAGATTTGTGTACAAGTTTTCATGTGGGTTGATGTTTTCATCTTTCTTGGGTATATACCTAACGAATCCACATTTAATGTTATTTGAAGTTTTAAAATTAAGTATCATAATTAAAATGAACTATTTCTGAATTATTACACCTGTTGTCTTGTACAACTCCAATATTCTCCTCCCCCTTTTTAAAGAACTGTGGTAGAATGCACAAAATGTAATATGTCATTTGATATTTGTACATTGATACTTGTACATTCATAGTATTGTACAGCTGTTGCCTCTATCTAGTTCCAAAGAATTTTTTACCACCTCAAATGAAAATCCCATACCCATTAAGCAGTCATTCACTTGACATTTATCAGTCTGCTTTCTGTCTCTCTGTATTTGCCTATTGTGGATATTTCATGTAAATGAAATCATAAAATACATGTCTTTTTACATGCCTGTAATACTTACATGCCTGTAATAATGTTTTTTGCTTAACATAATGTTTTCAAAGTTCATCCGTGAAGAATGGATCAAAATTATTATTTTTATGGCTGAATAGTCTATTGTTATTTAGTTACCACAATTTTTTGTCCATGCATCAATGGACATTTGTATATTTTTTTCACTTTTTGGCTATTATCAGTAATACTGCTGTAAACACATGTGTTTAAGTCTCTATATAGATACATATTTTCATTTCTGTTCTGTCTATACCTAGGAGTGGAGTTTTCTAACAGTTTTATAGTTTTAGTTCTTGTATTTAGGCCATTGATCTAATTTGAGTTAATATTTGTGTATGGAATGAGGAAGGAGTCCAACTTCAATCCTTTGCATATGTGATTCACATATCTCAGTACCATTCTTGCATAGACTATTCCTTCTCCATTGAATGGTGTTGGTGCCATTGTCAAATATCTGTTGAACATATTGGTGAGGGTTTATATCTGGACTCTCAATTTTATCCATTGATCTGTTTCTCTTATGCAGTATCACACTGTTTTGATTACTGTAGCTTTCTGTTAAGTTTTGAATTCAGGATGTATGAGTCCTGTTTTTTTTTTTTTTCA